>NC_133420.1:16961315-17275394 GCF_049350105.2 Macaca mulatta | reverse complement strand
CCACCTCGGCCTCCCAAAGTGCTGGGATTATAGGTGTGAGCCACCGTGCCTGGCCTGAAAGCTTTGAAAATTGTCAAATATACATAACATATATCATTTTGACGATGTTTAGGTGTGCGGTGGTGTTAGTACATTCACACTGTTGCAGGACTATCACCGCTATCCATCTCCAGGACTTTCTCACCATCCTGAACGGAACCTCTGTCCTCATTAAACATTAGCTCCCCATTCCCGGCTCCCCTCAGCCCCCTAGGAGTTACCCTTCTACCTCCTATCTCTATGAACTTGCATATCTAGGGACTTCATATAAGTGGAATCTTACAGTATGTGTCCTCCCGTGTCTGTGATTTCAGTTAGCATGTTTTTAAGGTTCATCTATGGTGTAGCATGTGTCAGAATTTTATTCCTTTTAAAAAAATAGCCTGGGCCAGGCGCGGTGGCTCAAGCCTGTAATCCCAGCACTTTGGGAGGCCGAGACGGGCGGATCACGAGGTCAGGAGATCGAGTCGAGACCATCCTGGCTAACACGGTGAAACCCCGTCTCTACTAAAATACAAAAAAAAAAATTAGCTGGGCGAGGTGGTGGGCGCCTGTACTCCCAGCTACTTGGGAGGCTGAGGCAGGAGAATGGCATGAACCCGGGGGGCGGGGCTTGCAGTGAGCTGAGATCTGGCCACTGCACTCCAGCCTGGGCGACAGAGCCAGACTCCGTCTCAAAAAAAAAAAAAAAAAAAAAAAAAAAAAAAAAAAAAGCCTGGACTTTTAAGAGGAGTTTAAGTTTATAGAAAAATTGAGCAGAAGGTACAGAGATTTCTCACATACCTCTGGCTCCCGCCATGCGCAGCCGTCTTCACTGTCAGCATCCCCCAGAGTGGCCCGTTGTTACCACTGAAGACATGTCATAATCGCTCCAAATCCCAGAGTTTACACTGGAGTTCCCTCTTGGTGGTGTTTATTTATTTTATTATTTATTTATTTATTTTTGAGATGGGTTCCCTCTTGGTGTTTTTTTTTTTTATTTTTTATTTATTTATTTTGAGATGGAGTCTCACTATATGGCCCAGGCTGGAGTGCAGTGGTGCAATCCCAGCTCACTGCAACCTCCACCTCGCAGGTTCAACTAATCCTCCTGCCTCAGCCTCCCAAGTAGCTGGGACTACAGGCGCCCACCACCACACCCAACTAATTTTTGTATTTTTAGTAGAGATGGGGTTTCACCCTCTTGGCCAGGGTAGTCTCGAACTCCTGACCTCAGGTGATCCACCCACCTTGGCCTCCCAAAGTGCTGGGATTACAGGCGTGAGCCACCGCACCTGGCCCTTGGTGTCGTTTATTTTGTGGGTTTGGACAAATACATAGTGACACGGACCCATCACTGCAGTATCACCCGGAGTAGCTTCACTGCCCTGAAAATCCTCTGGGCTCTGCCTCTTCCTCCCTCCCTCCCCCAACCCTGGCAACCACTGATCTAGTTTTGTCTTTTTTTTTTTTCTTTTTCTTCTTTTTTTTTTTTTGGAGACAAGAGTCTCACTCTGTCTCCCAGGCTGAAGTACAGTTGTGCAATCTCGGCTCACTGCAACCTCCGCCTTCCGGTTCAAGCAGTTCTCCTGCCTCAGCCTCCCGAGTAGCTGGGATTACGAGCATGCACCACCACGCCCAGCTAATTTTTGCATTTTTTTTTTTTTTTTTTTGAGACGGAGTCTCACGCTGTTGCACAGGCTGGAGTGCAGTGGCGCGATCTCGGCTCACTGCAAGCTCCGCCTCCCGGGTTCCCGCCATTCTCCTGCCTCAGCCTCCTGAGTAGCTGGGACTACAGGCGCCCGCCACCGCACCTGGCTAATTTTTTGTATTTTTAGTAGAGACGGGGTTTCACTGTGGTCTCGACCTCCTGACCTTGTGATCTGCCCGCCTCGGCCTCCCAAAGTGCTGGGATTACAGGCTTGAGCCACCGCGCCCGGCCTTAATTTTTGCATTTTTAGTAGAGGCGGAGTTTCACCATGTTGGCCAGGCTGGTCTCGAACTGACCTCAAGTGATCTTCCCGCCTCAGCCTCCCAAAGTGCTGGGATTACAGGCGTGAGCTACCGCGTCCGACTGCTTTGCCTTTTACAGAATGTCATATAGTTGGAATTAATTTCATTCCTTTTTAAGGATGAATACTCTTCCGTTGTGTGCACACACCACATGTTGTGTGTCCATGCATCGCTGATGGACATTTGGCAGTTTCTACCTTTTGGCCCCTGTGAATGATGCTGCAATGAATCTTGGCTTTGACATTGGTTTATTTATAACAGTGCCACCTAGAATCCATCCTACTGCCACCCACCACATCACCAATGAAGGGGTTCCGGCCTCTCTCCCCTGTGTTGCTTCAGGAGTTCCCACCCCCACCATCACCTGGACCAAGGTGAGCAGTGCCTGTTACCAAGAGGGTAACCGGAGAGGTAGGCCCAGTGTGTCACGGGACAGAGGTGTGGGCTTTGCTGATGTCACCTGTGTCTCTGCCCTAGGAAACCAATGCCCTGACCTCCAGAGGTCCCCACTACAATGTGAGTAAGGAGGGCACCCTGCTCATCGCCCAGCCGTCCGCCCAGGATACAGGGGCCTATGTCTGCACGGCCACCAACACCGTGGGCTTCTCCAGCCAGGAGATGCGGCTTTCTGTCAACAGTGAGTGATGCCAACCCTGTCCTGGGAGAGGGGGCTCAGTGGATGTGGAGACAGAGAGTCCCACCTCAGCCCTGTGGAGCCTGAGGCGGGGAAGCTGTTGTGTCAGCAAGTCCTGCAAAGACACGTGGCTCTGCACAGGACCCACGTCCCCAGCAGTCCTCTCACCCGCCTCTCTCTGCCCCAGACCCTCCGGTCTCCTTTCCGTTTCTGGAACGGTCCGACCTGCCTCAGGGCCTGTGCACACGCAATTCCTTCTGTTTGGAATGCCGTTCCCCCGCCTCTGGGCCCAGCTGACTGCTCCCATCCATCAGATCTCAGCTCTCCCTGATCCCCCAGGCTGGTCAAGTCACCTTGCTGTAAACTGTGGAATATCCCCTTCTTGGCACCCATCACAGCTGTGATTCAATAAATAATCGCGTAGCGAGCTTTTTGGTACCAGTATTGCCAAAGGACCCTAAAGGCTCTGAAGACGGGGCGGGACCTGTCTCCTTCGCTGCCATCCCCGGCATTCCCCGCAGGGCTGGCACTCAGTAAATATGTCTGAGAGGAGTGAGCAAATGCATAAGCCAGGTCAACATTTTTATATTGCAAAAAAAATTCCTAATGGGGGAGCATTTCCTCTCTGAACTATAAATGTACAGGGAATACGGGAGGGCTAGATGGGTTCTGATGTCCCCAACTGGCTAAGTTCTTTCATTGTTGCTACTCAGACAGGTAGTGAGTGCCTTCCTTGTATGAGCTCCAAGGTAGAAAGGCAGCGGGGGGGAGGGAGGAGGAAGGAAGGGTACCACGCAGTCTCTGCCGTTGAGGAGTCTTTGGCTTAAGGTAAGAGAGAGAGGTGACATGCACAGATTGCCATCAATCCCTCACCAGGCTTCGAGAGGTCCAGAGGGAAGGTCTCTGCATTCTTTGGTGACTGATATCATGGGAATAAGTGACTAAGCAAGGGGAGAAGGTAAAGAGAGAGGTGGAGTTAAGAGCCTTTCAGAATGTCCCTGGGGAAGCGACGGCAGGATGAAGAGAAGCCAGAGGAGGCACAGACCCTGGGGCAGGAGGGACCGGGTCAGGGTCCTCAGAGCAAGGTGCTGGTGGGGAGATGGATGGGGGAGGACTGAGCGAAAACCCTGGGACCTGAGTCCCACCCTCAACCTGCACTGTCCCCCTCCTGACAGCCACACCCGCCTTCTGGACCTCCTGAAGGTCGAGGGCGCAGTACCGGCTCTGCCTCCTGGGGGAGCTACCCCACGGCCCAGGGCACTCATGGCCCCGAGTTCCCTCTGCCCTGCTGACAGCCTCTGCTTACTCCCCCCGCAGCCAAACCCAGGATCCACATGAATGGGTCACATAATGCAGATGTGCCTCTGAGAGTCACAGCAAAGGCTGGCGAAGAGGTGACCCTGGATTGCGAGGCCGAGGGCTCCCCACCCCCACTGGTCACCTGGACGAAGGACTCTCACCCTGTACCGCCCATCACCAACAGGTAACCCCAGTCCCATGGCCTCAAGTGACAGAGCTTAGGGCTGGAGGGAAGCCTGCCTCAGGTGACCAGTGACCCAGCGGGTGTCTTGGACCCTGCAGTCTCTCCCATAGGGTGCTCCTGGGCTTCCACACACAGGGCTATTGTCCACGGGCCCCCAGAAGCCTGGAAGGGGCCTCTGGAGGGTGCCTGGAAGCCCAGGGTGAGACTCCCTGTCTGAAATAACATGCATGGGGCATTGCCTGTAGGATCCTGTTTAATCTGCACAGCCACCCTTGATCTCTGACAGGGTACTCAGCCAGGGGGTGAGCTGCTGGCCATCACCTGACTAGAAAAGAGCAAAGCCAGGTCTGGGACCACATCCCCGCCATGACACGCACCACCCCCACGCCAGCTCTGCAAACCAGGTGTCTGGCGGCTGGGCTGTCTGACTCAGCTGCTCCCGGTCTGGGATCCTGAGAGTGGGCGGATAGGGAGGAGGCTGGCTTGGGTGTCCTTCAAAGCCACGCCATACCCCCCCAGGAAGGGATGTGGGGGATGCTAGGGCCCTTGCCCCTGGCTGGGGGGTTCTATGGCTCAGTTTGGTGACATCAGCCCTGGCAGGGTCTTTGAGATGTTCCAGACCCAGAAGGTCTTGGAGCAGCCTGCTCTGTAATGTGACCCCCGCCCCCACCATGTGTCAGTGCATCTCAGAACATCTGTTTCGTGAGTCCTGCCAATCCTTGCAGCCAGGCACCCCTAAAGGTGGCGGAGGCCCAGGGAGCTGGCCCTAGGCATCATCGGTGCGGTCCCCCGTGCCCTCTTGGCGTCGCTGTAGCTCTATGTTGTGAGGTGAGGGTGTGGCAGGGGCCGCGGGGGCCCACAGCTCCCCTAGAAAGCCTGGTCCTAGCTCTGCGGCTGGGTGGTGGCCCTCAGCTGGAGGATGCGTGTTGATTTATGGCTTGTTACTGAAACGGGAACCGCATTCCCATTTGTTCTCCCCTCCTCGCCGGTGGTGCGTTAATAGGTCAGCCGGGAGCTGTAAATTTGCGAAAGCCGCTTTTGCAATCCTAGAGTTGTGTTGTGTTCCCTCTCCCTTCCCTCTTCACTTTGTGCTGGCTTACACTGTTTTATCTCCAGATTTGGGAGATTCCGAGAGTTTATCTAAATGAGGAAGAAAATGTGCTGGGAGGCGGGGGTGGGGTTAAGTGCTCAGGCCCTGGAGTTCCACACACCCGGTACGGAACCGCCTGCTCCTTCTTAGTCGTGCGACCTCGGGTGGCCACTGGCTCCTCTTGGCCTGTTCCTCCATCTGCAAAGTGGACGTTATTTAAATAGCACCCTTGTGGGGTAATGACGGATGTGCGGTGCTTAGGGAGTCAGATGTGCTGAAAACTTGCTCCCTTTCATATGATTTCCCTGCTGTTGCCGTTCACAAACTGAGACATCCTCTCCAGCTTTTACAAATTTATCCTCATCCGACCACACCTGTTATCTCAATTGTCACCTGCTTTTTAAATATAAAAGCTTTATTGAGATGTAATTCACATACTGTATCCTTCGCTTATTTAAAGGACACAGTTCAGTCAGTTCAGTGCTTTTAGTATATTCAGACGGTGCAGCCGTTACCACAACCAATTTTAGAACATGTTCATCACCCTCCCCAAAAAAACTTCATACTCATTGGCAGCCACCAGCCCTCCATGTCTGCTCCAGCCCCACTGCAGCCCCTGACAGCCACTGACCTGCTTTCGGCCTATTTTGGATATTTCGTATAAATGAATTACGTGGGGCCTTTCGTGTCTGGCTTCTGTCACCTAACTTAATGTCTCTTTAACCAGATTAGCGCTTGCTTCCTTTTAATGGCCGAATAGCGTCCCATCGTGTGGGTGGCTCACCTTTTGTGTGTCCACTCATCAGTTGATGTGCACTGGGACGGTTTCCACCTTTTGGTGCCTGTGAATAGCCTTACTTTTTTTTTTTTTTTTTTTTTTGAGATGGAGTTTCGCTTTTGTTGCTCAGGCTGGAGTACAATGGTGCGATCTCGGCTCACTGCAACGTCACCTCCCCGGTTCCAGTGTAGCTGCCTCAGGCTGCAGTGTAGCTGGAATTACAGGCACCTGCCACCACGCCTGGCTAATTTTTGTATTTTCAGTAGAGATGGGGTTTCACCATGTTGGTCAGGCTGGTCTCGAACTCCTGGCCTCAGGTGATCCACCTGCTTCGGCCTCCCAAAGTGCTGGGATTACAGGCATGAGCCACTGCTCCTGGCCATAGCCTCACTTTTGATTGTACTTGAAGCTTTGTTCGAAGGCTCTGGGTCCTCTGGTTCCCTCCCTGCCCCACACTGGCAGTGTCCACACACAGAACCAAGCTCAGCCTCTCACAGACAGACACACCACATCACCTCCGTCCCTCAGTGCCTCGACCAGAACACAGAGACTTAAAAAGCCCCTTGGAAAACACACAGCAAGACTATCTGTCTGTCTGCTTCCCCCTCCCCTCCCCCTCCTCTCCCTCCTCCCCCTCCTCCCCTTCCCTACATCTTCTTCCTCTTCCCCGCCTATCTCCCTCTTCCCTTTTCCTCCTCCTCCTCCCCTTCCCCTCCCTCCCCTTTGTCTTTCTTGTCCTTTCTTCCCCAAGGACATTCCCAGGCTCAGCCTCAAAGCTGCCCTTCTGGAAATGGAGCACTTGTCTGGCTGATGCGTCTGGTGAGTTGTAGGTGCTCATCTCTTGATGAGAGGAGCCAGCCGCCCTCCGCACCCGCTTCCCCCCTCCCCTGCTCCCTTGCTCCTCTTCCTTGCCGAGCTACCCCAAGGACAGGGCTCCACGGCAGCCCGTTCTCCTTCTGTGGTGTAGTCAGGGCTGAGAGTCAAGATGTGCTGAGCCTCTGAGGCCCCCTCCATTCCGCCTTGTCCAGGGGTGGCCCTCTCCTGCCAGCGCCCTGGAGGTGGGTGGGGTGGATGGCACCATGCCCAGTGCACTGAGGAGGAAACAGAAACACATGGGGTGTGGGGACGTGGAGCCTGACCCTGCAGCTCCTGGGGGGGGCTCCTATATGCACAGACATACAGACACACACAGATGCACGCACAGGGACACGCGTATCAGGTGGGCCGCTGCTCTCTGAACTCCTAGTTATCTTCGACCCCCCGAGTCAGCAAGTCCTCACAGAGGAAGCAGCCTAGGAACCTCAGAAGCCGTGAAGTTCCGAGCCACCCAGCCGCGTCCCCGTCCCTTTGGAGCCGCTCTTGTCCTTGTAGGGGCTGTTCTAGAATTAAACCTCGGGCATCTTATATTCTGTCCTCATCGCGGATTCCTTTTCTCTTTTACTCATTTTCTCGATTCATCCTGGCCCATGTCACTTGCTTTTCCTTTTAAAGGGCAAAATAGGCCGGGCGCAGTAGCTCATGCCTATAATCCCAGCACTTTGGGAGGCCAAGGAAGGCGGATCACAAGGTCAGGAGATCAAGATCATCCTGGCCAACATGGTGAAACCCCATCTCTACTAAAATACAAAAAACAAAAACAAAAACAAAAATCAGCCAGGCGTGGTGGTGCGTACTTGTAGTCCCAGCTACTTGGGAGGCTAAGGCAGGGGAATCACTTGAACCTGGGAGGTGGAGGTTGCAGTGATCCAAGATCATGCCACTGCACTCCATCCTTGCAACAGAGCAAGACTCTGTCTCAAAAAAAAAAAAAAAAAAAAGAAAAAAGAAAAGAAAAACTAAAGGCCAAAATAACATTCCAGGGCACTCGGCTCCCATCATCTCTGAGCCATTGCTCTGTGTGGGGCACGGCCATGTTGCCAGCTCTTGCGGTCATAAATGAGACTGTTGGAGCAGCTTTGCACAATGTTCCTCTTTATCTCCCGGGTCAGTTCCTTGGAGGATGGTCCCAAAAGCCAACGGTGAAGTCTGAGGGTGGGAATGGTCATTGAGTGCTTTTTTCCCATGGGACTTGTTTTGAAAAAGACATCCAAGTTGCAAATTCAAAATTGAAGTCAGCAGCGTTGACTGAGCGATATCCTGTGCCCAGGATTGCGTCGCAGCCTCAGAGACAGAAGACATGGGCTTGGGCTATGTGTGAGGTCAGGTGGCAGAAGACCTGGGGTCCCATCTCAGCTTCACCCCAGCTCGCCCAGTGACCTCACACAAGACCTTTCCCCTCTCCCCTCCCTGGGCCTCAGCCTTTCCGTTTGAGAAATGAAAGGGTTGGACAGGCGATGGTGGCCAGAGAGCATCTCGGGGCTCTGGTCCCATGATTCAGCCCAGGGATGCTGGGGCGAGGCAGTGTTGCCAGGCAACAATGTTTGTTTGGGATTCCGATGAGGAGATGGGACGGCTGTGAGCACTCCTGGCTCTGGCTCTGGCTCCCGGAGGCTGCCGGCCAGCATTCCACACAGGGCCAAACCCCTAATCCCAGCACGGTGTGGGGGCAGTGAGAGGATGGTGCGCTTCTGTCTCATTCCTCCGGGTTTTCTTCCTTTGATACCCCCACCACCCTCCTCTGCCCCTTCCCAAGCACACTGCAGGACAGGCCGCCCACCCACCCTTCTCCTGGAAGGAGGCCACTGGGCCGGCTCATTAGAGGCGAGAGGTGAGGCCTACAGCTGGGATCTGGTGACTTGTGGCAGGGAAAGCAGCTCACTGCTGTCTGGAAGCCAGTGGCATGCCTGGACTGCCCAGGGTCCTGCATGGGGACTGTACCTTGGTGGAACCTCAGAGCCTTGTCGGTTTCTGGCCTGGTGGCTCTGGAGTCCGTCTTGTCAGCCTGTGGGCAGTGGCTGTCTTTCTGGAGAACGTTTAAGTTTACTCACCTTCAGAGCTGGACGTTTAGATCACCGTGGCAGTTAGGAAGGAGCATGGTCACACAGTGTGAGGGTCAAGTCCTCGCTGTGCCCTGGCCAGCTGAGCGGCCATGGACACCACGACCACACCTCCGGAGGCTCAGTCTTCTCCTCTGCAAAAGGGGGTGTGGCAGTGGGGTCTGCCTGCCTTGTAGGTCTGGCTGCTGGGATTCTAAGTGAGAGTGTGCACAGGGACACACAGGAAGCGCTCAATAGTTGACAGCTGCGGATGGCGTCAGCACCATCCTCGTTGGCAGCACTAGCATCGCAGGGCTTACGTTCTCCGGGCTCATACGATGATGCTGGTTCCATCTCCCCCGACCTATTTATTGTGCTTGACCCTTTGGCGGGTCTCAAGCACCTCTTCCTGAATTTCTCCAGCATGACCTTTCCTCCTGTGGCCTCCTCATGGGTCTGTGATGCTGGTCAGACTACAGGAAGAAGATGCGAGATGGGGCAGTGGTTGCCGGGAAGGGTGCTCTCCAGGCTGCCTGCCCAGGCTCAGACCCTGTCCTGGACCCAGCAGACACAGGGCTGGCGTCCACGAGTGCACAGTGGGCATCTGTTGAGTGTTGCCTGACTGTGCGCCCTGTGCTCAGAACCAGCCCTGCAGCAGGCTGGGTGACTCTGGCGGGAGTGCCGTTCATTCCACAGTCACTGGCCCTGCTCCTGGATGCTTTATAGACAGAGGCAGCAGGAACAGCAATGTGGGAGACAGCGGGGGTCTGGGGAGGGCAGGAGGGCAGTACTGAGATGGTGGAAGGTCTGGGGGGAGGGAGGGAGAGCAGGGACCAGTGTCAGTGAAAGGGGTGAAGGGAGTGTGTGGCATGGACAGGGAACAGCTGCAATTTGCCACGAAATATTTATTGAACACCCACTATGGGCCAGGCCAGGGCCCATGCTGAGCTGGGGACATGCCGGGGACCTGGGCAGACCTGGCTACTCCCCTCATGGAGCCATCAGACAGCGTAATGACAGGCATGGTAAACTGCATAATAGCAAATAGCATGGGAAGCATGCAATGGGAAGCAGGGCATTGCCTGGGGCAGTGGGGAAGGCTTCCCTGAGTGCAGCAAAGGTGTGTGCTGGGGATGAGGCAGACAAGTGAGGCCTAGGAACTGGCATTATTCCTGGCACTTTCTATCAGATGCCCTTTGGTCTCTCTGGGCAGCCCTCTGCCCCGTGGGCCCCTCTCGCTTCTCCCCACCACTCTGACATCTGCATGCGCCTCACTGCAGGGGCTCAAGCCAGATGGATGTCATAAACAGGAAATTCCCCTCAAACCTCTCCACTCTCATCTGGGCGCCACACGGAGCCATCTGGCCGTGCACGCCGCGATGAAATCTGCCCCGCTCATCACACCGTGCGCCCAACAGCAGCCTGTTCCTCGGAGACTCTGTGGCCTCCTCCCTTTCTCCCATCTCTCCACTGCTGCCTCCACTTCCCTGCTGGGCTGCAGACCCCAAACCTCCCACTGAGCCTCTTGGAATGTGGTAGGAGAGTGGTGGCAGGCAGAAGGAGCAGGCGGTGGGCTGCCCTCGAAACCCCAGGCCCATTGCTGCAGCTTCACCTTTTCCCTGAGTCTCTGCAGCGCATGCGCAGGGTCATGATAAAAGCAAGTCTCTGTGCCAGATCTGAGCAGGTCCTGGAGATACCAAGGGAAATAAGACGGATGTCCCCTTGGAGCCACAGGCAGGCAGGTGACAGGTGGTGACAAGGCAGTGTGGTGAAGGCTATGATGGCAGGATGTTCAGGCAGCTGTGGGAGCCTACAGGATGGACCTATCAGCCTGGGGCATCAAGTCAGCCTTCCTGGAGGGGAGGAGGTGATATCTCCATATTGGAAGATGAATCAAGTATCATCCAGGTGAGTGGGAAGTGCAGGTGTGTCCCAGGTAGAAGGAATAGCATGTGCAAAGGAGAGCTGGTGAGATGGGCCTGGCCCCCTGGGGAGGAACAGAGGCCCAGTGCCCCCATGCAGGGATGCAGGAGAGTTGGGGGTGGTCTGCGTAGGTCCACACAGGCCATAGTACTGTGCGTAGATTTTGTCAGGGAGCAGTGCGCAGCCGCAGAGGGCTTGAGAGCAGGTGAGGACGTGGCCAGTTTGGCATTTAGAGCAGACACAGGCTCTGCTGGGCAGGTCCTGGGTCCTTTGGCCTCAGCATGTCCGTCTGTAAAATGGATTCCCGCATTTCTTCCTTGGTGACGTAGCAAGCAGAATCCTCCTTCTAGAAAATGATCTGGGCTGCTGCTAAGAAAGATAAGATACTCACTTTTATTGGTGTGAATTGTTAACACTTTTGGAAGTTTTTTTTTTTTTTTTTTTTTGAGACGGAGTCTCGCTCTGTCGCCCAGGCTGGAGTGCAGTGGCGCGATCTCAGCTCACTGCAAGCTCCGCCTCCCGGGTTCACGCCATTCTCCTGCCTCAGCCTCCCGAGTAGCTGGGACTACAGGTGCCCGCCACCTCACCCGGCTAGTTTTTTGTATTTTTAGTAGAGACGGGGTTTCACCGTGTTAGCCAGGATGGTCTCGATCTCCTGACCTCGTGATCCGCCCATCTCGGCCTCCCAGAGTGCTGGGATTACAGGCTTGAGCCACTGCGCCCGGCCGGAAGTTTTTTTTTTCCAGAAGCCCCCATTTCCTATCTTTTTAAGGGTTTGGTGAGGAGAGGAGCAGGGTTCTATGATCCTTAAAGTTCTGGAAGGCAACTTACCAGATAATAGAGTCTGGAGCCTCTCTCTCTCTCTCTCTCTCTCTCTCTCTCTCTCTCTCTCTCTCTCTCTCTCGTCTCTGTCTCTCGTCTCTGTCTCTCGTCTCTGTCTCTCTCCTCCCCCGCCCCCCAACCTTTATTTTTCTTCACAGAGTCTTGCCTCATTGCCCAGGCTGGAGTACAGTGGCACAACCAGAGCTCTCAATCTGCTGGGCTTGAGTGATCCTCTCAGCTCAGCCTCTCAATTAGCTGGGACCACAGGCATGTGCCACCATGCCCACCGAATTTTTTATTTTTTGTAGAAACGAGGTCTCCTTGTGTTGCCCAGACTTGGTGCTGCCTTTTCAAATATGAAATGGGGTTCAGAGATGTTGACTGCCCTGCACAGCATGTCTGAAGCACAGTTGGACCTCGGATCCAGAACTCCAGTTTCTAGCCCAGACCTCTTCCCACTGGCCCACATCGTCCCTGTTTGCCAGCCCAGGTGTTGCGATGAAGTCTAGGGAGGGAACTGCATCCCAGCCTGGAATGTGATTGAGTGTATAAGTTTCAGCATCAAATGGATTTGGCCCTTGATTAGTGGGTGTCAACATGTCAACATTATTTAATTTTTAAAAATGCTGTAGAAGAGAAAATTCAAGCTGGGGTGGCAGATAGAGTAGAGCTACGCAGGGGAAATGTTTACCCGTTGCCAGGACACATACATATTTATGTGGTGTTTTCTCGCGTTTTCCTTTGCACTGTAAAGACTGAGCAACTGTTCAGGGCTGCCCAGCTGATTGAAGACTGGGGAGAGATCCCAGACACTGGCTGGGGATTTGTGTCACACTAATAGCAAGGCAGTTTAGGTGACCTGGAGGAGGTGATGTCTCAGTATTGAAAGATGAGCAGGTGTTGTCCATATACTATGTCCTGGGCACTGCAGGCTTTGTGTGCGTGATATCAGTTCATAGTAGATACGGACACTGAAACTCAGGGAGATGGCGTCCTTGGCCCAAGGTCAACCTGTAAGAGGCAGAATGGTGGTTCTCAGCAGGACACCTGCCGTCAAAGACCCACACCCATCTGCTCTGCCATGCTGCTTCTTGGGGAAGGGGCACTTCTTCATGTCCCCAGGCAGTGGTTCCCTGGAAATGGTTCCCCAGCCACTTGTATCATCTACCTGGGGTTTTTTAGTAAAACCCCAATTCCTACCTCCCCCATGGAATGGGTCTCTGGGCAGGGCCTGAGAATCAGCATGTTTCACATGCAGCTGGGAGATTCTGATGAGAACCCCTGCCCTGCAAGGTGTGAGATCTTCGAGAGCAGAGGGTGTGAGCCTGTAGCCCAGGAGACCTGCTCCAGTGCATGTGAGATGCATACAGCAGTGTGAAACAGAGAGAGAGAGAGAGAGAGAGAGAGAAAGGAGAAAGGAAGGAAAGAAGGAAGAGATAAAGATCTAAATGTTTAAGTGTCCACTCAAAAGGGAGCAAGTTAATAAATTGTGGTGTGATCATACAAGGGAATATTACACAACAGTCAAAAAGGAGTGAATAGACCTATATATGTATATAGTCATGATGCCATTTATGTCATGATATAGCTCATGATGCAAGTTTTAAAACAGGCAAAACATTACGTATTATTTATGCATGTGCTCTTGTCTCCGTGGAAGCCGCTGACCTGGGTTGAATACCTCTCTGTTCCAGACGCCGTGCTATGAATTAGGCCATTCAGTTCTTTTGACAACCCTGTGAGCAATGAGCACAGCTGATGACTCTATTTTCCAAAAAAAGATGAATTAGGCACAGGAAGGTGAGGTGACTTGCTCAACCTCACACAGCAAGCACATGGCCCAGCAGGTTAGACCCAGGCAATCCAGCCCAGTGCCCAGGCTCTAGAGACCACCACCCACTGTGTCATCCACAGCCATCCTTAGAGAACTTGTCCCAAGAGGCAGTTGGATGCTCGGGACAAATGGATGGAGGGGATGGCTGGGAAGGGGCTGTCATTGCCCTACTTTACAGATGGGGAGACAGAGTTCTCAGCTAGTAGCCCGAGAGTTACTGACAGTATTGCCCTGTTTAATGACTGCACGGCCTGCACGTTGCTTACCATGTCTCATGTGATCCTTGCAGCTGCCTGCGAGGTGGCGGCTATGAGGGCCCTAAGGATTCTATAAGGGGCTCTGTAATCCCCGTTTTGCAGAGGAGGAAATTGAGGCTCAGCAGAAAGCAAGGTGGGGGCCAGGACTGGAGCATCCCAGGCCTGCTGGGTTCTACAGCCCAGCTGGTGAGCGCAGGGGCCAGCGACTGGGCCTTGGAGCCCCCCCCCCGACCCCGCCGGCCTGTGCTGGCTGCGTGCTCTCGGGGCCAGCCAGGGTCAGTGGCCGCAGCTGCCTTCCCTGTTCTATGGAGGCAGGGGCTGTGCAGAGCCAGCACATATGGGCCAGTGACATCATGTCTGCAGGGGGCCCTTGGGGTCCAGCCCAGCTGCAGGAGCCTGGCTGGGGGTCCTACATCCCTGTGGGATGGGGGTCATGTGACTTATCAAGCTGAGCCAGACTGGGGAGGATAACGATGGCAGTGGGGGTGGGGGCTCCGCAGCTTCCTCCTGAGGACCCTCAACACAGTTCTGGACTGAGAGCACCAAGCAACTGCAGTCAGAGTCAGGCCGGCCCTGGCACCAGACCAGAGGGCCTCAGGGCTGCCAGCGTCTTCATCCCACACGCAGGGTAGGTGTGTGTGGCAGAGGAGGGGGAGTTGCCACCCGCAGTCAACAGGTGTCAAGCGGTGGGCAGGTTCCTGGCCCTGGGCTGAGCCTGTGATGGACTCCGTTTACCAGCTCTAGCCCAGACACAGGCCATCTTAGCATGCCCATTTTATAGATGAGACTCCAAGAAGTGAAGCAACTTGCCTGAGGCCACACAGCTAGGAAGGATTTAGAGTTTAAACTCGAACCCAAGCCAGTGGACTCCTAGTCCAGGGCTCTTCTTCTCTTACACCAGTAGGCATGGGACTGGCCCTGGCCTGGTGGTTCAGGGAGGGTGGAGGCGGGGGTGGGGGCTAGATGGTGGGTGCTGTTGCATTACCAGAAGGCTTCCTGGCGGAGGTGGCTGGTTCAAGTTGGGTCTTGAAGCCTTTCCATGTGTGTGGGATCAGCGGAGGTCTCACCAGCGCTCCTCATTCCTGCAGGCATGGCCTCCTCCCGTCTGGCTCCCTGCGTCTGGCCCAGGTCCAGGTGGGTGACAGCGGCCACTACGAGTGCACAGCCAGTAACCCTGCGGGGTCCACCTCCCGGCGCTACGTCCTTGGGGTGCAAGGTAGGACCAGTTGGCAGCCCCAGTCCCTCCCTGTCCCCCATCACCCTGCGTGTCCCTCAGGTCTCTCCGTGCCCCTCCTGTAGCCCACGCTCAGGTCTGTCAGGCTCTGTCACCTGTCCCTCCGTGTGCCTCTGCCACCTCCTCTTGCCACCCCCACTTCCTGTCTCTCTCAGGCCTGTGTCTCCTCCTCTACACTTTTTCTCCACCTCTCCCCATACCTCCTGGGGGGTCCTGGAGATACTGTTCAGAGAATCCCAAGAACACAGGGCAGAGAGCAGTGGGGACCTGGGTTTGGGAGGACGGGGGTCAGAGGGGAACCCACGAAGGTGGGTCTGAGAGTGTCTCTGCCTGGTGCGCGAGGCCCAGCTGGGAGCCCAGGGCGTGGCGATGGGAAGAGGCCTGTGAGGTGCCACAGAGCCCCGTCCTGCTGGGAGCATCTTAATGCCCCCCAAGAGGCCCTTCTGAGCTCCTGCGCCCACCACTGCCATCAACGAGGCACTTTGTGCACCTGTAACAGGAGGTGCCGCTCTCTCTCCGTGCATCCCTTCCTCTTGTCTGAGGTCCCCACGTACCCCACTGTGGTTCTGGTTCCCAGCCTGGTGGAGGGTCCCAGGAGGAGGCGTTTCCCTGTGAGTCCAGGGCTCATTCAAAGGGAGCCAGCCAGTGAGCGTCATACACTGAAAAGGGAAGTCACTCGTCCTCCGAAAGAACCCTGAGAGGCATCCGGGACAGGCCCAACTATGGCCCCAGGGCCCAATCCACCCTCCTGTTTTCAGGGATCATGAGCCAGTGAAGAATGGCTTCTACTTTTTAAAATAATTGGACACGCACAACAAAAACCAACCAAATAATGTTTCGTGACATTTCAAATTTATCTGAAATTCGCATTTCAGTGTTGGCCAGCCATGGTGGCTCATGCCTATAATCCCAGCACTCTGGGAGGCCTAAGTGGGAGGATGGCTTGGGCCCAGAAGTTCGAGACCAGCCTAGTCGGCATAGCAAGACCCCATCTCTACAAAAAATAAAAAATTACCCACTCGCAGTGGTCCGCACCTGTAGTCCCAGCTACTCAGGAGGCCGAGGTGGGAAGATAGATT
Organism: Macaca mulatta; assembly: GCF_049350105.2. Classification (NCBI taxonomy): domain Eukaryota; kingdom Metazoa; phylum Chordata; class Mammalia; order Primates; family Cercopithecidae; genus Macaca; species Macaca mulatta. Next base: position 17,259,314 of record NC_133420.1, on the reverse strand, counting down.
GAGCCCAGGAGGTCGAGGCTGCAGTGAGCCGTGATCATGCCACTGTACTCCAGCCTGGGTAACAGTGCGAGATCCTGTCTCAAACAAAACAAAATAAAACAAAAATTCAGTGTTTATAAATACAAGTTTTATTGAAACACACCCACAGATATTCATGTATGTGCTACTGGTGGCGCTTTACCCTCTGACGGCAGAGGTGAGAAGTGGAGAGAGCCGGCCTGGCCTCACAGCCCAGCATCCTGACCATCTGACTCTTTACAGAAAAAGCGTGCTGCCCCGAATCTAAGCTCACACCCCATTTTACAGATGGACAGGCTGAGGCCCAGAGTGGGAGGGGGCGCCAGGGTTCCCGTAGGTTTGCATGGGGGTGTGAGAGAGACACGGGAACAGGGAGGCAGGGTAATGAGCAGGGCCTCAATGTTGGCAGAGCTGGGTTTGAATCCCGACTCTGCTGCTGACTGGCTGTGTGATCTTAGGCCAGTCACTTGGCCTCTCTGAGCTTTGCTTTCCTCCTCTTATAAAGTGAGGCACATTAAAGCCACCACTGTGGGCATTGAATGCTCAGAGCAGTGGAAGCTGTTATTGTTTTCAGTGGGTGTGTATGAGAGAGAGATCGACAGGAGGGCAGGGCATCCATACTCTCTGTGCCCCTGGGCAGGGAGCCCTCCTGGGCATCCAGGCCCTGGGCTAAGGGGCTGGTCTCCACCCAAGGGCCAGGTTCCCATGGGTGGTCTTATATCCGGGCTCCTTCTCAGAAACTGTGTAGGGAGTGGGTGCACCTCAGCTTCCCTCGAGGGTCCAGGACACTTGTCCCAGTGTCCCATGCAGTGCCTGGAGCAGGGTGGCCCCTGGACTCTGAGAATTGTCTTATGCCCAAGCAGTCTGGTCCCTCAGGGGCCTGGACCCTTGGACACTCGGACCCAGGGTTGGTGCCAGCTCCTATCCACTGAGGGAGGGGGGCGACTCTGGCCAAGTCATATAACCTTTCTGAGCCTCAGTTTCCCCCTCTGCAAAATGTGCAGACGTGGATGGCATCACCTGCCGCGTAGGAAGGACAGAGTGAGATGGAGGATGAGAAAGTGACTTGAAACCACAAATGTGAAAGAACGGGTAGCCACAGCCAGGGGGAGGGAAGGACAGGGCAGCGATGATGCCCAGCTGGAGTGACTCCAGCCACAGCATGCCAGGCACCAGGCTCTGTGCTGGCTGCTTTAGTGCTGCACCTCATTTCATCCCGTGGGGCGGAAGGGGTTGTGACAAGGGGGAACTCAGGCTCTGGCTGGAACAGAGTCCCTTGACTGAACTGGGATTGGAGCCACCTCTGCACATGCTGCCTCCCAACCTTGCTTGGCCATTATGAGTCAACCCCTATGCCCTGCCTCAGTTTCCCCACCTGTGCACTGAGCTGGATGAATCCCAAGTGGTGCTTTTTTTTTTTTTTTTTGAGACAGAGCCTCCCTCTGTCACACAGGCTGGAGTGCAGTGGCACGATCTCAGTTCACTGTAACCTCTGCCTCCCGGGTTCAAGCAATTCTTGTGCTTCAGCCTCTGAGTAGTTGGGATCACAGGTGTGCGCCACCACACCCAGCTAATTTTTGTATTTTTAGTAGAGATGGGGTTTTGCCATGTTGGCCGGGCTGGTGTCAAATGCCTGACCTCAGGCGATCTGCCCACCTCGGCCTCCCAAAGTGCTGGGATTACATGCGTGAGCCACAGCTCCCAGGCCTGAGTGGCGGTTCTTAAGTGATGTCGGGCACGTTGGTGGGGACAGAGGGATGTACAAGCTCAGCCCTGAGGGTTGAGTCTTTCATGACAGCGCGTGTGTTCAGGTGAAAGACCGGAGCTCGCTCACTTTGGGGGAGTCCACGTGGGGTGTCCCAACGTCTTTTCCTGCCAGCCTTAGATTGTGCTCCATGACAATTTTGCTGGTTGGTGACATCTGAGATGTGGCTTGGGTCTGGGTTCTGGGACCCTCTCGCCTGAGTCCCCCCACGTTGATATCCCTCCTGTGGCTCCTCAGTCCCGCCTCAGGTGCAGCCAGGCCCTCGGGTTCTGAAGGTGCTGGTGGGAGAAGCCCTGGATCTGAACTGTGTGGCTGAGGGTAACCCAGAGCCCCAGCTGAACTGGTCCAAGGATGGCGTGGTCCTGCGGGGCCGCGGGCCTGAGGACTCCGTCCACTTCGCAGCCGTCAGAACCTCTGATGCCGGGAGGTACCGCTGTGAGGCCTCCAACAGCGCCGGGGTGGACGCCTGGGAGGTGGAGCTCAGGGTGCTGGGTGAGTCTCCCTGACCCCAGAACCTGCTTCTCCCCAGTTCTCACAGCCACAGCCTGGACTTGGGAGGTGCTCGTCTCTGTTCCGGGCTCTGTGCCTGCCCGTTCCCTTCCTTCCTGGGACAGATAGTGCCCTGGCCCTTTCTTGGACCTTAAAGCTATCCTGTGTTCAGGAGCTTTTGTCAGCCCTTGGGTATGGACCAGGTGGTCCTCAGAGCTCCCAGCAGGGGTTCCCTGTATTCCTTCCCCTTGGGCGGTGACCTGTGGGGCCCCTGAGTACCTGGATGGACAGAGGCACCTAAGGCAGTAACTGGGGAGTGGCACTGGACCCAGGGCCATCCAGACAACCATAGGCCGGTCACCTACACTCTCTGACCCCAGCTGTATGAAGCACCTGGCGCATAGAAAGTTCTGGATCAGTGGTGCTAGCAGTTTCACTATTAGGAATTTAAAACAAGCTTGGGGCTAAGTGTGGTGGCTCATGCCTGTAATCCCAGCACTTTGGGAGGCCGAGGTGGGCGGATCGCTTGAGCCCAGGAGTTCGAGACCAGTCTGGCCAACATAGTGAAACCCCATCTCTTAAAATAAATAAATAAATAAAAGCTTGGAAAGCCACTGCTGAGAGAGAACACTCATGGCCCCTTGTGTTTGAGGGCACAGCTCAGCCTCCCCAGCCTGTGGGGCTCAGCCCTGGTGGCTGCTGGACTTGCCAGGAGGCTAGGGGCTGGGATTCTGGAAGGGGACGCCCTCCCCATTGGCCCTGGGTTCCTTGGAAGCAGGGGTTGAGGGGTCCCAGGCTTTGGGCTCGAGGTATGGGTGTGGCCATGTTGCCTTCCTACAGAGCCACCACACTGGGGTGCTGATGAGACCAGCGGCCTGCTGGAGCGAGTGGCCGGAGAGAACGCCAGCCTGCCGTGCCCCGTCAGAGGTGAAGCTGCGTCTGGGGTGGGCCTGGGGAGGTGGGGTGGGCTGGCCTAGGAAGGAGTCGCCACTCACGTTCCAGTGCCCTGGGTTGTGCGTGGCAGGCGGAGCCCACAGGGCACATGCTTCTTGTCAGCAGCATGCCAGATAGTTCATCCCATTGTCAACCCTGCAGGATGGTGTTAGCATTCACTCCCTTTTATTAGGGGCAATCCAGGCCCAAAGGGGTTAAGTGACTTGCCTGAAGTCACACAGCCGGGGTGTGACTCAGAGTATGGACAAGCGTGACCCCTGCCCTGCTCCCCTATGCCCCTCAGCATCTGGGGTGTGATCTCTGGGGCTGAGGCAGCCCAGGGCCCTTGTGGGTTGGGGCTTTGTGGTCAGCCCGCCTCTCCCCATGCCCCTGACTTTCCCACGGAGGATGGATTCAGTGGTTCTGGCCAAACCAGCTTTTCTGGGCTTGTCTTTGGGGCAGGAGCACAGTGCGGGGCCGATAGCCGCCTTGGGTCAGCTGCCTGGCGCCGAACCCTGCCCTGGCCCTTCCTGGCTGTGTAACTCAGGACAGTTTCCATCTCCTTTCTGAGCCTCACTTTCCCTGTCTGTACAGTGGGGTTGTACCAGCCCTCTCTGTGCGGGGCTGCTGTGAGAACTCAGTGGGACCCCATGCGTGTATGGGGCTGGCACCTTAGGAGGGCTCAGGAAATGTGCCGGATGCCTGGCTTCTGCCTTTTTGTGAACCCCACGACCCCACCCAGAAGATCCGTCCTCAGCCCCCGCCACTGCCTCAGTTGCTTCTTTCGGCGTTGGGCTCCTCCATGGCTGGGAGCGCCGCCTCCCCTCTGTGGGGCTGAGGTTCTCTGGAGGGTGCTGTCTGGTGTCTGGTAGCAAGTGGCAGATCACCAAAGCCTGGCAGGAGCCTGGGGAGCATCTCTAGTCTCGGTCGTTCATCCGTGAGCTGCAGGGCACCCAGGAAGGCCCCGGAACAGTACTCAGGGAGAGGCAGGTAGGGATGGCACCCACCTAGGCAGGGGACAGGACCTGGGTGGGAGCTCTGAGAGCCCCTCGGGATCCCCACGCGCAGAGCTGCCCACCTGGCCACCTGCGCCCACTACCCCCCACCCCCAGGTCCTCGGCCCTTGACTATGGCGCCACCTTGTGTTGGTCTCTGCTAACAGCAAGCAGCCGTTCTGAGCTTTTGGGAGGTGGGAGATAGTGGAAGGTGGGACCCACCCAGTCCCAGGACTCCTGCCCTGTCTGTGTCCCCTGACTGCCACATGCAGCCTTGATCAGTCAGGGGCCAGCCCTGAGCCTGTCAGCCTCACCCAAATCCCTTCTGATAGCACTGCCTCTCCCCACTGGTCCTGCCGCCTGGGCTGCCCCTGGCCTCCTTCCCGGTCAGGAGGGCCCTGTTTCACAGCCCTGTGGCCTTGGGCTCGGAGCGCTCTTAGGGCTACAGGGATGGGACTGAGCCCAGCACCCTCATGGGGACTCCCTGGGCCCTGCAGTGACACCATCTGCTTCTTCCTCGTGGCGGGGGGGGGTGGGGTGTGAAGGCCCAGAGCCTGGACACTCACTTGGTGGTGTGTGTGTATGGTGTGTGTGGTGTGTGTAGTGTATGGTGTGTGTGGTGTGTGGTGTGTGTGGTGCGTGTGGTGTGTGTGTGGTGTGTGTGGTGTGTGTGGTGTGTGGTGTGTGTGGTGTGTGTGGTGTGTGGTGTGTGTGGTGTGTGGTGTGTGGTGTGTGTGTGTGGTGTGTGTGGTGTGTGTGGTGTGTGTGGTGTGTGTGTGGTGTGTGTGGTGTGTGTGTAGTGTGTGTGGTGTGTGTGTGGTGTGTGGTATGTGTGGTGTGTGTGTGGTGTGTGATGTGTGTGGTGTGTGGTGTGTGTGGTGTGTGTGTGGTGTGTGATGTGTATGGTGTGTGTGGTGTGTGTGGTGTGTGGTATATGTGGTGTGTGTGGTGTGTGATGTGTGTGGTGTGTGGTGTGTGTGGTGTGTGGTGTGTGTGGTGTGTGGTGTGTGGTGTGTGTGTGGTGTGTGTGTGGTGTGTGGTGTGTGTGGTGTGTGTGTGGTGTGTGGTGTGTGTGTGGTGTGTGGTGTGTGTGTGGTGTGTGTGGTGTGTGTGTGTGGTGTGTGTGGTGTGTGTGGTGTGTGGTGTGTGTGGTGTGTGTGGTGTGTGTGGTGTGTGGTGTGTGTGGTGTGTGTGTGTGGTGTGTATGGTGTGTGTGGTGTGTGTGGTGTGTGGTGTGTGGTGTGTGTGGTGTGTGTGGTGTGTGGTGTGTGTGGTGTGTGTGTGGTGTGTGGTGTGTGTGTGTGGTGTGTGTGGTGTGTGTGGTGTGTGGTGTGTGGTGTGTGGTGTGTGTGTGGTGTGTGTGTGGTGTGTGGTGTGTGTGTGGTGTGTGTGTGGTGTGTGGTGTGTGTGTGTGTGTGGTGTGTGTGGTGTGTGTGGTGTGTGGTGTGTGGTGTGTGTGTGGTGTGTGTGTGGTGTGTGGTGTGTGTGTGGTGTGTGTGTGGTGTGTGTGGTGTGTGGTGTGTGTGGTGTGTGTGGTGTGTGTGGTGTGTGGTGTGTGTGGTGTGTGTGGTGTGTGTGTGGTGTGTGGTGTGTGTGTGGTGTGTGTGGTGTGTGGTGTGTGTGTGTGGTGTGTGTGGTGTGTGTGGTGTGTGGTGTGTGGTGTGTGTGGTGTGTGTGTGGTGTGTGGTGTGTGTGTGGTGTGTGTGGTGTGTGGTGTGTGTGGTGTGTGGTGTGTGTGGTGTGTGTGGTGTGTGTGGTGTGTGTGGTGTGTGTGTGGTGTGTGGTGTGTGTGTGGTGTGTGTGGTGTGTGGTGTGTGTGTGGTGTGTGGTGTGTGTGTGGTGTGTGTGGTGTGTGTGGTGTGTGGTATGTGTGTGGTGTGTGGTGTGTGGTGTGTGTGGTGTGTGATGTGTGTGGTGTGTGTGGTGTGTGGTGTGTGTGGTGTGTGTGGTGTGTGTGGTGTGTGTGTGGTGTGTGTGGTGTGTGTGGTGTGTGGTGTGTGTGGTGTGTGTGGTGTGTGTGTGGTGTGTGTGTGGTGTGTGGTGTGTGTGTGGTGTGTGGTGTGTGTGTGGTGTGTGTGGTGTGTGTGGTGTGTGGTGTGTGGTGTGTGTGGTGTGTGTGTGTGGTGTGTGTGGTGTGTGGTGTGTGTGGTGTGTGTGTGGTGTGTGGTGTGTGTGGTGTGTGTTGTGTGTGTGGTGTGTGTGTGGTGTGTGGTATGTGTGGTGTGTGTGTGGTGTGTGATGTGTGTGGTGTGTGGTGTGTGTGGTGTGTGTGGTGTGTGTGGTGTGTGTGGTGTGTGGTGTGTGGTGTGTGTGTGGTGTGTGTGTGGTGTGTGGTGTGTGTGGTGTGTGTGTGGTGTGTGTGTGGTGTGTGGTGTGTGTGTGGTGTGTGGTGTGTGTGTGGTGTGTGTGGTGTGTGTGTGTGGTGTGTGTGGTGTGTGTGGTGTGTGGTGTGTGTGGTGTGTGTGTGGTGTGTGTGGTGTGTGGTGTGTGTGGTGTGTGTGTGTGGTGTGTATGGTGTGTGTGGTGTGTGTAGTGTATGGTGTGTGTGGTGTGTATGGTGTGTGTGTGGTGTGTGTGGTGTGTGTGGTGTGTGTGGTGTGTGTGGTGTGTGGTGTGTGTGGTGTGTGTGTGGTGTGTGGTGTGTGTGTGTGGTGTGTGTGGTGTGTGTGGTGTGTGGTGTGTGGTGTGTGTGTGGTGTGTGTGTGGTGTGTGGTGTGTGTGTGGTGTGTGTGGTGTGTGGTGTGTGTGTGGTGTGTGGTGTGTGTGGTGTGTGTGTGGTGTGTGTGTGGTGTGTGTGTGGTGTGTGTGGTGTGTGGTGTGTGTGGTGTGTGTGGTGTGTGTGTGGTGTGTGGTGTGTGTGGTGTGTGTGGTGTGTGTGTGGTGTGTGGTGTGTGTGTGGTGTGTGTGTGTGTGTGGTGTGTGTGGTGTGTGTGTGGTGTGTGGTGTGTGTGTGTGTGTGGTGTGTGTGTGGTGTGTGTGTGGTGTGTGTGGTGTGTGGTGTGTGGTGTGTGGTGTGTGGTGTGTGTGTGGTGTGTGTGTGGTGTGTGGTGTGTGTGTGGTGTGTGTGTGGTGTGTGTGGTGTGTGGTGTGTGGTGTGTGTGGTGTGTGTGGTGTGTGTGTGGTGTGTGGTGTGTGTGGTGTGTGTGGTGTGTGTGGTGTGTGTGGTGTGTGTGGTGTGTGTGTGGTGTGTGTGTGGGGTGTGTGTGTGTGTGTGGTGTGTGTGGTGTGTGGTGTGTGTGGTGTGTGGTGTGTGTGTGGTGTGTGTGTGGTGTGTGTGTGGTGTGTGTGGTGTGTGGTGTGTGTGGTGTGTGTGTGGTGTGTGGTGTGTGTGTGTGGTGTGTGTGGTGTGTGTGGTGTGTGGTGTGTGGTGTGTGGTGTGTGTGTGGTGTGTGTGTGGTGTGTGGTGTGTGGTGTGTGTGTGGTGTGTGTGTGGTGTGTGGTGTGTGTGTGTGTGTGGTGTGTGTGGTGTGTGTGGTGTGTGGTGTGTGGTGTGTGTGTGGTGTGTGTGTGGTGTGTGGTGTGTGTGTGGTGTGTGTGTGGTGTGTGGTGTGTGTGGTGTGTGTGGTGTGTGTGGTGTGTGTGGTGTGTGTGTGGTGTATGGTGTGTGTGTGGTGTGTGTGGTGTGTGGTGTGTGTGTGTGGTGTGTGTGGTGTGTGTGGTGTGTGGTGTGTGGTGTGTGTGGTGTGTGTGTGGTGTGTGGTGTGTGTGTGGTGTGTGTGGTGTGTGGTGTGTGTGGTGTGTGTGGTGTGTGGTGTGTGTGGTGTGTGTGGTGTGTGTGGTGTGTGTGTGGTGTGTGGTGTGTGTGTGGTGTGTGTGGTGTGTGTGGTGTGTGGTATGTGTGTGGTGTGTGGTGTGTGGTGTGTGTGGTGTGTGATGTGTGTGGTGTGTGTGGTGTGTGGTGTGTGTGGTGTGTGTGTGGTGTGTGTGGTGTGTGTGGTGTGTGTGGTGTGTGGTGTGTGTGGTGTGTGGTGTGTGTGTGGTGTGTGTGGTGTGTGTGGTGTGTGGTGTGTGGTGTGTGTGGTGTGTGTGTGTGGTGTGTGGTGTGTGTGGTGTGTGTGTGTGGTGTGTGTGGTGTGTGGTGTGTGTGGTGTGTGTTGTGTGTGTGGTGTGTGTGTGGTGTGTGGTATGTGTGGTGTGTGTGTGGTGTGTGATGTGTGTGGTGTGTGGTGTGTGTGGTGTGTGTGGTGTGTGTGTGGTGTGTGATGTGTATGGTATGTGTGGTGTGTGTGGTGTGTGGTATATGTGGTGTGTGGTGTGTGTGGTGTGTGGTGTGTGGTGTGTGTGGCGTGTGATGTGTGTGATGTGTGGTGTGTGGTGTGTGTGGTGTGTGTGGTGTGTGTGGTGTGTGGTGTGTGTGTGGTGTGTGGTGTGTGTGGTGTGTGTGTGGTGTGTGTGTGGTGTGTGGTGTGTGTGTGGTGTGTGGTGTGTGTGTGGTGTGTGTGGTGTGTGTGTGTGGTGTGTGTGGTGTGTGTGGTGTGTGGTGTGTGTGGTGTGTGTGTGGTGTGTGTGGTGTGTGGTGTGTGTGGTGTGTGTGTGTGGTGTGTATGGTGTGTGTGGTGTGTGTAGTGTATGGTGTGTGTGGTGTGTATGGTGTGTGTGTGGTGTGTGTGGTGTGTGTGGTGTGTGTGGTGCGTGTGGTGTGTGGTGTGTGTGGTGTGTGTGTGGTGTGTGGTGTGTGTGTGTGGTGTGTGTGGTGTGTGTGGTGTGTGGTGTGTGGTGTGTGTGTGGTGTGTGTGTGGTGTGTGGTGTGTGTGTGGTGTGTGTGGTGTGTGGTGTGTGTGTGGTGTGTGTGTGGTGTGTGGTGTGTGTGGTGTGTGTGTGGTGTGTGTGTGGTGTGTGTGGTGTGTGGTGTGTGTGGTGTGTGTGGTGTGTGGTGTGTGTGGTGTGTGTGGTGTGTGTGTGGTGTGTGGTGTGTGTGGTGTGTGTGGTGTGTGTGTGGTGTGTGGTGTGTGTGTGGTGTGTGTGTGTGTGTGGTGTGTGTGGTGTGTGTGTGGTGTGTGGTGTGTGTGTGTGTGTGGTGTGTGTGTGGTGTGTGTGTGGTGTGTGTGGTGTGTGGTGTGTGGTGTGTGGTGTGTGTGTGGTGTGTGTGTGGTGTGTGGTGTGTGTGTGGTGTGTGTGTGGTGTGTGTGGTGTGTGGTGTGTGGTGTGTGTGGTGTGTGTGGTGTGTGTGTGGTGTGTGGTGTGTGTGGTGTGTGTGGTGTGTGTGGTGTGTGTGGTGTGTGTGTGGTGTGTGTGTGGTGTGTGTGTGTGTGTGTGGTGTGTGTGGTGTGTGGTGTGTGTGGTGTGTGTGTGGTGTGTGGTGTGTGTGTGGTGTGTGTGTGGTGTGTGTGTGGTGTGTGTGGTGTGTGGTGTGTGATGTGTGTGATGTGTGTGGTGTGTGGTGTGTGTGGTGTGTGTGTGGTGTGTGGTGTGTGTGGTGTGTGTGGTGTGTGGTGTGTGTGGTGTGTGTGTGGTGTGTGGTGTGTGTGTGGTGTGTGTGTGGTGTGTGTGGTGTGTGGTGTGTGTGGTGTGTGATGTGTGTGGTGTGTGGTGTGTGTGGTGTGTGTGTGGTGTGTGGTGTGTGTGGTGTGTGGTGTGTGTGGTGTGTGGTGTGTGGTGTGTGGTGTGTGTGGTGTGTGGTGTGTGTGTGGTGTGTGGTGTGTGGTGTGTGTGTGGTGTGTGTGTGGTGTGTGGTGTGTGTGGTGTGTGTGTGGTGTGTGTGTGGTGTGTGGTGTGTGATGTGTGTGGTGTGTGTGGTGTGTGTAGTGTGTGGTGTGTGTGTGGTGTGGTGTGTGTGGTGTGTGTGGTGTGTGTGGTGTGTGGTGTGTGGTGTGTGTGGTGTGTGTGGTGTGTGGTGTGTGGTGTGTGTGGTGTGTGTGTGGTGTGTGTGGTGTGTGTGGTGTGTGTGGTGTGTGGTGTGTGTGTGGTGTGTGTGTGGTGTGTGTGTGGTGTGTGTGTGGTGTGTGGTGTGTGTGTGGTGTGTGTGTGGTGTGTGTGGTGTGTGTGGTGTGTGGTGTGTGGTGTGTGTGGTGTGTGTGTGTGGTGTGCGTGTGACTCTGCACAGTGGGGAGGGGGCGATATGAGTGACTCTGGGCAGCAGCTGGTGCCCGGGGATCTCCTTGTCACAGAGCTTCAGGGCTGTCCTGCACTATGGAGCACTTTAGGCTGAGACTGTCTGTGCTGAACCAAGTTCCACAGCAGAAATCCATCATCACCCCTCGCGACCAGCAGCTCGGAAGGCCTGGCCGCCGGGGTGGCGGGAAGTGTGGGGGCTTTCTGGGGAAAGCTGAGGAAGATGAGAGGGGGGTGTGCGTGTGTGTGAGTGTGTGAATGTGTCGTGTATGTGGTGTGTGTGTCATGTGTGGGATGTGTGTGCATGTATGTGTTCTGTGTGTATGTGGTGTGTGGTCTATGTATATGGTGTTTGGTGTATGTTGTATGTGTGGTGTGCACCGCGCTTGTGTATAATGTGTAGTGTATGGTGTGTATGTGGTATGTGGTGTTTGGTGTGTGTAGTGTGTGTGTGGTGTGTGTATGGTGTTTGGTGTGTATGTTGTCTGTGGTGTATGTATGTGGTGTGTGTGGTGTGTAGTATGGTGTGGCTTGTATGCGGTATGTGGTGTTTGGTGTGTGCAGTGTGTGTATAGTGTTTGGTATGTATGTTGTGTGTATGTGGTGTTTGGTGTGTGTGGTGTGTGTGTGGTTTGGTATATATGTTGTGTGTGTGGTATGTATATGGTGTTTGGTGTATGTAGTATGTGATATGTGGTGTGTGTGTGTGGTTGGCATGTATGTTGTATGTGTGGTTTGGTGTGTGTAGTGTGTAGCATTTGGTGTATATTTTGTGTATGTTGTGTGTGGTGTGTATAGTGTTTGGTATGTGTGTGGTGTGTGCATGGTGTTTGGTGTGTATGTTGTGTGTGTGGTGTGTGTAGTGTGTATTGCATGGTGTGTATGTGGTGTGTGGTATGTATTGTGTGTGGTGTGTGGTGTGAGCATGGTATTTGGTGTGTACGTTGTGTGTGGTGTATGTATGGTGGTGTGTTTAGTGTGATGTGTGATATGTATGTAGTATGTGGTGTTTGGTGTGTATGTTTGTGGTGTGTGTATGGTGTGTAGTGTGTATGTTGTGTTGTGGTATGTGTATCGTGTGTGGTGTGTGTAGTGTGTGGTGTATGTAGTGTGTAGTGTGTATGTGATGTGTGGTGTGTGCGGTGTTTGATATGTATGCTCTGTGTGTGGTGTGTGTATGTTGGTGCGTGGTGTGTATGTGGTGCGTGTGGTGTGTGTATGTTGTGTGTGTGGTGTGGTGTATGTGGTGTGTGGTGTGTGTGTTGTTTGGTATGTATGTCGTGTGTGGTGTGTGTAGTGTGTGGTATATGTAGCATGTGGTGTGTATGTGGTGTGTGTGTTGTTTGGTATGTATGTCATGTGTGGTGTGTGTAGTGTGTGGTGTATGTAGTATGTGGTGTGTGGTGTGTGGTGTGTGTGTTGTTTGGCATGTATGTCGTGTGTGGTGTGTGTACGGTGTTTGGTGTGTAGTGTGTGGTGTGTGTAGTGCTTGGTGTGTATGTTTGTGTGTGGTATGTGTGTATGGTGTTTCGTGTATGTAGTGTGGTGTGTGGTGTGTGTATCGTGTTGTGTGTGTGTGGTGTGTATCCCCACAGTGGGGAGTGGGGGTAGTAGCCGCTGGTGGTGGGACATTCTGGCCTGCATTCTAGGCAGAGGATTCCAGGGGAAAACGGGCACAGAGGGATTCAATAAGTTGGCCAAGGACACGCAGAGCGTGGGTGGACATGGAGCAGGGCCCTCCCTTTCCCTCATGCCAGCAGGGAGGGTCTCTGGCACTTTTCGGTGGGCAGTCAGGGTAGGGCGGAGTGGGCAGGGCACCCTCCTGCAGAGATGATGCCAGTGTGCCTTCCACGTGCCATGTCTTGCCCACCACCACGCTTACTGGTCCTTCAAAGGATGAAAGAGTGAGCGGCCCACAGTGTACGTGTCTACCCCTGGGCGCCCACTGCCAGGGGCGGGCCTTTCTGTTGATAATCACTGTTAGCTACAACAGTCCTGATGACCAGTGGTGGCAGCAGAGGCGGTTGGGAGTGATGTGCCGATCTGCAAGTGTGGGGACCCCACAGCCTCCCCTAAGTCAGCGTTAGTGGAGGTCAGGGAGCAGGTGAGAGCTACGGCCAGGAGAGCGGCAGCAGAGCGCGTGCCTAGGGCTCATGCTGCGACCTCTGGGCAGTGTGCCTCCAAGGGGTCACTTGGAGGACTGGGCTGTTAGCTTCGGCCCACACGGGACGCCCTCTGGGCAGGCCCTGTCCTTGGGGCCCGTGAGTGACAGCTCCACTCCAGCCCAGTGGGCAGCTATTTCTGGCACACCTACTGTGTACTGGGCTGCGTGCACAGACCAACATGGGGTGTGTCCTAGAGATCAAGGGACTGGGGGTGGTGGCTGGCAAAGTGACTGGCCCAGGCTCGTGGAGGGAGGAGCAGGAGCAGGCTGAGCAGAGTTGGGGCCTCCTACAGGCCCTGACCCCAGGACACAAAGCAGGGTGCTGGAGCACGGCAGGCTCGGCTCGTTTGTTGATTTAGTGCCTACTGTGTGCCAGGCACTGTGTTAGAGGCTGGCAGTCACACCAGGGAAAAAAACAAAGAACCTGGCCCTTGTGGGGTGGGGGCACAGATAAGAAGCAGCGGAGACCTGAATCATAGATGCGTCCTCCGGTCACTGGAGAGTGGAGGACAATGGCTGAAAAGCAGGGAGGGCGGGGGCTGGGGGTGCCAGTTGGGGTGCAGTTCTAAATGAGGGAACTGCATGGGGCCTTGCTCTGAAGAGAACCAGAAAACAGGCATGCAGTCCCCTGCCTTGGTCCCTCAGGCACCCCGGGAGGCCATATGGATGGACAGTGTGGGTAGGTGGCGGGTGTGGGGGCGCCCACAGCTCCGAGTGAAATGCTCCTCCCAGCCTTGGGGGGACGGAGGTGCCTGGAGTCGTCCCTGGAGGGTCAGCCCCTTTTGCACAGAAGAGATGTGTGGGGGACAGTGCAGGTGTGGAGGGGAAGGTGTCAGGGTGTACGTACTGATGACTGTGCACCCTGCCAGGAACGCCCAAGCCGCAGGTCACATGGCGGAAGGGCCCGTCCTCGGAGCCCCTGCATGACCGACCAGGTGTGGCGGTGCTGGAAGAGGGCTCTCTATTCCTGGCCTCCGTCTCACCCACGGACAGTGGAGACTACGAGTGCCAGGCCACCAACGAGGTGGGCTCCACGTCCAGGAGAGCCAAGCTGGTGGTCTATGGTGAGCAGGGAGCCAGAGCTGGGGGCAGGAGAGGAAAGAGGCAGGGACCCAGGGACGGGCCTGTCTTCCTCCCAGGACTGTATCCGGCCAGAGGCCCACAGTGATGCTGGGGGTCTGACAGTACCACGGGGTGCCCAGGTGTGGCAGTGCCAGTTCCCCAGGGCCCAAGAGCTTCCTACACAGGAGGATCAGGTCCTGCCACCAGGTGCCAGTGACGGGGAGATCTTGAGGGGGCTGGGAGAGTGGCAGGTTGTACTGGACACCCCACTTCCCTAGAGAGACCCCCACGGAGACAGCATGGGGGAAGCACCTGGAATTCCATCAGTGTCTTTGATACTGGTCTAGAGGTGAAGATAGTTTAAGATGACCCCTTGGCTGGGCGTGATGGCTCGTGCCTGTAATCCTTGCACTTTGGGAGACTGAGGCAGGAGGATTGCTTGAGCCCAGGAGATCTAGACCAGTTTGGGAGAGACAGATCCTGTCTCTACATAAAATAAACTTTAAAAATTACTTTCGAAAATGAGCATGGAGCCGGGCGCGGTGGCTCAAGCCTGTAATCCCAGCACTTTGGGAGGCCAAGATGGGCGGATCACGAGGTCAGGAGATCGAGACCATCCTGGCTAATCCGGTGAAACTCCGTCTCTACTAAAAAATACAAAAAACTAGCCGGGCGAGGTGGCGGGCGCCTGTAGTCCCAGCTACTCGGGAGGCTGAGGCAGGAGAATGGCGTAAACCTGGGAGGCGGATATTGCAATTGCAGTGAGCTGAGATCAAGCCACTGCACTCCAGCCTGGGCGACACAGCGAGACTCCGTCTCAAAAAAAAAAGAAAATGAGCATGGATGGCAGTGCAGAGCCCCAGAGCCCACCTCCGGGTGAAAACTGTTACCATTGGCCTATTCTCACATTCTCGTCCTCAGCAGGGAGCGTGCCCACCCCCACATCCAGGGTGCTATGTGCAGAGGAAGGGGGCCCCCCTTAACACGGGCAGTGCGGGTGGGCTGGGGAGTGGTCTCTGCCGGCAGGATGAACTGACCTCGCTTGGGCAGTTCTAACAGCTCCTAATGCCACCTGCTGCTTCTCCAGGACCAGTTGCCCTGTAATGACTTGCTTAAGACATTTGTTACAAAAGCATGGCCAGGCCTCACCTTCAGAGATTCTGATTCAGGGGGACCCTCCCTGGTCACTGTGACACCAGGTTGGGTGTAGAACCAGATGGATCCAAGGGGACTCTGGCACCCTGCAAAGCTGAGTGTCAGAAAGGGTGGCACCTGGGCCTGGGCACGACTGGGGGTGTGTCGGTCCCAGGGCAAGGCTGCTGCGGCCATCTGCAGGTCCACAGGACCCTTTGTGGCTGGGCGGACGGGGACAGGCAGACCTCCTCCAACCCCAGTGATGAAGGGGAGGGAATGGCCCAGACGGGGTCCCTTTGGCTGTGGCTCTAGGGGGGCAGGGAAGCAGCTCCTTGGCTCTCCTTGCCCCCAAGTGCCCCCCAGCATCCGGGAGGACGGGCGCAAGGCCAACGTGTCGGGCATGGCCGGGCAGTCCCTGACGCTGGAGTGTGACGCGAACGGCTTTCCGGTCCCTGAGATCGTGTGGCTGAAGGACGGGCAGCTGGTGGGTGTCCCCCCCAGGGTGGGCGGGCTGTGGGTAGGATTTGGGCTGGGGACAGGCCTTCTGGATGGGCGTTCCTGCGTGTGCCACGGTGGGGCAGGGAGATGTGACAGGTGTCTTTTGTCCTGCTCTGGGGTTCAGGGCAGTGGAGGACGGTGGTCATGTGATGAAGTCTGGCAGGGGGCTGCGTGGCAGAGAGCATGGCACCGTTCTGGCCACCGGCCACCTCTCGGGCCTCAGTTTCCTCATTACTGATGCTGAGGGTGGTGGCTGGATCCCCGCTTACTGGCTCCCTCTGGCCTCTCCTACCCAGATCCCTAAGGTGGGTGGCCACCGCCTGGTGGATGGGGGCCAGTCCCTCCACTTCCCCAGGATCCAGGAGGGTGATTCTGGACTCTACTCCTGCCGGGCCGAGAACCAGGCTGGGACCGCCCAGAGGGACTTCCGTCTCCTTGTGCTCAGTGAGTGAGGCCTGAGCCCCGCAACTCCCAAGTGCGTCTGACCCTGTAGCCCCAACTCTTGCAGGCACACGGGGGGAGAGGGGAGACATTGCCTGCGGAGAGCAGGGGGCACAGAGGCGCCCATGACAGACCCAACCCCCATCCTCGCAGAGCTGTCAGGCTCAGGGAACAGACATTAGACAGGTGATTAGCAAAGTCATTAGTCACAAGTGCTATAAAAGGGCAGCCTGGGTGCTGAGGGCTCCAGGGCAAGCCCATCTGGCCAGGGTTCTAGGGGGCTTCCCAGGAAGGTCGGGTAGGAGAGGGCCCAGACTGGGGGTCTGCACAGACAAAGGCCCCGTGGTAGGCAGGGCTTGGAGGGTTTGAACAGTTTCCCACCCATCACCCCTTCTCACCTCCAGCCCCTCCTTCCGTGCTTGGAGCCGGGGCCGCTCAGGAGGTGCTGGGATTGGCTGGTGCAGACGTGGAGCTGCAGTGTTGGACCTCAGGGGTCCCCACGCCCCAGGTGGAGTGGACCAAGGACAGGCAGTGAGTGGCTCCCACCGGAGGATGGCGTGGGGTGGTGCCTAGACTGGGCCTGCTGGATGTGGGGGTTGGGGGAGGTTGAACTCTTCTGGGGGAGCTGACAGGCATGGCATGTGCCACCCAGGGCCCAGACTGAGGGCTGTAGGGGCGCCTCCCACCCAGTGGGAGATGAGCCAGGGAGACCCCACTCTTGCCTCAGCAAGGTCTTCAGGTCTTTCATCACTTAGCCTTTCCATTTTTTTTTTTTTTTTTTTTGAGACAGGGTCTTATTCAGTTGCTCAGGTTGGAGTGCAGTGAAACGATCTCAGCTCCCTGCAGCCTCAAACTCCTGGGCTTCTTGGGCTCAAGAGATCGTCCCACTTCAGCCCCCCAAATAGCTGGGACCGCAGATGTGCACTACCAACAACGGGCTAATTTTTTAAAAAATGTTTGTACAGATGGGGTCCTGCTTTGTTGTCCAGGCTGGTCTCGAACACCTGGCTTCAAGCAATCCTCCTGCCTTGGCCTCCCAAAGTGCCGGGATTACAGGCATGAGCCACTGTTGCCCAGCCTCTTTTTTTAAACTCACTTTTTCTCTAAGTAAAGTTTACATAACAGGCTGGGCACGGTGGCTCACGCCTGTAATCCCAGCACTTTGGGAGGCTAAGGCGGGCAAATCACCTGAGGTTGGGAGCCATCAGCCTGCCCAACATAGTGAAACCCTGTCTCTACTAAAAATACACACAAAAAAAATTAGCCAGGCATGGTGGCGGGCGCCTGTAATCCCAGCACTTTGGGAGGCCAAGGCGGGCAAATCACCTGAGGTTGGGAGCTATCAGCCTGCCCAACATAGCAAAACCCTGTCTCTACTAAAAATACAAAAAAAAGTTAGCCAGGTGTGGTGGCGGGCACCTGTAATCCCAGCTGCTTGGGAGGCTGAGGCAAGAGAATCACTTGAACCTAGGAGGTGGAGCTTGCAGTGAGCCGAGATCAAGCCACTGCACTCCAACCTGGGCGACAGAGCCAGAACCCGTCTCAAAAAAAAAAAAAAAAAAAAAAAAATCCACATAACATACAATTAGCCATTTTAAAGTGTACAGTGGGCCGGGCACGGTGGCTCACGCCTGTAATCTCAGCACTTTGGGAGGCCGAGGTGGGCAGCTCATGAGGTCAGGAGATCAAAACCATCTTGGCTAACACGGTGAAACCTCTTGTCTACTAAAAATAAAAAAAAAAAATTATCCGGGTGTGGTGGTGGGCGCCTATAGTCCCAGCTACTTGGGAGGCTGAGGCAGGAGAATGGCTTGAACCCAGGAGGCAGAGGGTGCAGTGAGCCGAGGTCGCACCACTGCACTCCAGCCTGGACAACAGAGCAAGACTCAGTCTCAAGAAAAAAAAAAAAAGGTGTGCAGTGTAGTGGCATTTAGTACATTTGCAGCATTGGACAACTTTCACTTCTATTTAGTTCCTGACATTCCATCACCCCAAAAGGACTCCCCGGATCCATCAGCAGCCAGTCACTGTCCCCCTCTCCCCAGCGCCTGGCAACCACAGCCTGCTTTCCTGCTCTATGGATTTGCCTGTTCAGGGCACTTCACGTCACTGGCATCATACATAGAGCGTGTGGCCTTTTGTGTCTGGCTTCTTCCACTCGGCATGTTTTCCAGGTTCATCCATATTGTGGAGAGTGTCAGAGTTGCCTTCATTTTTGTGGCTGAATAATGCTCTGTGGCATGGACGGACCACACGTTGTTGATCCGTTCCTCCCTTACTGGGCCTTTGCGTTGCTCCCACCTCTTGATGCTAATGAATGGCCCAGCCTCGATTTTCACAAGCCACACACTCCCTCTGTGCAGCCTGCCCCCATCAGCGCCTCGGCCTTACCGGCACTTTTCCCTTGCCCGTCTCTCCAGGCCTGTCCTTCCGGGAGGCCCTCACCTGCAGGTCCAGGAGGATGGCCAGGTTCTCAGGATCACCAGCAGTCACGTGGGGGATGAGGGACAATACCAGTGTGTGGCCTTCAGCCCAGCTGGTCAGCAGGCCAGGGACTTCCAGCTCCGAGTTCATGGTGAGCCCCAACGCCATCCGGGACCCCGCCACAGGCTACATGGGAAGCTTCCTGCCCGGTTGCCTGCTGCCTTGGAGGGAGGGTAAGGGCTGAAATGGGGGACCTGGTAAGTGATCCCTGAGTCCAAGAAAGCCGGGGTCGGGGTGAGCATCAGGGTCAGGGGATAGGGTATCTGGCCTAGCATTATCCAAACCCGTGGTTTCCATCCCAGCTCTAAAAATGTACTACCTTTTTTCGTTGTTTGTTTGAGATGGATTCTCTCTCGGTTGCCCACGCTGGAGTGCAGTGGCACCATCTCGGCTCACTGCAACCTCCACCTCCCAGGTTCGAGCGATTTTCCTGCCTCAGCCTCCCGAGTAGCTGGGATTACAGGCACCTGCCACCACACGCAGCTCATTTTTGTGTTTTTAGTACAGGTGGGGTTTCACCATGTTGGCCAGGCTGGTCTCAAACTTCTGACCTCAAGTGATCCTCCCGCCTCGGCCTCCCAAAGTGTTGGGATTACAGGCGTGAGCCACTGTGCCTGGCCCAAATTTACTACTTCTGAACCTC
Source organism: Macaca mulatta (assembly GCF_049350105.2). NCBI lineage: Eukaryota > Metazoa > Chordata > Mammalia > Primates > Cercopithecidae > Macaca > Macaca mulatta. The sequence continues at coordinate 17,240,637 of NC_133420.1, read as the reverse complement.
TTGGAATGATGATTTCTTTTACTTTTCTTTAAATGAGTCACACTTCCTTACACTGAAACACATTTATTTAGATATCACTTACTCTTATAAAGGATATTTAATATTGAAACGGTGAGCAGAAAACCAGTGCCGCTTGGCTGAGGAAGCTGAAAAAACAAACACACCCCATAAAGCAATGTTGTAAATCCTCGAGGTGTGGACTCCACAGAGGGTACCCAGCCTGCCTCTGCACTCTCTGTGCTAAAAAGCAGAGACTAGACAGTGCTAGAAAGTTCAGGGACATGCATAGTAGCACCAAATGCAGCCTTTCCTTGCTGTAACCAGGATAGAAGAAGATTTGGGAGGGGTGTAGCCGTTTCATTCTTAGATGCGGTTATTTCATGCTGTGCCCGTGTGCCCCATAGAATCGTCCTGGGTAGCGTTGGTGGTGGGTGACCAGCCCCGTGCGAAGTCCTCATCTAGTCCAGCCCCTCATTTCACAGATGGGGAGACTGAGACCCAGAGAGGGGAAGTGGCTTACCCCTGGTATTCCAGTGAGTTAGAGGCAGAGCGGGGCCCGGAATCCAAGCCTGTGGCCCCGCCCCCACCTCCTGCACCTTCCACACCAGCATGTCCCCATGCTGGCCTCTGCCATCTGTCCCCATACCCCGCCCTCCTTGTCCCCCATGCCTTCTCTGCCCCCGCAGTGGAAGCCTGTGGTGTCTCCTTGTCCCCCATGCCTTCTCTGCCCCCGCAATGGAAGCCTGCGGTGTGTCTTGTGGTCCAAAGGCATGAGTCTGCTGACCTGGAGGAGATGCCAGTGGTCTCAGGGGCTGCCTGTGACCAGCCCCTACCACTTTCCTTCTCAGCGCCCCCCACTATCTGGGGCTCCAATGAGACAGGTGAGGTGGCTGTCATGGAGGGCCACCTGGTGCAGCTTCTGTGCGAGGCCCGAGGAGTGCCCACCCCAAACATCACCTGGTTCAAGGACGGGACCCTGCTCCCCCCCAGCACCGAGGTGGTCTACACTAGGGGCGGTCGGCAGTTGCAGCTGGGGAGGGCCCAGAGCTCAGATGCCGGCGTCTACACCTGCAAGGCCAGCAATGCTGTGGGGGCCGCAGAGAAGGCCACCAGGCTGGACGTTTATGGTGAGCAGCCAGGGGCCACGGCAGCTGGCGTGGGCAGTGGGAGGGACTCAGTCATGGTGGCCCCTGCCTGTCTCCAAAGGAAGGTGAGGTGGCCACTTGGAGTGGTCAGAGGCGAAAGGATAATGGGACCAAATCATTATCTAGGGAGAAGGGTCCTCCCAGCTCATGCAACTTCCCTCATACACGTAAGAAAACTGAGGCCAGGAGTGGAAAGGCCCATCTGGGAGGTCATGGCGGAGCTAAGTGCAGAATCCAGGTCTCCCCTCATGGTGTGGGCCTTTTCACTGAACCACGCCCAGACCCCCGTGACCACCACAATAATTAACTGCCCTTCGTTAGTCACTTCTGTAAGCTAGACCAGAGGGGCACTTTGCAGCATCAGCTCAATTGATCAGCTGGCAAAGGGACTTGAGGTCTCGTGTCCCCAGTTACAGATGGTCACGGTGAAGCCCTGGAGCGGAGAGCTTTCTCCAGGTTCACACCATTAGGAGGTGGTGGGACCCGGTCCATACGTGGGCAGATCTGACTCCAGACCTCATGCTGGGAACCTCAGCATCAGCTCAGCCCTGAGGGGCTTGGCTCTGGGGACCTTCGAAGGAGAACTCAGAGGAAAGGGTGTCGGTGGCTCTGGATGGGTCTGAGCAGGCCCCGGTGAAGTGTGAGAGGGCAGTGTGCAAGCTGATAGGGGTCAGCCTGGCCCCCCGTGAGCAGTCAGTTCGGGAGCTCTGGCTTCCAAAGATGCAAAGGGCTTGGGTGTCGGAGCCTCAGGGACCCCAGAGGGCAGTTGAGCTGCATGGGCTCCATGGCAGCCTCTGAAGATGGCCCTGCTGCTAGTTCAGGGACTCTTATTTTGGGACCTGAGGTCCCCCAGGAAATGAAATAGAAAATGTGTATGTCTATGCTTTTATTACATTTTCAAAGGGTCTTACACCCAAATAAGGTTAAGAAGCATTTCCCAGGCCACGGTTGCCCCTTGTCCCCTGGTATTGGCTTCATCAGCTCAGCAACTTTAGAGGCTCCTTGAGGGTAAGAGATAAATTTCCCCTCTGGCATGGCCACCATGGGCTCCAAGCATAGTTAACGTCTGGTCCCCTTGGCCATCGCTGGCTAAGTTAGGAGTCCCCCAAGCCAAGCTATCTGGGCTCAGGTCTGCCCCAGTCTTTTGCCTCCTGAGACCAGGGAGGGAGGGGACTTCTAGGAGCAGAGCTCTGTCCCGGCCCTGAGGGTCTCATTTGAGTCCAGCAGGTACTGGACCTGCCATGTGTAGACATTGGGCATGCAAGTAGGCCAGCCCTGGTCCCGCTCCTGCTGGGCTTGCCGGGGTAGCAGCGGGGATGGAGAGGCAACAGTCCGCACCCAGGAGTGGGGTGGTGCACCCAGGGGCTGAGGAGGGTGAGAACGCTGCCCCGGGGTCTGAGCAGGGGGTTTGGCCAGTGGAGGTGAGGGAAGGAAGTGTTTCACATGGAGTGGGGTCGCTGAGGGGCTTCAGCGGGCCTGTTGGGCTGAGATGAGAGCAGGCTGGTGTCCGGCTGCGGTCCCCAAGCCACCAGCCCCTGCCTCTTTTCCAGTCCCACCCACCATCGAGGGCGCCGGCGGAAGACCATATGTGGTGAAGGCTGTGGCTGGGAGGCCCGTGGCGCTGGAGTGCTTGGCCAGAGGCCACCCGCCCCCGACCCTCTCCTGGCACCACGAGGGGCTGCCCGTGGCAGAGAGCAACGAGTCTCAGCTGGAGACAGGAGGCAGCGTGCTAAGGCTGGAGAGCCCGGGGGAGGCATCCACAGGCCTGTACAGCTGTGTGGCCAGCAGCCCTGCCGGGGAAGCCGTGCTGCAGTACTCCGTGGAGGTGCAGGGTGAGCCCAGCCCACTCCACTCAGAGCTGCCTGGGCTGTGGACCTCTGCCCAGACCTGCTTCGTGCTTGTCCTGAGAGAGCTCCTGAAGTGGAGGGAGGGTGGGGAGAAGTAACCAGTGTCCCTTCATTGCATGACACAGATGAGGACACTGAGGCCTGGGCTGAGGGGCCGGCAGGGCTAGGAGTGGGCAGGGTGGAGCCCCAGGATCAAGGGTCCCTGACCGTGCCCAGGACCCTGGGCCGGTCACCCAGGACGGAGAACCTCGTTCTGCCTTCTGCCAATGGAGGGGCCCTTCACGGAGACTTTCCTAAGGCCAGCTTGTGGGTGTGGTCCCAGCAGGGCAGGTAGGGCCTTCACCTGCTCTTCCGTCCATTGCTGAAGCATCTCAGGTACTAGTGCTGTGCTGGCCCCGTGTAGCACTGGAAATGAAGCTGGGAACAAGGCCACCCGGACTCCTGAGCCCTCAGTCTGCCGGGGAGGCAGATGTTAAATAATCAGGCCCAAGCCTTTAGGGAGCCCAGGGTGTCCCCTCACCCTCCTTGGGTGGCCCTGGAAGGCCTCCTGGGGAAGGGGCCGCTGACAGGGAGACCTGAGGGTGAGGTGAGGCTGGGCCTCGCTCCGAAGGCACTGGCGACTTGGGAGGGTTTGCGGCCAGTGGCTGCTCAGCTACAAACACCCAGGAATGTGTTCTGCCTGCAGTGCCCCCACAGCTCCTGGTGGCTGAAGGCTTGGGACAGGTGACCACCATCGTGGGACAGCCCCTGGAACTTCCCTGCCAGGCCTCAGGCTCCCCGGTACCCACTATCCAGTGAGTCTGGGGTGGTGGTGGCCAGGGCTGGGGGTGGACAGAGAGCGTGTGCTTTGCAGGTTGTGGGGGAAGTGGACAGGAGAGAGGCTCCCTGTTCCCAGGACTGGGAAAGAGGCCTGGAGCTGCAGCTGGTGAGAGCAGGTGGGAGGAGCTTCTGGGCTTCCCACTTGTCCTGCCTGGTCTGGCCTTCCCTGGCCTCAGGTTGACCCGCCCTCCTCCCTACTCACCTTAGGTGGCTGCAGAATGGTCGCCCAGCTGAGGAGCTGGCCGGGGTGCAGGTGGCCTCACAGGGGACCACACTGCACATTGACCATGTGGAGCTGGACCACTCAGGCCTCTTCGCCTGCCAGGCCACCAATGAGGCGGGCACTGCCGGGGCCGAGGTGGAGGTGTCTGTGCATGGTGAGTGGGCACCTGGGGTTCTGGGACTGTGGGCAGCCTGAGATGTCAGAGGTGGGTGGAGCCAGAGGACTGTAACAGGCCTGGAAGGACATGGGGCTGGTCTTCTCTGGATGACATTTCTGGGCTGGACTTTCCAGTTGCCCACAGAGATGCAAGTGTGAGAGGCTGGCTGGGCCACTTACCACACTTATCCTCTGTTCTGTCCAGCCCCTAGGCCTCACTCCTCTCCCCAGCTTCCTCTTTCTCCATCCGCTCTCTTCATGCTAACCACGCTGAACTTCACTTAGTTCTTTTAATACATCAACCCTCTTTCTCTCACCTTCAAGTCTACGTATGCTGTTCCTTCTGCCTGGAACATTCTCCCTCCTCTTTGCTTGCCTAGCTCCTTATCTTTCAGGCATATCCTGAAATACTCTTCCTCCAGGAAGACTTCCTTGATTCTACCATGTTTCTCATCTGCACTACCCAACCTCTCAATGCCTTAGCCCTCCACCCACTACATTGGGATTGCTTATTTGGTTGTCCATCTCCACTGTCCACCTCTGTGAGCTTTGAGAGGGCAGCATGGTAGCTGCCTTTCCCTGCTGTGTCCAGGGGCCAAGTATAGTTCTGGCCACAGAGTAGATGCTCAGCACACATAAGGATGCATGGATAGATCAGTGGGTGGCTGGGTGGGTGGGTGGCTGGGTGGATGGATGAATGGGTGGACAGATAGAAGGATGGATGGATGGATGGATGGATGGATGGATGGGTGGATGGATGGAAAGGTGGATGGATGGGTAGATAGATGGAAGCAGGGGTGGATAGAAGGGTGGATGGATGGGTAAATGGATGGATGGATGGATGGAAGGGTGGGTAGATGGATGAATGGGAGGGTAGATGGATGGATGGGTGGGTGGGTGGATGGATGAGTGGATAGGTGAGTGGGTGGATGGAAGAGTGAGTAGATGGATGAATGGGTGGGTAGATGGATGGATGGGTGGGTGGATGAATGGGTCGACAGATAGAAGGATGGATGGATGGATGGATGGGTGGGTAGATGGATGGATGGGTGGGTGGATGAATGGGTGGACAGATAGAAGGATGGATGGATGGATGGATGGATGGATGGACGGATGGATGGATGGAAAGGTGGATGGATGGGTAGATAGATGGAAGCATGGGTGGATAGAAGGGTGGATGGATGGGTAAATGGATGGATGGATGGGTAAATGGATGGATGGATGGGTAAATGGATGGATGGATGGATGGATGGATGGATGGATGGATGGATGGATGGGTGGGTGGGTGGATGGATGGAAGGGTGGGTAGATGGATGAATGGGTGGGTGGGTAGATGGATGGAAGGGTAGGTAGATAGATGGATGAGTGGGTGGCTGGATGGATGAGTGGATGGGGGGTGGGTGGATGGAAGAGTGGGTAGATGGATGAATGGGTGGGTGGATAGATGGATGACTGGATGGGTGGATGGGTGGAGGGATGGATGGAAGGGTGAGTGGATGAATGAGTGGATTGATGGATGGGTGGGTGGATGGATGGAAGGGTGAGTGGGTGGATGGATGGCTGGATGGATTGGTAGATGATGGATGGGTGGGTGGATGGATGGATGGATGGACAGATAGATAGGTAGATGAATAAATGCATGAATAGCTGCATGGGTGCATAGATGGATGGGAGGATTTTTAAAGGGAATAACTATTCTGCTGGCTCCCAGTCTAGAACTCTTTCCCCTAAGCCATGTGTCTGGGGGATATGGTGGGCAGAAGCTAGATGCCAGCCTTTGGCCAGCCCTTCAAGGCCACCTTCTCACCCCCAGCCATTGAGGGGGTTGCTGGGTGCCCTCTGTACCCTTCCTGATTCTGACCCAGGCTCTTCCTGATTCTTTCCCTTACCAGAGTTCCCATCTGTCAGTATCATTGGGGGTGAGAACATCACAGCTCCTTTCCTGCAGCCTGTGACCCTCCAATGCGTAGGGGATGGGGTGCCTACCCCAAGCCTCCGTTGGTGGAAGGATGGTGTAGCCCTGGCAACCTTTGGGGGGAACCTACAGGTACGTGCAGGGGTCCCAGGGCTGGCGAGCCAGCTGGGCACAGGTGGAGGGGCTGCTCTGGGGGCTTCCTGGAGACTCTGAGGAAAGCCCAGCAACCTGGGGATAGGAAGGGCCCAGGGCCCTCTCTGTCTGAAAGGGTGAGCCTCAGCCTCTTCCTGGTCCTAGGAGCTTCAGTTGTCAGAGGGAGAAAATGTCGGCCGGGGGGACAGGGAACGGTATGCCTGGAGATCGGACGAATCCCTGGAATCTGAGTGCTTGGCTCAAAACCCGACCCCCAGAGCCAAAAGTGTCCCCATGCCTCACTGCTCCTGACTCCGGGCTCGGCAGCAGCCTGGCCACTCGCCATGTCCCCGTCATCCTGTGGCACACTCTCTGTCCCCTTCCCCTCCAGATTGAGAAGGTGGACCTGAGGGACGAGGGCATCTACACTTGTGCCGCTACCAACCTGGCTGGGGAGAGCAAGAGGGAAGTGGCCCTGAAGGTTTTGGGTGAGGATGTGGGTGGCCAGCAGGGCCCAGGCCAAGGATGTTGGGTGATCCCTTGGGGACCCTTGGGGCTGGGATGTGTGGCTAGAGATGGGGAGGAGGTTTTCCCATCATAGGTGTGCACTTAACTTCAGAGGAAGTAGAAAGCCCTGAAATGAAAGCATTAGCAATAGCTCTATAGTGCCTTTTGGCTGCTTTTGGTGGGATTTTTAGTAGCAGACCTTGCCCACATTCATATTTACCTTTGCTTATTTTGGGAGTTTCTTTGCAGGGAAATCCCTGTCCTTGTCCCTTTCCCTGGCTGTGCTGTCCTGGGGTGGGGGCTGGGTGCTGTATGATTGCTGTAAGGATGGCAGCCTGTTGCTCTTTGGTCTTGGGCTTGGTTCCAGGAGTGGGGTTGCTTAGTCTGAGGACGTGAGTTGTTTTAGAGCCCTGTTGTCTAGGATTTTCTATGGGGAGCAGGGAGCAGCGCTGCTGGGATGGCTGGGATGAGAGCTGCCCAGAGCTTACACCTACCAAGCTGGGTCTCTCCTTGTCTGCTCCTAGTGCCCCCCAACATCGAGCCAGGCCCAGTCAACAAGGCAGTGCTGGAAAATGCCTCAGTGACCTTGGAGTGTCTGGCTTCGGGCGTGCCCCCTCCTGGTAAGACCCCTCCTCTTGGCTGAAAGCTACTTCCAGGCCAATTCACTGTCTAATGAGGCTGGCGAGTGACCCAGGGACCCTCTGACTGGACGTAATGGGAAGAAATCAGCAGGTCTTTCCCCCCATTTCTCTCATTTTCCTCTCTTCCTCTTCAACAACGTCCTTCGGGCCAAGGCACTGCTGAGGTCCAGAGCCCGGGATCTGAAACAGGCCTGCAGGGCATCTACTCACAGTCAACTTCACAGGGCTGTCCGGGGCTGGGGCAAGGATCAGGACCTCAGAGTCATCATCCGGTCTGTAGGGTCCTCCCCTGTAGACCAGCAGTTGAGGAAAGGGCCGGGTGCTGGGGTCTGGGTGTGAGTGTTTGCACAGGGGACTGGGTGAGGCTTACAGGGACCCAGGAGGAGGGCCCTTCTCCGGTTCCCATCAGAACTAGGCCCACCCTGCTTTACTTGTGGCCTATGAGCCCTGGGGATATTTGCCCCCTCTCGTGGGGACGCATGCTGAGTTCCAGGGGGCGCGGCCTGACAGAATGAAGGCAAGCTGCAGATACACGTGTTCCAGCCTGGCTTTGAGGCTGCTGCTTTGGGCTGGTCCACGTTCTCTAATGCTCCCTAGGCGAGGGGGTCTCCTGGTAGGGGAAGGGCAGGGCTGAGTTTTACTCTCTCTGCTCCTGGCTGCCTCAGCCTCTGCCCACGGGGCTTCTTCTTCACCCTTGGTCCTGTCTTGGGCAACATTGCCCGGTTCCACCCTGACTCCCTTTTGTGAATGAAGAACTCTGACCTCCAATGCCTGAACAAACAGTGTGGCCGCCCTGGAAGGTTCTCTTGGATGCCCACCACACCAGCAGAGTCTGACGGGCTGGCAGAACCCTTGCACTTCTCTTCCATTCCCCCTTGCATCTCTCTTCCTTTCCCCAGATGTCTCCTGGTTCAAGGGCCACCAACCTGTCTCTTCTTGGATGGGAGTGACAGTATCAGCAGATGGGAGAGTTCTCCGCATTGAGCAAGCCCAGCTTTCTGATGCTGGGAGCTACCGCTGTGTGGCATCCAATGTGGCAGGTAGCACAGAGCTGCAGTTTGGCCTACGGGTCAATGGTGAGCATCCCTGGGCCTCTAAGGGCCCTTGTCCAAAAAGTTGGCTTTTCATCCATTTGTCTGTTAGTCTGTCCATCCACCTGTCCACTCATCCATCCATCTACCACCCCATCCATCCATTACCCCATCCATCCATCATCCATCCATCCATCATCCATCCATCCACCCATCCACTCATCCACCTATCCACCCACCCATCCATCAATTCATCCATCCATCCATCCATCCATCCATCCATCCATCCATCCATCCATCCACCTATCCATCCATCCATCCATCCATCCATCCATCCATCCATCCATCCATCCACCCACCCAACCATCCTTTCATTCATTTATCTAGCCACCTGTCTGCTCACCCATCCACCTGTCCATTTGTCTACCTGTCCACCCACCCATCCATCAACTCATCTATCCATCCATCCATCTACCTACCCATCCACCCATTCACCATCCATTCACCCATTCAACTACCCATTCTTTCACTGATCCATTTTCTATCCAACCACATTTATTGAGTCCATGCTCTGGGACAGACACTGGACCTACAGCCCTAAATAAGACAGACCTCAGAGCTTTCAGTCAGTGGAGGACACAGCAATTAGTCATTCCCCAGAGTACTACTTGATGTCAATTGTGATAACAGCTGGTAAACATGAGGTGCTACTGAGCACCTATAACAGGGCACGACCTGGCCTGTGGAGTCCAGGAGGCAACTTTGACACTTGGATACCTACACTGAGGTCTCTGCCAAGGCCTGAGGTTGCAAAGACCTGGGGAATTTGAGAAACTGAAAGGAGGCCACGGGGCCAGGATGGTGCTGGTGGCCATATGGACCTCTTGGGCCTCATGGGCCATGGGAGAGGTTGGGTCTAAGAACAGTGGGTAGCTGGGCAGGGGCCTGGGACCCTGGGCAGCATGGCTGGTGCCTCCCAGATACAATGGAATCTTCTGGCTATTTTCCGCCAAAAGGGGACTGCCTGTAATACGGTATTTAATCTCACACCCCTGAGTTAGGAAGTAGCACCGTCCAGGGACCCTTGGTCCCCTCCCTGTCCCCATAATAAATGACCTTCTGCTGACCAGAGGCCTGCATGCGAGTGCTGCTTCCTGGCTGGTCAGCCTTGGGGCAGGTGACTTCCTCTCTGTGAGCCTCAGTTTCCCATTTGTAGAAGCCTCGTGGTGGTGTTAAAAGGATGGAATGAGTAGCTTCAGGGGCAGTGGAGTGGCTCAGAGCCTGTGTCTGGATGGCTGTCCTTGTGCTTTTGCTGTGACTGTGTGCTCCTGCAGGGGTGCCCAGCCAGGGGCCCTGCCTGCTTTGCCCCAGTGGGGCTCAGCCTGTGCCCCCTGTCACCCCTGCCCTGCAGTGCCCCCTCGAATCACACTGCCACCCAGCCTGCCAGGCCCTGTGTTGGTCAACACCCCTGTCCGGCTGACCTGCAATGCCACCGGTGCCCCCGGCCCCATACTGATGTGGCTGAAGGATGGAAACCCTGTGTCCCCTGCAGGGACCCCTGGCTTGCAGGTCAGTAGGGCTGGGTGACCCCGGCTCACCTCCCTGCACCTCCCATGGATGCTGGGAACGGTGTGAAGTAGCCCTGGGAGCTTAGGGTGAGGGAGAAGCAGTGATAGCCCAGGGCCGAGGGCTGGAGGGAGGTGAGGCTGAACAGAGAGGCTGGAGCCACAGTGCCCAATGGTAATGATGCATTCCATGAACGTGAACCATCTATGTCATTGTAGATGTTCTTGTAGCCACAGTAAACTGAGTAAAAAGAAACAGGTGAGATCAATGTTAATAATACACGTTAGCTAATCCACTATATCCAAAATAGCTTCATTTCATCATGAGATCAACAAAAAATAGTTATTGAGATATTTTATATTCTTCTTTTCATATTAACTCTTTGTCGTCTGTGGCGTATTTTGTACCTGGGGCCCGTCTCAATTTGGCCTGGCCACATTTCAAGGGCTCACTGGCCATGTGTGACGAGTGGACAGAGGGGCTCTAGAGGACTCTTCCTGAGGTCCAATGTCATTGCCTGCCAGCTGGCAGAGGTCCAGAGGCCCAGATGCAACCCTCAGTTTCCCTGCATCATGAGGGGCTCTGAGGGTCTGGGGCAGGCTGTCCAGGCATGCCCGGCAGCAGGGCCAGCTTGGGCAGGTGAGGTTCTGCCCCTTGGGGTGTGCAACAGCAGGACAATTGCCTAATTTGGGCTTTCCCCCTGGGGTCACAGGTCTTCCCTGGGGGCCGGGTCCTCACCTTGACCAGCGCCCGGGCCTCCGACTCTGGGAGGTACTCCTGCGTGGCTGTGAGCGCGGTGGGCGAGGACCGCCGGGATGTCGTCCTGCAAGTCCACAGTGAGTCTCAGACTGGGAAAGGCACGTGGTTCAGAGCAGCAACTCCAAGGAGATGGGGTGGGGGGCATTCCCGGTCACTTCCAAAGGGAGAGGGGCTGGGTGGATGGAGGAGTGCCCACCTGAGAACAGCTGCCTTCCAGTACGGATCAGTGAGCTCCAGACCCGCCCTGGAGTGTGAGCTCCCGCAACGGGTGGGAGGGTGGGCAGGTGGCCCCGCATAGCCAGGAGTTCTGCCCTATGTTCAGGGAGAGGCGGAAGCGGTGTGAAGTAGCAGGAGCAGCGTGGAGTGATGGTTAGGAAATCTGGCTGTTGAGTGTCACCGACCTGGGGTTCAAACCCTGCCTCTGTGACTTTGAGCTGGTCACTTTGCTTCTCTGAGCCACCATTTCTTCATCTGCAAAATGGGAAGAATAGCATTCACCTCAAAGGTCACCATGGGGACTCACTAAGCCCCTGAGCTCACGAAGCTGCTGCAACCACAGGAGCTTATTTTTAAATGTCCTCCTCTGGGTTTTTCTGGGGCTCTGTGGGGGTATAAGAAGGAATGCTGGGAGCTGGGTGCGGTGGCTCATGCCTGTAATCCCAGCACTTTGGGAAGTTGAGGTGGGTGGATCACTTGAGGTCAGGAGTTCGAGACCAGCCTGGCCAACATGATGAAACCCCATCTCTACTAAAAATACAAAAAAAAAAAAAAAATAGCTGGGTGTGGTGGTGTGCACCTGTAGTCCCAACTACTTGAAAGGCTGAAGCAGGAGCATCACTTGAACCTGGGATGTGGAGGTTGCAGTGAGCTGAGATCATGTCACTGCACTCCAGCCTGGGCAATAGAGCCAGACTCTGTCAAAAAAAAAAAAAAAAAAGAAAGAAAGAAAGAGAGAAAAAGAGAGAGAAGGAAGGAAGGAAGGCAGGCAGGAAGGAAGGCAGGAAGGAAGGAAGGAAAGATGGAAGGAAGGAAGGAAGGAAGGAAGGAAGGAAAGAGGGAAGGATGGAAGGAAGGAAGAAAAGGAAAGAAGGAAAGAGAAAGCGAATGAACTTAGTCTTAGGTGGGAGGTGGTACGAAGGATTTGATTCTAGCTCTTTCCCTTTGCTGGAGTGAAGATGGTTAACACATATCGTATGCCCAAGAACCCCACCTGTGCCATTGGATTTAACCTCATGGCGGCCCCACCAGGTGGAGATTTTCATTATCCCCACTTTACAGATGAGGAGACTGAGGCCCAGGAGTGTAAGTAGCATCCCAAGGGCCTCGCATGGTGAGCGAGTGGTGGAAGGCAGGATTCCACCCCAGGAGTTCTCCCCCTGGACCCTGCGTTCCTTCCTGCAAAGCCGCGCTGGTTATTTTTGTTTCAGGGGCAAAAGGTGGTTCTGAGACCTGCTTTAAAAAATTTTTTTAACAAAAATTTTAAATTTTAGAAAGTTTTGAGATAACTGTGGATAATTGTAGATTCACAGACGTATGTAAGGAATAACAGGGAGACCCTGAGTTTCCTTCCCCAGTTTCCCTCTGTGGAAATGTGCTGCAGAAATCTGGGATGTAGATATCGCGACAATCTTACTCAGACTGGCTCCTCTGAAGCAGGACTGAAGGCAGAGGAATGGTGGGCACTCCAGGCTGCCACGAGTAGCTAGGCCTGACCCAGGGTGTGGCCCCTCCTTGCCAGCCCTCCCCCATGTGCCTGAGGGAGCCCCTCTCCTGCCCCCTCCCACAGTGCCCCCGAGTATCCTCGGAGAAGAGCTGAATGTGTCCGTCGTGGCCAATGAGTCAGTGGCCCTGGAGTGCCAGAGCCACGCCATGCCCCCTCCTGTGCTGAGCTGGTGGAAGGACGGGCGGCCCCTGGAACCACGGCCTGGAGTCTACCTCTCCGCAGACAAAGCATTGCTGCAGGTGTGCAGGTCCCCAGTCAGCCAAGCAGGCCTCCACCTCGGGCCACAGGCAGGATGGGGCCTGCAGGTGCCCCAGCTCAGTGACCTACAAGCCCTTTTCCTCCCAGGGGATGGGGGACAAAACCCCAGGACTGGGTCCTCAGGGCCTCCCTCAGGGCCCCTGAATCAGCTGAGTGGTGCCAGCTGTTGGGTTAGAACCTACCTCACCTGCCTTATCCTCCTCCCACCCTTCTACACCTTGTGATATGATCATTCCCAACTCAGAGCACTGTCATTTGGCTTCCCCTCCTTCCGTTCATTCTTCAAAGCCACAGCCTAGCCCCAGCACCCCCAGGTCAGGATCTGACCCCTGAGTACAGGTCCCCTGCACCCCACCAGCCTTCTTCCTCCACCTTCTCTTCGGGTCTGTTTTCTTGGGCTTTCCAAAGAGGCTGGGAGCAGATGAAAGGCAGGAGCAGGTCTGATCCAGTCACATGCCTTCCCCTTAGCAGATCTGGGCCGTGGATGTGAAGGTGGGGAGGCTGGCAGGGCTGCCATCCGGGGGGCCCTTCTCAGGCCCACCACAGGCACCGGCTTCTGGAAACTTCCTGGTGCAGCTGGTGGGGAGATGCTGTCCCTGCCCTGTGCTCCAGGTGGGGAACCTGGGGCTCAGCGATGTCACGTGACGTGCCTGCAGTCACACAGTCTGTCCAGGGCTCACCCATCTCTGTGCTGTCCCCACCTATGGGGTGTCTCTGCTCTTGGCCAGGTGGACAGAGCCAACGTGTGGGATGCGGGCCGCTACACCTGTGAGGCACTGAATCAGGCCGGCCGCTCAGAGAAACACTACAATCTCAACGTCTGGGGTGAGGGTCTCCCGGGCCGGGCACGGGGAGGGGGCTGTTACCTTGATTGGGTCCCAGGACACAGCCCTCCTCCAGCCTGCCCTCGCCTTGCTCATCCCCTCCCCATCCCAGTCCCACCCCCACTAACCCTCTCTCTGCTCTGACTCAGTCGCTCCAGTGTTCCCTTCGAGGGAATCCCACACCCTGACCGTGAGCGAGGGACATCCTGCCAGGCTGTCCTGCGAATGCCGGGGCGTCCCCTTCCCCAAGATCTCCTGGAGGAAGGACGGTAGGATTGCTGCCCTTGCCCAGCCCCACCTCATTGCCAGGCACAAGGAGGCTATGCCCAGCCCCCACTGGTTACCCCCACCCCAGAGCCTAGCTGAGATGGCGAGACTTATGGCTCGAGGGGGTGGGGATGCTGGTTACAGAAGTGACACTTCGCCCAGCCCCTCTCTCCTCAGTCCCTGAGCCTGCAGGAGCCCCTGGTCCTGCTCTGCCAGTAAGAGCTGGATTGATCTTCAGGCCTCACTTCAGACGTCCCTTCTTCCAGGAAGCCCTCCTTGACTGCCAGGCTGGGACAGAGCCTCCCTGATGCAGTCCCTGTCACTTGTCATGTCACCCACATTAGTCCTGTGTGTGTTCCTCCATTAGTCTGTGACCCCTGTGAGGCACCACCTTGACCACTGCTGAATTCCAAGTTCAGTGTATGTACAAAAAAGGTGCTCAAAAAACATTTAGAATTCGCTTCACCAATTTTTTTTTCTTTTTTGAGATAGCATCTTGCTCTGTTGCCCAGGCTGGCGTGCAGTGGTGCGATCTCAGATCATTGCAACCTCCGCCTCCTGGGTTGGAGTGATTCTCCTGCTTCAGCCTCCCGAGTAGCTGGGATTACAGGCAGGTGCCACCATGCCCGGCTAATTTATATATTTTTAGTAGAGACAGGGTTTCACCATGTTGGGCGGGCTGGTCTCGAACTCCTGACCTCAGGTGATCTGCCCACCTCGGTCTCCCAAAGTGCTGGGATTACAGGCATGAGCCACTGCACCCAGCCCATTTAACCAATATTTATTGAGCGACTGTGCCAGGCCCTGTTCTAGGCACTGGAAATACAGCAGACGATAAAACAGATCCCCACCCTCACAGTGGGGGCAGTCAGATAATAAACACACAGTTAGTACATGACTCGGTACCCTAAGTGATAAATGCTATGGAGAAAAATAAAGCTAGGAAGCCGGGGAAGATATCCTGGGGGGTTGTAGGATTTGCGGTTTTAAGTTGGGTGGCCAGGAAGGCTTGACCAAGCAGACTTGAAAAGGTCAGGGCTGAACATGAGAATATCACAGGGAAACGCATCCCAGGCGGAGGTAAGGGTAAGTGCAAGGGTCCTGGGGCAGGAATGCTGCTTGGATGGAGGAATGAGAGGAGGTGGGGAATCAGGGATGATGGAAGAGAATGGAGCTGCCATTACCAGGATGGGAGATCCCAGGGGCAGGTATGGTAGAAAGACCTAGCATTTGGGGTGAATTAATCTTGAGCCATCTGCTAAACGCCTAGTGAGGTGTCCAGTGGATGGTGAGAGACAGGTGTCTGGAGCTCAGAGGAGAGATCTGGGCTAGGAAGCAGCCTGGGAGTAGCAAGACAAGCTGAGGTCACCAGGACAGAGAGGGAGGAAGCAATGCCATGTGGCCACTGGGTCTGCTTCCGTGCTGGGACATGCATATTGAGTCATGACCCAGTCCAGAGGTCTCCTCCTCTAGAAACAGAGGTGGAAGGGTTTAATCCAATAGGTCAAGGTTGACAAATCCTCCTCCTACAAGAGGTCGTCTTGATGCCAGGTCTACCAGTTGCCTGGTGGTCCTCCTCAGGCCACTATAGCTAAATGGATGGTCATTCCATCAGTAGCCTTTATTGAGCCCTGCTGTGTGCCAGGCCCTGGGGAGCCACTAAGGATCCCAGGGGGAGGCTGGTCACGGTGGCTCACGCCTGTAATCCCAGCACTTTGGGAGGTTGAGGCAGTGGATCACCTGAGGTCAGGAGTTCAAGACCAGCCTAACTAACATGGTGAAACCCCGTCTCTACTAAAAAATACAAAAATTAGCCGGGTGTGTTGGTGTGCACCTGTGATCCCAGCTACTCGGGATGCTGAGGCATGAGAATCACCTGAACCCAGGAGGCAGAGGTTGTAGTGAGCCGAGATCGTGGCACTGAACTCCAGCCTGGGCAACACAGCGAGACTCTGTCTCAAAAAAAAAAAAAAATGATCCCAGAAGGAAATTGAGGCAGGGTCTGCCATTCTGGAGGGCCCAGGCCAGAGTAAGATTCAGATGGGGCACCTGTAGGCAGATCTGTGATGGGGAGAAGCCTAGGGGGATAGGGAGGAGCTCAGAAGAGGCACCAGGACCAGATGTGGCACTCACGTAAGGCTTCCTGGAAGAGGTAGTGTCTACATGGACACCTGAAGGATGAGCAGGAGTTGGCAAGAATGGGTGGGAGGACGCACTTTCCCAGTGGGAAGACATCATGTCCTTGCAAATACCCTGGACCAGGAGTTTCTTTTTCCCTGCACCCAGGTCAAACCCTCCCCGGGGAGGGGGCTGGTCTCCAGCAGGTGTCGGCTGTGGGGAGGCTGCTGTACCTGGGACAGGCCCAGCTGGCTCAGGAAGGAACATACACCTGTGAGTGCAGCAACGTGGCGGGGAACAGCAGCCAGGACCTGCAGCTGGAGGTGCACGGTGGGTGAGCCGGGCAGGCGCTGGGAGGGTCTGGGATCATGGGCTGACTGGGCAGGTACTGCCCTCAAATCGGAGCAAATACAGGGAAGTGATGGTGTGTGGTGCAGGCTTTCTCCTCCCTCAGATTCCTGGTGTGTGAGTCCATTCTCACACTGCTCTAAAGATACTACTTATAAACAAGAGGCTTAATCGACTCATGGTTCCACATGGCTGGGGAGGCCTCAGGAAACTTACAATCATGGCAGAAGGTGAAGGGGAGGGAAGGCACACCTTCCATTTCGGCAGGAGAGAGAGCGCGAAGGGGGGAAGCACCAGACACTTGTCAAACAAGCAGATGTCATGAGAACTGACTGACTCACTCACTACCACAAGAACAGCATAGAGGAAACCGCCCCCATGATCCAGTCACCTCCCACCAGGCCCCTACCTCCACAGGTGGGATTACAGTTCGAGATGAGATTTGGGTGGGGACACAGCCAAAACGTATCACGTGGCATTTTGACTGCCCCTCCCACACAGCTTCTCACTAACCTAAGCATGGCAGGCAGGGGGGCTGTAGCACAATCCCTAAGGGTCCCCCAGTGGTCCGGAGGAGAAAAGCCACAGCTGAAACAGCTGGAAACCCAGAGGAAGTGTGAGCGTTACGTGAAGCTCCTCTATGTGATGGAAACCTAAACCGTATCACCTGGTCCTGCAGTGAAGCAATGAAATCCCCCAGCCTTGTAAAAATTCTGCTGGAAAATAAAATCAGGAAAAGTGCTGTTCAACATCCTGAGGAGAATCCCACCCACAGAATAATTTTCCACCCCCAACCAGTCCCAACAACTGTTGAAGCTCCAGGAAATCTCTGGTTTTTGAGGAAGAAAACCCGTCACACAGCCCAAAAGGGTGGTTCCCCACATAGCAGGCCTGCCTGTGACTCCCAGGCTCTAGCAGTAGGTTGCTGTTATGACCCCATTGTTGGGAAGGAAAATGGAGGCCAGGAGAGGTGAGGTCATGAGGTGACACAGCTGGCGATGGCAAGGGGAGAGGGTGTGTCCCTACGGGGTCCGGGGCAAGTGTGTGGTGCCTGGTGGCCTCAGCAGCTTTCTCTGATGGGCTTTCTCCCCATCCCTACAGTTCCCCCTCAGATTGCCGGTCTCTGGGAGCTTCCCACACAGGTCTCCGTGGTCCAGGATGGAGTGACCACTCTGGAGTGCAACGCCACAGGGAAACCCCCTCCGACAGTGACATGGGAGCAGGATGGCCAGCCCGTGGGGGGCGAGCTGGGCCTGCAGCTGCAGAACCAGGGTCAGAGCCTGCGTGTAGAGCGGGCCCGGGCTGCCCACGCCGGACGCTACAGCTGTGTGGCCGAGAACCTGGCTGGGAGGGCAGAGAGGACGTTTGAGCTCTCTGTGCTGGGTGAGGACCGGCAGCTGCTGGAGGAGGGTGGGTTGAGGCAGAAGAGAGCGGGCAAGGCCGGTTCAATCTCCAGGTGCAGCCCTCAGGCTGTGATCCTTGGGTCACACCTGTTCTTTCTGGAGTCAGGGCTCTAATGAGAGCTGCTGCTGGGGGAAGCCACCAGCACTGTTCTCACAATCAGGACTGGTCACAAATGGCCCCAATTTCCCCCAATTCACCTCTCCTCCCTCCCTCTCTCTCTCCTGGGTTCACTCTTCCCCTACTCTGTTCTGGGCACTGGGGAAGTAAGCAGTCCCTGTCCTGCATGACTGGTATGTGATGGGGAGAATTCAGGGGCTTGTGAGAGACCAGGAAAACCTGGAATACTGTTGGGGCAGGTCAGGGCAGCCTCCCAGAGGAGGTCCCCTTTAAGCTGGACCATAGAAGGTAAGTAGGAGTTAGGCAGCTGCTGGATGAGGGGAAGCACGTGCCAGGTAGAGGGTTGCTGAGGCAGCCTCATGCATTCCAATCATTTACTGAGCTCCTACTGTATGCCTGAGGGGATAATTCAGGGTGGAGACAGAGAATGGTAAGAGAGAGGGTGGGAGAGGTGGGCAGGGATCAGTTTAGGGAGGAGCCCCCTCACCATTGCTGGGATCTCGAGCCTCACCCAGATATCCCCAACACCCCATCTCCCTGGATAGAGAGTGGCTTCCTTCAGGAACAGGTTCCTTCAGAACTGCAGCACTGCCACTTAGCTTCCACATGTGGATTTAGGAAGCACATCTGGCCTCAGCTTTACACGAATTCCAGTCCCACTGACTCAGTGCTTGCCTTGCCCAGGCACTGGACTGGGTACTTTCATGTGTTGCTGTTGAATCCCCCAGCAGCCCGCTGAGGGCTTGGGGAGACTGAGGCCCAAGGAGCCTGCCTGATTCCAGAGCCCAGCCTGTGGCGCCACTGGCTCCCTCCTAGGTGTCCTCGTTTTAGGGGGAGCAGCTCTGCTCTCATCACTTCCGCTCCTCAGACTCTCCCAATTGGGTGGAGTTGGGGGGCAGTCAGTGGGGCTAGGGAAGGAGCATGAAGCGCACAGCCCCGATCTGCACCCTGAATGTGGCTTCTTCTTTGTGTCCAGTGCCCCCAGAGCTCATCGGAGACTTGGACCCGCTGACCAACATCACTGCCGCCTTGCACAGCCCCTTAACTCTGCTCTGTGAAGCCACAGGGATCCCGCCCCCGGCCATCCGCTGGTTCCGAGGGGAGGAGCCTGTCAGCCCTGGGGAGGACACCTACCTGCTGGCAGGTAAGATACCAGTCAAGGTTGGATCCTGGGAATCAGGCAGGCCCTCTGCCTCTGCCTCTGCCTCTATCCATTACATGCCCATGACCTCTGACCCTGAGCTGCCAGGCCTGGTTGGAATAATCATTCCAGCTGCTGGTCCCCAAAGAATGTAGCCCAAAACACTAGTCAGGTGAGGCGCTCCAGGAAAAAAATCACGGATTTAGATAAATTTGGAAAAGGCTTCCTGCTCTGCTCACCTAGAGAACCACAGTGAACATTTGCATAGCAAAGGTTCTGATAAGTCCTGCAGAAAAAAAACAAAACGAAACGTTGGCACTTACATATAACATCCCACAGAACAGTAGCAAGCTTTTGGATGTGCTGACCTAAGCACCTTCTCCTCTGAATATTTATCCCCCTCATAAAATGGGTTTGCGAGGTTCTTGCTGGTATACAAATGAGGAACTGAGGCCCAGGAGTCTCTGTCCCATCCAAATCCTGCAAGGACTTCAAGGCCCCTGAGGCTATGCCTCAGTCACCCATCGGTTGTTCCACGCAGCCTGTGATGAGATGGCAAATACATTTCCTCTTGGGCATCACTTCTGAGCACTTGGTAAGAATTGCCGGGTGCATTCTGTGGATAGGAATTCGGAGACTGCATTGGGCCCAGTGGAAAGGAATGTGGCAATCAATTAGTTATGTCTGCTCTGGTTGCAGTAACAGCAGTGGTGGCCTGTGTCCTGTGTATCTGCTCTCCCCACACTGGTCTTGGGAGACCCTTGGGTTCCTCTGAGAGGAGCTGTCTCTCCCTGAGAGGTCCTTGGGAGGAGAAGCTCTTTTACCATGTCTGTCAGAGTAGAGCAGAGGTCTGCTGGGCCAGGACTACATAACCCATTGCTCTCCCTTCAGCTGCAGCCAATTCCCAGAGCCAGGGGTGGCCAGGTGACAGATACTTCTTGCTAGAGCAGGGTCCTCAGATTTATTCTGGTACATGTCTAATCTCCAGGCAGCGCCATCCATTTGTTTACCCTCCTGGGCCTCAGTTTCTGGATCTGAGGAGCAGGACACAATGGGAGACAGACACGTACACATCTAATTATAATGCCTCTTCCTGCTGGGCAGCAGGGGGCTCAGCTTGGGACAGAACACTGCTCAGAGTCATGCTTGGGGCCCACACCCCTCCCTCCCCAGGTGGCTGGATGCTGAAGATGACTCAGACACAGGAGCAAGACAGTGGCCTCTACTCATGCCTGGCAAGCAACGAGGCTGGGGAGGCACGGAGGAACTTCAGTGTGGAGGTGCTGGGTGCGTTACAACCCCATTCTCATGGGTGCCCTATGAACTCTTCCCCACTGCCTGGGCACTCCCAGAGGCAGGGCCCCAGACTCATGGCTCATGCTGTAGCAGGAGTCCAGCACAGAGAAGGAGGGAGAAGCTAAGCCTTGTACGCTTTGCCTCGTCAAAAACCTTTGTTCAAGCCTGGGCAGTGTAGCGAAACCCCATCTCTACGAAATGTACAAAAATTAACTGGGCGTGGCGGTACACACCTATAGTCTCAGCTACTCAGGAGGCAGAGGCTGCAGTGATTGTGCCACTGCACTCCAGCCCAGGTGACAAGAAACCTCTGTTCTGAGGCTGCCATGGAACTTTCCAGAAACAGCAGGGACAATCCAAAGTGGAAGGGGCAAATATGTTCGACACCACTAAGACTGCCTGCCTCTCATCAGAGTCTTCTTCTGAGGCACTGGTACTTCCGTCAGCCAGCAGGAAATGTTTCTTAAACTCACCACCCTATGGAAACAGGCATGGGAGGGGAAACTGAGGCACAAGAAATGGTGGGCCCTTGGCTTCCTGTTCTGTGATTGTGTAACCTGCGCGGGCCAGTCCCCCCAGTCACTAGCCATTTGTCTCCCTGCTTCTCCCAGTTCCTCCCAGTATTGAGAACGAGGACCTGGAGGAGGTGATCAAAGTCCCTGAGGGACAGACTGCCCATCTAATGTGCAACGTCACAGGTAAGGGCCACATGATGTGGTGGGCTGGGAGAAGGGTGGGAAGGCAGCTTCAGAAAGGAGGGGATCGCTGGGGATCTGCCCACCTGCCCCAGCCCCACTCCTCCTGACTGGGGTCTCTCTACATCTTGGACTCGGCATCAGGTCCCGGCTCCTCTTTGCATGTGTTCTTCCGTCCCAAACACTCTTCCCTCTCCCCACCTCACTACAGACCTCAGCTTTCAGGACCCTCCACAGGGAGTCTTTGGCTGGCCCCTGAGGCCCAGTGGGCCACCTCCACTGGGCTCCCACAAGCCCCTGTGCTTCCCTGCCCTAGCACTGACCCACATTGGACCATAGTGGCCTTGTGGCATCTGAGCTTCTTGAAGACCCAGTTGCTGCCTTGTCACCATGGTT
This sequence comes from Macaca mulatta, assembly GCF_049350105.2. Lineage (NCBI taxonomy): Eukaryota > Metazoa > Chordata > Mammalia > Primates > Cercopithecidae > Macaca > Macaca mulatta. The sequence goes on along the minus strand of NC_133420.1, from coordinate 17,219,309 downwards.
TCCCCAGTGCCTTGCAGAGTAGGCTCCCATTAATGCTTATGGGTTGAAGGATGGATGGATGGATGGATGGGTGGGTGGGTGAATGGATGGATGGATGGATGGATGGATGGATAGATGGATAGGTAGGTGAATGGGTAGATAAATGAATGCGTGGATGAATGAATGAGGATTGGATGGATGGATGTGTAGATGGGTGCATAGATGGATGGATGGATGGGTGGAGAGATTTATGAATGATTGGCTGAATAAAATGATAGGTGGGTAGGTAGATGGATGGATGGTTGGACAGTTGGGTGGATGGGTGGTTGAATGGGTGGGTGGATGGATGAATGGAGAAATGAATGGATGATTGGTTGAATGGAGGGATAGTTGGGTAGGTAGGTGAATGGATGGTTGGATAGTTGGATGGTTGGGTGGATGGGTGGGTGGATGGGCGGGTGGGTGGGCGTGTGGATGAATGGAGAGATGAATGGATGATTGATTGAATGGAAGGATAGGTGAGTAGGTAGATGAATGGATGGTTGGATGCATGGATGGGTGGGTGGTGTGTGGGCAGGTGGATGAATGGATGGATGGAAGGAATAGCTTGTTTTTCTGTCTCGCCTGTCTGTACCAGGCGATCTCTACCCATTGCCCGGTAAGGAGAAGGCAGCCAAGTCACAGAGGAAGGGGCACAGGCTGCTTCTGCTGCTGCTTGTTGTACTTCATGGGCCTCTGGGCTGGGATGGAGAATTCACATTCCCTGACCCATCCGGGACTAGCCTGTGACCCCTGTGCTGCCCTAGTCAACGGCTGCCAAATTGTCTCATTCTCTGCTCTGTACACAGGCCACCCACAGCCCAAGCTCACGTGGTTCAAAGATGGCCGGCCCCTGGCTGGTGGAGACGCCCACCATATCTCCCCAGACGGAGTCCTCCTGCAGGTCCTCCAGGCAAACCTGTCCAGTGCTGGCCACTACTCCTGCATTGCAGCCAACGCTGTTGGGGAGAAGACCAAACACTTCCAGCTCAGTGTCCTGTGTAAGTTTTGGACATCTGGCCATCGCAGGTGCTGGAGGGAGGGAGAAGCAAGGTGACAGGCTCCTTACAACTTCCCACAAACCATTCTACTATTTTTCTTCTAACTCTCCGAGTTTAACAACAAAAATCATATAGCGACTCTATTGACTGAACATTTACTATGGGCCAGGCATTTCAACGGGTCTGATTGATTGAATCTTCACAATGACACTGGGAGGTAGGAGATGTGCTTGTCCCCATGTCACTGATGAAGCCCTGGGGATCAGAGAGGTGACAAAGTTATTGCCAGGCCCCAGGGTGATGGATTCACAGCCAGGCGTCTCTCCATGTCCTGAGGACAGTACATACCTACTATTCTGTTAACCTGGAGAAACAGAGCGTCTATCAAATGAGAGGGGCTTAGAAACAGCTTAGAAAAATCTGTTTCTAAAATGTTGGCCGTTAAAAGGAGAGTCCCCTGCAGGGGCTGAAAAAAGAAATCTTGGGACCAATGAAAGCATAGCTACTCTGCTCAGCGGGGAGCAAAGCCCCCCAACTCCCGCTCCCCTCTCAAACAGAATTGAGAAGCCTCTGGTTAATTGGTAAAGAGGCTGGATGTTGAGAAGCTATGGGGGAAATGGAGGCAGAAATTATTCAGCTTTCCCTTGTAGTATTGCTTAGTGTTTGGAGAGCCGGGCTCTGGGTCACCCAGGCCTGAGTTCAAGCCTGGCCACCCCGGGCATGGGCTTCTCTGAGCCTCAGTTTCCCATCTCGGTAATGTAAGTGACAGAAGAACCAAGGCCAAGCACCGGGGTCTGAGGCTTTCCTGGTCCTTAGCCTAGGGTCAGGGATCTCTGCTCACAAGTGCCCCTGGCCCCCCATCGCAGTGGCTCCTACCATCCTGGGAGTGGCTGAGGACAGTGCAGACGAGGAGGTGACCGTGACCATCAACAACCCCATCTCTCTGATCTGCGAGGCGCTGGCCTTCCCTTCCCCCAACATCACCTGGATGAAGGACGGGGCCCCTTTTGAGGCCTCCAGGAACATCCACCTGCTCCCAGGTGACGCCCTCTGGTGGGGAGGAGGGAGGGAGGGGACAGGTGACATGTCATCAGGGTTGGAGGAGAGGACCAGTGAGCTTGTCCTTATGCCTGGCATGAGGCTGCAGATTTGGGGTGACCCTGGCCACTGGCCCCCACACAGGTACCCACGGGCTGCAGATCCTGAATGCCCAGAAGGAAGATGCCGGTCAGTATACCTGCGTGGTCACCAACGAGCTCGGGGAGGCCGTGAAAAACTACCACGTGGAAGTGCTCAGTGAGTCGGGGATCCTGGGGCACAGCCAGGTGGGCAGAAGACCATCCGGGAACCCACGGGCCCGGGCACCTGAGCCACCGTTGGTGCTCCAGGGTGCCTCCATGTGGCACATGTCCTCTGACAGTCACCTGGCAGATAGGGCTGGCTCCAGAGGACATGATGACGAGAGAACAGTGAGTTAGGACTTGGGCCACGTGGGCTCCCAGACCCACTGCAGTCCTAGCTTCCTCCTGCCACTTCTGCATCGGGGTATAACCAGAGGCTCTGCAGATTGAGACTTGGAACCCCCAAGGAGGGCCTCTGAGGTGACCCCAGAAATTCTCCTGCCTCAGACCTGCCCGGTCCTATAACCCTTACAAACAAATGCTGTCTCCCCTAGTGAACAGACAGGAGCAGGGTAGCTTCTGGGATCCCTGTGTCTCTCGGGCCAGCCCCAATTTCTGGGGCTACCCCCAGGACCAGGGTAAGCTCAGGGTCTCAGCACCCATCCCCCAGCTCTGCTCTCAGACCCCTCGTGCTTTTCAGTCCCCCCTTCCATCTCCAAAGACGACCCCTTAGGGGAGGTCGGCGTGAAGGAGGTGAAGACCAAGGTCAACAGCACCTTGACCCTGGAGTGTGAGAGCTGGGCTGCGCCCCCACCCACCATCCACTGGTACAAGGATGGACAGGTGAGTGTGGGACCCCCTGTGCCACTTCTGGCTCTCACCTCTGCTTCCAGCTGGTTCTGCTTGGAACCTTCCAGAAAAGGCTTCCCTTAAAGCACCTGGCCCTAGAGCTGGCCCGGGCCTCACCCACCCTTTATTTATTTTATTTTTATTTTTATTTTATTTTTATTTTTATTTTTATTTTTTTGAGATGGAGTCTTGCTCTGTCACCCAGGCTGGAGTGCAGTGGTACAATCTTGGCTCACTGTAACCTCTGCCTCCTGGGTTCAAGCAATTCTCCTGCCTCAGCCTCCTGAGTAGCTGGAATTACAGGTGCCCACCACCATGCCCAGCTAATTTTTGTAATTTTTGGTAGAGATGGGGTTTTACCATGTTGACCAGGCTACTCTCGCACTCCTGACCTCAGGTGATCTACCCACCTTGGCCTCCCAAGGTGTTGGAATTACAGGCGTGAGGCACCCGACCCAGCCTTTATTTTATTTTATTTATTTATTTTTATTTTTGAGATAGAGTCTCGCTCTGTCACCCAGGCTGGAGTATAGTTGCACGATCTTGGCTCACTGCAGCCTCCACCTCCTGGGTTCAAGTGATTCTCCTGCCTCAGCCTCCCAAGTAGCTGGGATTATAGGCACACACCACTACGCCTGGCTAATTTTTTGTATTTTAAGTAGAGATGGGGCTTCTTCATGTTGGCCAGGCTGATCTCAAACTCCTGACCTTGTGATCCACCCACCTTGGCCTCCCAAAGTTCCAGGATTATAGGCCTGACCACCACACCCAGCCGTATTTTTTAATAAAAAGTTGAACTCTTTGTAAGCTTTAAACTCTACTATTTTCACCCATGTGTGGCCCTTCTCATCTTTATGCTCTATGGATTTGGTTTTATAAACCTCTCAGCGTGTTCTTGTCACTTTATGCTGCATTTTTGGAGAATGTATTGAGACATAAGCACAATTGTTTTGGTGCTCTTGGCCCCTCATTTTCTGATCTCCCTCCCCCCGACCCCCTCGTCTTCCTCGCAGCCCGTGACCCCCAGCCCGCGGCTGCATGTCTTGGGCGAAGGGCGACTGCTCCAGATCCAGCCCACGCAGGTCTCAGACTCAGGGCGGTACCTGTGTGTGGCCACCAACGTGGCTGGCGAGGATGACCAGGACTTCAACGTGCTCATCCAGGGTGCGTGGCACCAGTGGGCTGGGGGTGGGGCTTCGGCCAGTATGAGGACATTGCGGGGCTGGCCCTCCGCAGGCACCCACCGTGTGTCCTGCAGCTCACATGCCGCCCACGGCATCTCCCACTGGCTCATCTTAGCAGCCCAGAGCAGCATCCTGCCCCAACCCCTCTGCCTCGAGGGACCAAAGCCAAAGACATGAGGACTCTGGCCCCAAACCACAGAACTGAGTGGTGGAGGCTGGAATGGTCTGGTTGAGCCAGAACCCCACACTCGTAGCCCCTCTGCCAGATGCCTCTCACGATGTTAGGGAAACCTGGGGATTTGCTTCGGAATCTCTGGTCGAGAGTAAGCTGAGTGGCTGCCTCAGTGATTGAAACTCCCTGTGGGTGCCTGGGGCTCATTATATTCTTCTCTCACTTTCGTCAGTGTTTGACATTTTCCTTTTTAAAAAGTGAAGGAAGGAAAGGAGGGAGCCGGGCGTCAGAGAGGCTGGGAGGGAGAGGCTGGGAGGCTGGGAGCGGGGGCTGAGAGGCTAGAAAGAGGAAGCTAGGAGGGGGATGCTGGAAGGCTGCATGGGGGAGGCTGGGGGGAGGCTGTGGAGATGGAGGGAGAGGCTAAGAGGCTGGGATGAGGAGGCTGGGAAGAGGAGGCTGGGAGCTGGGATGAGGAGGCTGGGAAGGGGGGAGTCTAGGAGGGGGAGGTTGGGATGGGGAGGGTGGAAGGTAGGAAGGGGAGGCTGGAGGGCAGGGAGCTGGGAGTGGGAGGCTGGGAAAGGGAAGCTGGGAAAGGGAGTCTGGGAGGGCGAGGTTGGGAGGGGGAGGGTGGAAGGTAGGAAGGGGAGGCTGGAGGGCAGGGAGCTGGGAATGGGAGGCTGGGATGGGGAGGCTGGGAGACTGGGATGAGGAGGCTGGTAAACTGGGATGGGGAGGCTGGGAAGAGGAGTCTGGGAGGGGAAGGTTAGGAGGGGGAGGGTGGAAAGTAGGAAGGGGTGGCTAGAGGGCAGGGAGCTGGGAGTGGGAGGCTGGGATGGGGAGGCTGGGAAAGGGAGGCTGGGAGGAGGAGGCAGGGAGGTGGGAAGGGGAGGCTGGGAGCAGGAGGCTGGGAGGCTAGAAAGGGGAGGCAGGGAGGCAGGAGGCTGACAGGCAATCTGGGCGATGGATAAGTGTTCAGAACCAGGTTTTGCTACACGATGCCTGTGGACTGTCCTGGCAGGAGCAACGACTGCTCCGGGCTGCCCTTTGTCATCTCCAGTGCTTCTGGCCACCAGTCCTCTAGCCCTGGCTCTGTCATGAACTGGTTGTTACCTGGGGACAACCTGGGGATGACATGGCCCCCTCCGGGCCTTAATTTGATCCTTTGTAAAATGCAGGTGATCAAAGCAGGTGACCTTGAGGGCCCCCTCCATTTCTAAAGCTGATGATTTTGTGCTTCTGTGCTCTGATAAACAAACATTGGCTAAAGCTTAGTATCTGGCTTCCAACTGTGCAAAATATTTCCACGTTACAGGGAGTCTTTAGCATCCATTAGACACGAGCTGCTTAGGGAAGGAGCCTTATCCTAGTGCCTAGCACATAGTAGTTGCTCAATAAACACTGGTTTAGGAAGTGAGGGAATTTAAGAAATGCCCTGACCTAAGGGAATGGCTCAAATAATGGATTTCCGCACCTGGGAGAGGCTGGGATGAGAATCTGTGTGAGCAGAGGTGCATTCCCCACCCCTCTGCTGTGCTTCCTAAGGGCTTTGTCTCCCCCACCCAGTGCCCCCCATGTTCCAGAAGGTGGGTGATGCCAGTGCAGCCTTCGAGATCCTGTCCCGGGAGCAGGAGGCCCGGGGCGGAGTAACGGAATACAGGGAGATTGTGGAGAACAACCCAGCCTACCTGTACTGCGACACCAACGCAATCCCACCCCCGGAGCTCACCTGGTACAAAGAAGATCGGCCCCTCTCGGCCGGGGATGGGGTGTCTGTGCTGCAAGGTGGGTCAGGGCTGCGTGAAGAAAGTGGGCGCTTTGAGCTGTCCTGTGTGCTGCCTGCTGTGTGACCTTAAGCAGAGCACACAACCACTTTGGACCTTAACTGCAATTTGTAAACTGGGGGTACAAGTTCTTTGCCTGTGTGAAGGCAAAGACTGGATTGCCTTTTGTCTCTGGTTTATAGAGCAGAGCCTCCTACCATGGGGCATGCCCTTCTGGGCTTCAAGATCCCTAATGTCCTTAAACGATTGGCAGAAGCTGCCACTTTCTCTGCAGAGGCAGCTGACTCCTTCGTTAATCGTCAACAAAGCTCATGACCCCAAACGCTGACGAAGCTCTGGCTGGACATTGAAGGCCACACTGTGGTGGCTGAACTCATGTCTTGTGTGTCTGGGTTTTTTTTTTTTCTTTTTCTTTTTTCTATTTTTATCTTTTGAGATAGAGTTTCGCTCTTGTTGCCCAGGTTGGAGTGCAATGGTGCGACCTCGGCTCACTGCAACCTCCACCTCCTGGGTTCAAGCGATTCTCCTGCCTCAGCCTCCCGAGTAGCTGGGATTACAGGCGTGCGCCACCACGCCTGGCTACTTTTTGCATTTTTAGTACAGATGGGGTTTTTCCATGTTGGACAGGCTGGTCTCAAACTCCCAAACTCAGGTGATCTGCCCGCCTCGGCCTCCCAACATGCTGGGATTACAGGGGTGAGCCACTGCACTCAGCCAAGTTTTGTTTTTTTCTTTCACCATCTAAGTGGTATTTGTTTATTTATTTAAGGTAATTTAATTTTTTAAAGTAAATCTTTTAGAATAATTTTTTGTAGGTGATTTTGACTTAAAAGACTCCAGGACCACGCAGGGCTTAGAAATGCCCGGCCCACCTGGCTCATGAGGGAGGCCTGGGTGGTCTCTCTGTTTGAGATTTGAACTGTGTCCTGCCGGAGATGGACCAGCGGTGGGGCTGGTTTTGGAGAGCAGCGGTCAGTTGCACAGGTCTCCAATGAGCAGAATCAGACCAGGGTTTCTACTTTGGTGCTTGCAAAAAAAGGAGGTGGCTGGGCGCGGTGGCTCACACCTGTAATCCCAACACTTTGGGAGGCCGAGGTGGGAGGATCGCTTGAGCCCGGGTATTCAAGACCAGCCTGGGCAACACTGTGAGACCCCATCTGTACAAAATATTTTAAATCTAGCTGGGCATGGTGGCATGTACCTGTGGACCCAGCTACTTGGGAGGCTGAAGAAGGAGGATCCCTTAAGCCCAGGAGGTCAAGGCTGCAGTGAGCCGTGATCATACCACTGCACTCCAGCCTGAGTGACAGGTCAAGACCCTATCTCAAAAAAAGAAAAAAAGAAAAAAAAAAAAAAAAGAAGGAGGCCTCTTGCCTATCCAGGAGTGCAACTCTTACTGAACGCTGTTAGTTCCTGTCAGAAACCTCTGGACGGACCCCTTAACCTGGCCACTGACCACTGATCCTGACCCCAAGTCCTGGGTGCACAGTAGGCTCTGTCACCTGCTGATCTCAATCAGACTCTAACCATCAGCTAATCCCAACCAATAGCTGAACCCAGACCACAGCCACCAACTGCCCCCCAGTCCCACCCACTTACCTCCAACCCTACCACTCACCTCTCACCCTGGCAACTGACGTCTAACCTCTGTTCTCTAATCCTGAGAACATAGGCGTCATGGTCACAGCTGACCTGAATTCTTACCCTGACCTTTTCCTCAAACATCAGCTGACCCCTACAATGCCACTGCTGCCTCAATCCTGGCCATGGGGTTCTGCAGGCTCTTAACCTGGTCAAGCCACCCACAGCCCCGGGCCAGCCAGCCCCAACCTGGAAATCTGAGCATACAGTAACCCTGACCAGGCCCCCACTGGAGATCAACTCCAGCCCCCATAGATGCCAGGCTCTGGCCTTGGCTGCTCTTTTTTTTTTTTTTTTTTTCTGAGATAGAGTCTTCCTCTGTTGCCCAGGCTGCAGTGCAATGGCGTAATCTCAGCTCACTGCAACCTCTGCCTCCTGGGTTCAAGCGATTCTCCTGCCTCAGCCTTCTGAGTAGCTAGGATTACAGGTGTGCGCTACCACACCCAGCGAATTTTTGTATTTTTAGTAGAGATGGGGTTTCGCCACATTGGCCAGGTTGGTCTTGAACTACTGACCTCAGGTGATCCACCTGCCTCAGCCTCCCAAAGTGCTGGGATTGTAGGCATGAGCCACTGTACCTGGCCCCTGGCTGGCTTTTGATCACAGAGTGTCCCAGGCAATGCTTCCCCTGCCCCCACCCCTGCTTCTAACCCCACCAACCACCACAGCCCCAGGAGCTATCTCCCCTGCCTCCTGAGTCTCTGCTTGGACTCTGCCCTTGCCAAGAAGCTGGGCTCAGCACAACAGCAAAGCTGAGCCAGCAACCATTGCCGTCACGCCGAACACTGCCATGAAGGCTCAGGTTTGCCATCTGTAAGATGGGAGTGACAACAGTGTGTGCCCCACAGAGGCATTGTGGGACAGGCCCAGAATGTGCCGTCCAGGGCCTGGCACACAGCAAGTGGTGGCTGTGCCCTGACTTGACTCCACTCCACGCGTGAGCTGGGCAGGACAGGCTGATTCTCTTCATTTCACAGATGAGGCAGGGGACAGTCACATGTCCCAGGTCCACTCCAGAGGAGGGAGCAGCGTCCTTGCTCTTGGGGGTGACTCTTGTGCCTGAGCTCAGGCCTCTGTCCCGTGTCCCTGCAGGAGGCCGGGTCCTGCAGATCCCCCTGGTGCGGGCGGAGGATGCCGGGAAGTACTCATGCAAGGCATCCAACGAGGTGGGCGAGGACTGGCTGCACTACGAGCTGCTGGTGCTGAGTGAGTGGCGGGGCCTGCAGGCGGTGATTCCCGGGACTGCAGGCGCCGTAAGAGCCTCCCTCGGAAGGGGCAGAGGCAAAGTGCGCACAGTTTCGCTGTGCTCAGAGGTTGAAATTGGAGTTACAAGCTCAACCTCAAAAATCATGCAGGACTGGGCACAGGTTCCATCCAAGTCAGAAGCTTCCTGGCTGTGTGACATCGAGCAAATCGCAGCCCTTTCTGTGCCCCTGATTCCTTAGCTGCATCAGGGATTGGGAGGGCTTGGAGAGAAGGGCATGAGGATCCCAGCCGGCACCTGACACCAAGTGCCACCCTCACCTCCATGGCAACCCCCACCCCCAGGGACCTGTGCCGGCCCCTCAGCCTCCTCTCCCCCACCCCCAGCCCCACCTGTGATCCTGGGCGCCACAGAGGAGCTGGTGGAAGAGGTGACGGTGAATGCCAGCAGCACCGTCAGCCTGCAGTGCCCGGCCCTGGGAAACCCCGTGCCCACCATCTCATGGCTCCAGAATGGGCTGCCTGTCTCCCCGAGCCCACGGCTGCAGGTCCTGGAGGACGGGCAAGTCTTGCAGGTCAGGGCAGCCCCCTGCACGTGCTAGGGGCTGCGGCTGCTGAGGCCCAGCACCACTTGTCTGGGAGCCAGGGAGGGGTCAGTTATCTGCAAATGAGGCTCTTTGCTGGGACCCATGCTGGAGCCCAGCCAAGAATCACCTGTGAGGCGCCATGCTGGGCCAGCACAGGCCTGTGCACAGCATCCAGAGCTTCAGGAGACGCCTAGCAAAGGATGCATATGAGTGCGGGACCCAGAGCCTAGCACCGCACAGAGCAGCCTTCCCCGGACCACCAGCTGGCACATGCAGAGCCGTGCCCAGCACTCAGACATCAGGCAGCCCCCTGAGTCACTCCATGTGCAGACACAGAGCTGCAGGGACCCCAGGAGCCCCCCACACACAGCATGGCCCTCCACAGGGGTGGGGGAGGCGCTTGTCACATCTGGTTTGCTACAGAGAACCACCCAACACCAACCTCACGCCCACTCCTGAGCGCCACACAAGGCCCTGGATGGAGGAGGTTCTAGGTCTCCATGAGCTGCCTGGTGCCTGCGTCCCTGGCATGGGATGGGAGGAAGGGAGGGAGTCCTCACAGTCATTCCTGAGGTGTGGGGGGTGGTGTCCAAGGGGCCTCAGGCATCACCCAGGCATGGCTCCCTGCACCCACAGGTTTCCACGGCAGAGGTGGCCGATGCCGCCAGCTACATGTGTGTGGCTGAGAACCAGGCGGGCTCCGCTGAGAAGCTCTTCACCCTCAGGGTTCAAGGTGAGCTGGGCTGAGCAGGCAGCCCCTGTGGGTTCCTTTTCCCTCCCCAGGGGTCACTGCCTTGGGGCTTCCTCCTGGGCTCTGGGACCTGCAATCAGAGTTGAAGGATCCCAGCCTGGTCCCAGCCACATCCCAAGACAGCATTTGGAGGACCCTGATCACTACTGGGCCAACCCCAGGTGGTTTTAAGCAACTTTGGAGGTGACCAGGGAACAGCTCTTTTGAGGCGTTACACCACCATTACTGAGCACTTACTGTGTACCTGACAGTACAGAGTACAGGAGGCTGAGCACTTTCTCTGGGCTGACTCCTTCCAGCAGAGCTAGGTTAGCCCAGATTTGCAGCTGTGGGAGCAGACTCAGGGAGGTCGCTCTCAGAGAGGAGTAGGGGGTCTCACCGCCCCGGAGCCTGCGCTCCCAACCTCTGTGACTCATGACGTACACCGCACTGCAGTGGCTGTGAGCTCTGTCTCCGATGCGGGGACAGCTGTGGTCTCGGAGATGGAGGAAGACAGTGTTGAGCCCTCAAGGTCATGGGCTCAAACCTGAGTTGATATCTTAGCTCTGCCACTGACCAGCTGTGTGGCCTTGGAACAGTGACTTTCCCTCTCTGATCCGCTACCCAGTGTCCTTCTGTGTAAGACAGTCATGGCAAATGAAGGTTTCTGAATTATTTGAAGTTGTGCCGAGATGAAGCCCCAGGAGCTGAGTGAGGTTCAGGGTTTCTCTCGGGCTCCGTGCTCCCCTGCTGATGTGATTCTCATGCCTTTCTCTACCGTGGTGACTGTGGGGATAGTCCCGCCACGAATCGCAGGCCTGGACTTGGAGCAGGTCACTGCCATCCTCAATAGCAGCGTCTCCCTCCCTTGTGATGTCCACGCTCACCCAAACCCCGAGGTCACATGGTACAAGGACAGCCAGGCCCTCTCCCTGGGTGAAGAAATCTTCCTCCTTCCTGGTGGGTAAACTGAGGTGTCCAGCCCAGCTCTAAGGTTACATGGGGAGAGAGTTGCTCCTCTGACCTGGGACAGGGCTGTCAGCCGGGCAGGGATTTAGGACTGGGGGCTGGGCTAGAATGCTGGTGTGAGGGGCTGGCTCCCCCCACAGGTACCCACACGCTGCAGCTGGGGCGAGCACGGCTGTCGGACTCCGGGACATATACATGCGAAGCCCTCAACGCTGCCGGCCGAGACCAGAAGCTGGTGCAGCTCAGTGTTCTGGGTACGTCCATGTCTGTCCCCGACTCATACCGTCCCCCTCCTTCAGTCACCCCTCAGCCCACACTCCCCGGGGAACATAGCCAGGAGAGGGCCAGGAGGCACAGGGGGAGGCTGGGACGCCCGCATGGGTCAGCTCTGAGGAGGGGGAGCAGCGGGATGGGCCCCAAGAGCCTGGCTAGGGAAGGGGCCTCCCCAAGCCTTGTGTGATCGGTGAAGCCTTTTTCACGGTGGAGCCTGTTTCAAGGCTCGTGGTCTTCAGAATCCTCTGGGGGAAAAGCTGGTCCAAGGCATCTTGAGCAAGGACTCTCTGGAAGGTTCTTTCTAGCCCCGGGGCTGGTTCATTCACTTGCACGAACACCAGCCAGACGCTGCGCCAGGCTCTGTGGGCTCACAGTCGTGGGGAACCGGGACTTCTACATTGGTTCACTGGAGCCACAGGGGGGCTGAAGGGGCGCCCACAGAGGGGCTATAACCCAGCTGGGGCCTGCCCCCTGTAGGAAAAAGTCTGGGTGGGGGCAGGCGTCAGCATCTCCCCCATCTAGGAGGCTGAGGCTCAGAGAGGCAGGAGGCTGTCCCTGGTCACTCAGCAGGTCCTTGGCATGCTGGCCTGGTTCTCTTCCTCCAACTCCCCTGGGTCTGCGCCAGCACCCAGGGCTGGGTCTGCTGTGTGACCCTGGTGGGTCTCCACTGGCATTTTCCCTGTGGCTGAGTGGGGAGGGCGCGGGGACAGCCACAACACCTCACTCTGCTATCTCCTGCCCCCAGTTCCCCCTGCCTTCAGGCAGGCTCCCAGCGGCCCCCACGGTGCGGTCCTGGTGAGGGTCGGGGACAGAGCTGTCCTGAGCTGCGAGACAGATGCGCTCCCTGAGCCAACTGTGACCTGGTACAAGGATGGGCAGCCCCTTGTCCTGGCGCAGCAGACCCAGGCTCTGCAGGGTGGGCAGAGGCTGGAGATCCAGGAGGCCCAGGTGAGCAACCTTTGGGGCATGGGCAGCCATGGGCAGCTACAGGAAAGTCGCCTCTCAGCCCTGGCGAGCTGTGGGGAGGAAGGTGGGGAGGACATGCGTTGCTGCCTCCTTGGCCTGTGGCACCCCAAACCGAGTTGATTAGCAGCTTCCAGGGTGGGAGACGTGGGTGGAGCTCAGGGCTCTGGAGTCACGTTCCAGACCCAGCCCTGCAGTCATGGCATGAGCCTTTCCTGCTTCAGTTTCCTTGGCATCTAGATGCTTTTATCTGGTCCGCTCTGGCTGACCGTCTGAGACTCCTGGGAGTCTGCTCTGCCCTCCTTCCCTCCCTCCCTGGTGTGGATTAGATGCTCACGGTGTTTGCTGGATAAATGTTTGCTGTTCCCCTGGAAATCCATTCCTGGTCAGGCTCCATCCCCACAGCAAGGGGGGCCTCTTCCTCCCAGCTTGGCCCAGGGAGGGAGGCCCCCAGAGCCTGTGTATTCACTGTTGAGGGGCTCTCCTGCTTCCTGAGGCTCTTGGAAAAGGCCAGAGGGTCCTGATTCCCTTTGGCTCCCCAGTCAGGACCAGCATATTTGGGAGGCCCCTGCTCTGGAAGTTTTGGGGGCCTAAATGCTTTTGGGGAGCCCTAGCACCCCACTTCCAGCTCCAGCACACAGCCACTGTGTGCTCTTCCTCTCTCAGGTGTCAGATAAAGGTTTATACAGCTGTAAAGTCAGCAACGTGGCTGGGGAGGCTGTGCGGACTTTCACCCTCACCGTCCAGGGTAAGCCGGGGACCAGCCTGGTCAACGTAACCATGGAGCCCCTAGCAACACCCGGGGCTGCCGAGGAGGACAAAGACAATAGCTGAACAGAGGCAGTGCTGCCAAGTGCTGAGGGCACAATGACTAGAATTTGTGTACATATCTATATCTATATCTACAGCTATAGATAGCTCTTTGCTTTTGTAGAGATGGGATCTCATTATGTTGCCCAGGCTGGTTTCGAACTCCTGGGCTCAAGCAATCCTCCTGCCTCAGCCTCCCAAAATGCTGACATTACAGGCGTGAGCCACTGCACCCAGCTAATTTCTAGAATTTAAAAGACTAGGGTTAGCAGGCTCCAAATAGAACTCTGCCAGTGACCTGCTTCATGGAGCTTAGCAGAATGACTTTGTCCCTTGGAGCCTAAGGTTTACCTTCAGTGAATGAGTCTAAAAGCAGTAGCTGCCTGCCAGGCACAGTGAACCTGGCCGATCCCATGGAAGCCACCAAAATGGCAGTGTCTATAAATTGCTGGGCACAGGGCCTGGCACATGGCCACTAAGATGAAGGAGCCCTATGAGATCAGACACACAGGAGGCCATGTCACCTGCATCTTGATCCCGGGAGGGCCTGTCCCATCCACCCAAGGAGGGAGCACAGATGCCATTTGATTGGACATGTGGCTTCAGCTGGGGTAAGAAGGAGCTTATTTACGCTGTCCAGGAAACTTGGCCAGATTTTCTGGGGCTCAGATGTCATGTTAGTTAGGATATAGACTTAGCCGTGCCACAAAGAGACCCCAAAATGTAGTTGAGTAAATGAGAGAGTTTAACTCTTATTCAAAAGCCCAGAGGTGGGTGTCTAGGCTGGTGCGTAGCTCAGCTCCATGCGGTAGTTAAGGGACCTGGGTTCCTTCCCTCCTGTTGATCTTCCATTTCTTAGGGTGTTGTTCTTGTGCATATGGTTGAAACTGGGACACGGCATCCTGTCCTGGCCCACAGGAAGCAGAAAAGAACAGAAGTGGTGGGCAAGCATTTATTTCCTGCGGAAGTTGCACCTGCCCCTTCTGCATGTATTCCATTAGTGAGCACTCAGGCAGCTGACTGCAAGGGACACTGGGAAGTGTAGTTTCTGCTAGAGTGATCGTGGGTGGGCTCAGCTAAAACTCTGCCGTGCACAGTGGGAAGAACGGGCTGGGGGGACACCAGCCATCTGCCATGGATGCCAAAGCCAGTAGCCTCCCAACCAGGTGAGCGGTGGGCCCATGCAACACTGAACCATACGCAACACAATCGTTGAAAAGGACTGACAAGATGGAGTGCAGGGGCTCATGCCTGTAATCCCAGCACTTTGAAAGACTGAGGCAGGGGCATCACTTGAGCCCAGGAGTTTGAGATCAGACTGGGCAACATAGCGAGACCCTGTATCTACAAAAAATAAAAAATAAAGTAACGAGAAAAGGACTGACACCAGGCTCGCTGCTCAAAGCTCCCAGCCTTTTCTGACGGCTACACTGATGAACAGTGGAAAGTGGGGGAATATCTGGTCCCTGAGGGCAAAGGCATTTCATCTTGAGCCTGGTTGACTCTGTTCCACTGGTGATGGCTGCCTGGGGTGTGTGACTTCATCCTGGCAGATCAGGAGAGAGTGCTGAAATCGATTAGTGATGTCTGCCCTGGCACAGGTTAAGGACTGTGAGCCTTAAGGGTGAGTGAGCCTCCCATTTACCATCCTTGGGCTAAGTAGACCCTGCTGGAGCTTTGCTTTGTATGCTTTAAAATAGCCAGGCCCTGGTTCTATTTACATTTGTGAATGAAACATAAAATGGGAACTCCTAACTACCGGGAAGGGCTTCTTAGGCCTCCCTGATCTGCCTGAGGGGAAGGAAGTAGGGGAAGAGTCTCAGAATTCTGACAGTCTGGTTTTTTTTCCTGCAGTGTCCCCAACATTTGAGAACCCCAAGACAGAGACAGTGAGTCAGGTGGCTGGGAGCCCCCTGGTCCTGACCTGTGATGTGTCCGGGATCCCTGCACCCACGGTCACTTGGCTGAAGGACAGGATGCCCGTGGGTAAGCACATCTGTCCTTGTCTGTTTTGCGGAAAGCATTCCTTTCTGTAATAAGATGACATCGGAGGTGGCGGAAGGAAGTTATTGGTTGTTGATGATCTTGGCAAAACCAGGGACTGGTGGTGCCATGTTGGCCCTGCCCCATTTGTGTTTGAGCGAAGTGTTATTTATTGGCCCTTGGAATCCAAACACAAGGAGCGTCTCCTGTGGGGGTTTGAAAGCTCCTTTGCATCCACACCCTCAATCATCTCCCACGAGACAGCAGACGTGGGCTCTCCATTGTGCAGGGTGGGCACTGAGGGCTGTGGAAAGCCCACTGGCTGACACTGGGCTCAACATTGGCCCCCAGAGCTGCTCCTTGGTGGTGACTCAGCTCTGTCCTAGCTGGGCCGTGGGTCACCCCCATCCCCCATGCAGGCCTCCCCATTCTGGCCACTGCTGTGCCCGTTGTTCCTCCACATGAGGGCAGAAGCCCCATGTGGTCTCCTGGGCCCACTGTGCCTCCCGTGCAGGCTCCACGTGGGGCAGAAAGGTCTGAAGGTGCAGCTCGGAGCTGGTCCCTTGTCTGGTGGAAATCCGTCCACAGCGGGGGCTGGTGCTGCCAGCCACCTCTCCCTGCCCCTCCATGTAATAAATGTGGCTGTGCTGGCTCCTCCAACCTGCCCCTCTCTCTCATAACAGCTTTATTGGGATATAATTCACACACTATATAATTCACCCACTGAAAACATCCAATTCAGTGATTTGTAGTACAGTCACAGAGTTGTGTGACCATCACCACAATCAAATTTAGAACATTTTTATCACCAAAAGGACACCCCATACCCATTAGCAATCACTCCCTGTTTTCCCCCAATTTCTTCTTTCCCCAGAGCCAGGAAACCACAAATCTGCTTTCTGTCTCTGTGGATTGGCCTGTTACGGGCATTTCACATCAACGGCATCATAGAGTGTGTGGCCTTTTGTGTCTGGCTCCTTCCACTTAGCATGTTTTCAAGTTTCATCCATGTTGTAGCGTGGATTGGTACTTCATTCTCTTTTTTTTTTTTTTTTTTTTTTTTGAGACGGAGTCTCTCTCTGTTACCCATGCTGGAGTGCAGTGCCACAATCTTGGCTCACTGCAACCTCCGCCTCCCGGGTTCAAGCGATTCTCCTGCCTCAGCCTCCTGAGTAGCGGGGATTACAGGTGCGCACCACCACAGCCAGCTAATGTTTGTATTTTTAGTAGAGATGGGGTTTCACCGTGTTGGCCAGGCTGGTCTCGAACTCCTGACCTCAGGTGATCCACCTGCCTCGGCCTCCCACAGTGCTGGGATTATAGGCGTGAGCCACTGTGCCTGGCCAGTGCTTCATTCTTTTTAAAAATTAAATTTTTCTCTTCATTCCCTTGTGTGGCTGAATATTCCATCGTGTGGCTGTGTCACGTTTTGTGCATCCACTGGTCAGTTGATGGGCATTTGGGGTGTCTGCACCTTTTGGCTGAGATGCTCAGTGCTGCTGTGAACCTCTGTGTTCGTGTTTCTGCGTGGACCTGTGTTGTCGCCTCTCTCAGGTCAGGTGGCTGCAGGCCCCGCCCCCTCTCATGTCCAGCTCTTGGCACCTGTGTTCCCTGCCTGGAATACCCACCCAGGCTCCCGTGGTCACCTCCGCTCCCCACTGGCTGATTCCTGCTCAACATTCACGTCTCAGCGAAGACTCACCACCTCCAGGAGCCCTCCCAACCCTTCCTGTGCCCCAGGTTCCCCCGCTCCATCAGGGGCTCACGGGGCTTGTCCGCACTGGGTCCCCTTGTTTCATGGCCCCCACCCCGATACATTGTGAACTCCTTGAGGACAGGGACTGAGTTGCCCTCATCTTTGATTCCCGAGCTCCATGCTAGGCACAGGGCAGTTGCTCGTGTTTTTGTGTTGAGAGGCTGGCTGGACCCATGAGGATCTGGGCGGGGAGATGGGCCTGGGCTGGGGCAGTTAGGGATGGCTTTGGGCAGGGGTGTGGCTGGAGAGAATGAAGGGGGAGGCCTGAAGGCCGGGAGTGGGAGGAGCCTGAGCAGAGGCCCAGGGGGAGGCCCCAGGGTGACCTGTGTGGGGTCAGTGAGGGGCAGGTTTGACTTGAGCAGAAACCTTGATAGATGGGGTAGAGGGTCAGGGCGGGGAGGGAGAGGATGGGAGGTGAGAGCTGGGCCCGAGAGCAAATCCTGGATGCTGAAGGGAGAGGGTCTCTTGGGAAGAGCTGTCTCAAGTGGAAGGAAATGAGGGAGGATTCTAAGGAACAGAGACTGGGCTGGGGAAGGTGGGGACATATAAGAAGGAGCTTCTGCCTCTGGGGGGTTCAGTTTTCTAGGAGCACAAGAAGGGGCTGGGGGATTCAGGGGTCCCCCTCTGTCCCACAGAGAGCAGCGTGGTGCATGGTGTGGTCTCCCGGGGGGGACGCCTCCAACTGAGCCGCCTGCAACCGACCCAGGCAGGCACCTACACATGTGTGGCTGAGAACACTCAGGCCGAGGCCCGCAAGGACTTCGTGGTCGCAGTGCTGGGTAGGTCTGCGCCCTGCACCCTCCTGTCCCACTCCCATGGCTGCCCCTGCCGTCACCCAGGGCCTCACTGCACCCCTGCCTCAGTGCCCCCCCGGATCCGGAGCTCGGGCACCGCGCAGGAGCACCACATCTTGGAAGGGCAGGAGGTGCGGCTGGACTGTGAGGCTGATGGGCAGCCGCTGCCGGATGTGGCCTGGCTGAAGGACGGCAGCCCGCTGGGCCAGGACATGGGCCCCCACCTCCGGTAAGACTTGGCCCATGCCCTCCCCAGAGGCGGCAGAGCCCACTTCACCTTATGCCCCTGCCGTCGGCCCTCCCTCCCTGTGGCAGGTTCTACCTGGATGGCGGCTCCCTGGTGCTAAAAGGCCTGAGGGCCTCGGACGCGGGTGCCTACACCTGCGTGGCCCACAACCCAGCTGGGGAGGACGCCAGGCTGCACACGGTGAACGTGCTGGGTGAGGAGCCCGGGGGCATCTGGAGGGTGATGCGTGGGCCTGGGCACGGGAGATAAGGTGACATGTGAGCAAAGCCCACACTGTGACCTGGGCCATGGGTCTCACTTCCCTGGGCCTCCGTGCCCCATCCTCAAACTAGAGGACAATAATGCCAGCCCAGGGTACAGTGGAGATTCGGGAGGTGAGAAGAGAGTCAGGGAGTGGCTGTGCCCCCCGTGCAGTGGGCCTCATCCCTCATGAGGGGCGGAGACCACTGTGGTTGCTGGCGGCACAAGTCCAGGTCTCTACTTCTGGGATTTCCCTGGGAGGAGCCCACTTTCCTCCCAAGACCTCCTCATTACTCCTCTTTTTTCTACCCACCCCCAGTTCCTCCCACCATTGAGCAGGGAGCAGACGGCTCGGGGGCCCTGGTGAGCAGGCCTGGGGAGCTGGTGACCATGGCATGCCCCGTACGGGGCTCCCCGCCCATCCATGTGAGCTGGCTCAAGGACGGCCTGCCCCTCCCGCTCTCCCAGCGCACCCTCCTCCACAGCTCTGGCCGCACCCTCAGGTAGGGGAGATGGCACACAGGCGTTGGCTGTTCCACTCAGAGTGGACATGTGGGGATTGACAGCCAGTGGGAAGTGCTGGAAACCAGGACTGTCAGCAAAACCCACCCCCCATCCCAGAGCGAGTGTGGACTGCGCCCCAGCTGCTAATGTGAGGATGGGTCTCAGGGACCTAGGGAAGGGGAGGTGGTCAGGATAGGAGGAGATGCAGGAGAAGTCAGGTTTCAGGGAAGGAGAGACCAACCGGGTCACGGGAGACGAGGCCTGAGGACGGACTGTTGGCTTTGGTGCTATGGCTGTCCCTGGGGACTGGGCAAGAGCAGCTGCGGAGGGGTGGTTGAGGTGAAAGGGGTTGAGAGAAAGTGGGAGGACAGATAGTGAAGCCAGTGAGCTGAGATGACTCCAGTGAACTCTGAGGGCAAAGAGGGTTGCGTAGAGGAAGAGGAGCCAAGCTGTCCATGTGGGATGCGGAGCTTCCCGAATTTGGGAGGCAGGAGGTCTGGCTTCAGAAGGAGATGGGTTGCAGCAGGCAGCAGGGGTGGAGGCAGCTGGAGGCTTTATCCTGGGGGCACCAGAAACCCGGGTAAAGAATGTAAGCAGGCCGGGCGTGGTGGCTCACGCCTGTAATCCCAGCACTTTGGGAGGCTGAGGCGGGCAGATCACGAGGTCAGGAGATCAACACCATCCTGGCTAACACGGTGAAACCCCGTCTCTACCAAAAATACAAAAAACTAGCCGGGCGAGGTGGCGGGCACCTGTAGTCCCAGCTACTCGGGAGGCTGAGGCAGGAGAATGGCGTGAACCCAGGAGGCGGAGCTTGCAGTGAGCCAAGATCGTGCCACTGCAGTCCAGCCTGGGCGACACAGCGAGACTCCATCTCAAAAAAAAAAAAAAGAGTTTAAGCAAAGGCTGGGCTCAGTCACTCTGACCACTCTGGCCAGCAAGTTCTTGGGAGACAAAGGATGGAAAAGAGAGGAAGTCTTTCCACACAGCCGGCCTCTCTATCTCTCTCTCTCTCGCTTTCTCTTCTCTCCTTCTCCCTCCTCTCGGGAGATTCAGGATTTCCCAGGTGCAGTTGGCAGATGCCGGCATCTTCACCTGCGTGGCCGCAAGCCCAGCTGGCGTGGCGGACAGGAACTTCACCTTGCAGGTGCAGGGTATGGAGCAGGGGGTGGGGCAAGGGGGTCTCTGGCCTTGGTGGGTGAGAAGCAAGGCCCTTGGCCCCCCTGCCCATCTGGGTGGAACCAAGGATGGGCCCTGGGGGCATCAAGGAGAGTGGACACTGCGGCTCAGTCTCTGACGCACTGGATTGCCCGTTCGCACCTCACAAGTAGCCATGGGCACTCTGATATGCCCAGGATAGGCGGGGGCAGAGAGGCCAGTGCAGGAAGCAGCTCTGTAAATAGATAATCACAATTCAGGGAACTAGTGACACTGGGAGACGGAGAGGATGCTGTGGGAGCACAGAGGAGGGCACCCCACCTGGCCTTGGGGGACCAGGGCGGCTTCCTGGAGGAGGTGATGTCTAAGTTGAGTACTGGAGATAAGAGTCCTGGAATAAAATGGCTCCTGCCCACCTTTCTGCCCTCCACAGTGCCCCCTGTCCTGGAGCCGGTGGAGTTCCAGAATGAGGTGATGGTGGTTCGTGGCTCCCCAGTGGAACTCCCGTGCGAGGCCCGGGGCGTTCCCCTGCCTCTCGTGTCATGGATGAAGGACGGGGAGCCCTTGTTGTCCCAGAGCCTTGAGCAGGGGCCCAGCCTGCAGCTGGAGGCAGTGGGAGCTGGTGACTCGGGGACCTACTCCTGTGTGGCCGTGAGCGAGGCCGGGGAAGCCAGGAGGCATTTCCAGCTGACCGTCATGGGTGGGTCCTCTCGCCTCTGGCCAGCTTCTCTGGGCTCAGGGGAGAGGGTGGGACTCTGGAGGCAATGGGAAGGGCAGTGAGGGAGGTGAGTCCCCTGGAGGCCTGGGACTGCCACCTGGGAGTGGAACTCGGGGAACTTGGTTCCGGCTGGGATGCCTCTCGCCTGCCTTACCTGCAGGGAGTGGGTGTCCAGGCTTTCATTCTCCCATGGCTGTGCTCCTGGGTTCTTTCCACCAAACCTTGGTGGCAGATGCAAGAACGAGAGCCACCAAAATGTGGGAGCAGAGCCCCCGGACTCAGCACGCGTTTTCAAGTGCGGTACCATCCTGGAAACGTGTGTCAATTGTGTGTTCCCCTCCATGGTGGCTTGCAGAGCCCCCTCACATTGAGGACTCAGGCCAGCCTACAGAGCTGTCATTGACCCCCGGTGCCCCCATGGAGCTCCTCTGTGAGGCCCAGGGCACCCCCCAGCCCAACATCACCTGGCATAAGGACGGGCAGGCCCTGACCAGGCTGGAGAACAGCAGCAGAGCCGCAGGGGTGCTCCGGGTGGAGAGTGTGCAGGTACCGGTGCTGCCACTGTGGTGTGAGGCTGGGGGTTGGGGGAGAGGGGAGGGACTGCAGGTTCCCCAGACCCAGTGGGCAGTTGACAAGGTTTGCCTGAAGCTCCTCCTCTGTGTGGGGTACGAGGGTGTGGAGGTGACCCACCTAAGCTGTGCCCTTGGGAGCTCCCAGCAGGGTCAGGGCCCAGGCTGATGCCAAAACCAGGTGACCCCATCTAAGCCAGAGGAGGGCTGGTGCAGTTAAGGGGGACTTCTGGGAAGAGGCAGGCATCGCACCAGCCCTAAAGCAACAGTGAGAGGGAGGGAGAGGGCATGGGTTGGCTGGGAAGGTGGATGGCAGACCTCGCAGGGCTGAGTTTGAATTCTGGGTCCCTTGTGGCATAAGAAAGAAACCAGATCGGGAGGCAGGCAGACAGGGGCCAGGGGCAGCTGCTCAACCCGCTCCATCTCCAGGTTGGGGATGCCGGGCTGTACACTTGCCTGGCTGAAAGCCCTGCAGGTGCAGTCGAGAAGAGCTTCCGGGTCAGGGTTCAAGGTAGGTGGTGGGGGTGGGGTGGGGGCAGGGCCGGGAGGCAGGACGGGCTCGTGGCAGGGGTGAGTCTACCTCTCACGTCCTCTTGTGCCACCCGCTTCCCAGCCCCTCCAAACATTGTTGGGCCCCGAGGCCCCCGCTTTGTGGTCGGCCTGGCCCCGGGGCAGCTGGTCCTGGAGTGTTCGGTGGAGGCAGAGCCAGCGCCCGAGATCACGTGGCACCGAGATGGCGTCGTGCTGCAGGTGGGCGCCAGGCGGGGCCCCAGGGTGCTGCCTTCTGTCCCTCTCAGGCCCCAGACCTGACCTGGCCGGATCCAAGATCCAGAGCGGGTGCCAAGGGCCTGCTCTGAGCTGCACTTTGCACCCTGTTGCCCGGGTGTCATACCCCCCATTGTCATTGTCACTCCCATTTTATAGATGGGGACACTGAGGCAAGGTTCAGGTCACTCAGGGCTTCCGAGGCCCACCCAGTGTCCTCCCCCTGGTTCCTTGAAGCTATGCTTAGCGGCTGTGTGGCCTGGGCTGGTGACCAAGATTCTCTGTGCCCACCTCTCAAATGGGGTCAGTTTGCGTCTGTGGATTCAGGGTTGTGGGTGTTCTGACAGGAATTCCAGGGACAGGAGATGCATTTCCTCCCAGAGGAGTGCATTTCCTTAGAGGGTCCTCAGCAGGTCACAGTCAGGGCCTGCGGTCAGGCTAGAAGGACAGAGCCACTGTCCAGCTTCACCAGTTCCTCAGTCCTCCACGTCTGGTGCTGGGGTCTGGCCGGGAGCAGTTGGGCACTGATAAGGGTCTCTCCACCCTGGCGGGGATCTCCAGGAGGACGCCCACACACAGTTCCCAGAGCGGGGCAGGTTCCTCCAGCTGCAGGCCTTGAGCACGGCTGACAGCGGCGACTACAGCTGCACAGCCCGCAACGCTGCAGGCGGCACCAGCGTGGCCTTCCGCGTGGAGATCCACAGTGAGTAGAGCCCGCCCCACCCCACCCTGCCCACCCCACCCCACCCTGCCCACCCCCTTAGAGCCACAGTTCCCAGCACCACTCCTTCTGTGCCCCTCCCCAGCGGTGCCCACCATCCGGTCGGGACCACCTGCAGTGAACGTCTCAGTGAACCAGACAGCCTTGCTGCCCTGCCAGGCCGATGGTGTGCCCACACCCCTCGTGAGCTGGCGGAAGGATGGGGTACCCCTGGATCCCAGGAGCCCCAGGTGGGAGAGGGAAGGGGTGGGCCTCGGGGAGGCTCTCAGGTGCCACTTTGTGGGTTGCAAACCAAACCCACTTGGGCAATTGGAGCAGAAAAGTGACTTTATCATCAGGACATGGGGCGTCTCAGAACACAAGGACAGGCCCACCACTCATGAAGGTCTCTTGCTTGTTTGACTTGATCAGAAGCCTTGATAGATGGGGCGGGGTAGAGGGGCGTGAGTGGGTCTCACGAGATCTGATGGTTTTAAAGCTTCTCTCAGCTTCTCTCGGTGTGGGCTTCATCTTTCTCTCTCTTGCCTTCTTCCTTGGTGAACGTGGGAGAAACACACGCCCTGACAACCCCATAGCCCCCAGCCTCACCCAGGTTTACAGCTCCTCAGCTCACTAGGAAGCTGTCTGTGAATCCCCACTCTAAATTCCCAGGGCACAGAATGCCATTGGCCCAGCCTGAGTGATATGTCCATCCCCCATCCAATCAACTGTGGCCAGGGGCGGGATTGCATGGCCCTTGGGAAGGGCACTTTTCAGATCTCAGGACTGCTCTCAAGAAGAGCAGGGTGCTGCTCCTTCTGCGTCTCAGGAGAGGCCAGGCCCAGGAGGGTGTCGGGGAGGCCCAAAGCAGCCCTTCTCTCCATCTTTCCAATGTTGGCTTGGGCTGTGGGGAGCTGCTCATGGCTCTGACCGCCTGACCTTGGCCTCATAGATGCAAGACTCTGACCTCCAAAGGTAGCATCTGTATTAGTCCATTTTCACGTTGCTGATAAAGACATACCTGAAACTGCGCAATTTACAAAAGAAAGAGGTTTATCGGACTTACAGTTCCACACGGCTGGGGAGGCCTCACAATCATGGTGGAAGGAAAGGAGGCACGAGTCACATGTTACATGGATGGCCGCAGACAAAGAGAGAGCTTGTGTAGAGAAATTTACGTTTTTAAAACCATCAGATCTCATGAGACTGATTTACTATCACGAGAACAGCATGGGAAAGACCTGCCTCTCTGATTCAATCATCTCCCACCAGGTCCCTCCCACAACACGTGGCAATTATGGGAGCTACAAGATGAGATTTGGGTGGGGACACAGAACCAAACCATATCAGCATTCTCTCACTGGGAAAGGGGGGGCGGAGGGAAGGGTCTTGCTGGGGACAGCCCTGCTCCAGGCCCACTGGCCTGCCCATCTCCACGGCAACCCCCTGTCCATTCCAGGTTCGAAGTTCTGCCTGAGGGTTCCCTGAGAATTCAGCCAGTCCTTGCCCAGGATGCCGGCCACTACCTCTGCCTGGTATCCAACTCTGCTGGATCCGATCGCCAAGGCCGCAACCTACAGGTCTTTGGTAGGTGGCCTGGGGAAGACCTTCAGTGTCCAGTCCCTGTTGGGGTCCAGTCCTGCTTAGTTTCTGGGTCACCCCAGCTGTCAGGAGCCAACAGCCAATGGTCTTCAAATGTTTTTGACCATGAAGCCCTTTAGTAAAAAGTTGTGATCATGCACACTCAAAGGACACAGATGTATTTTTAGTGCATATATTACATAACAGAACAGTGATTTTATTAAGTAAGAAAGCATGCACAAAAGGTAAAACAAGTCTGGGAGACCGTGGCAGGAGAATCACTTGATCCCAGGAGTTTGAGACCAACCTGGGCAACATAGTGAGACCCCATCTCTACAAAAAAAAAAAAAAAAAAAAATCCTTAAATTAGCCAA
Source organism: Macaca mulatta (assembly GCF_049350105.2). Taxonomy (NCBI): domain Eukaryota; kingdom Metazoa; phylum Chordata; class Mammalia; order Primates; family Cercopithecidae; genus Macaca; species Macaca mulatta. The sequence continues at coordinate 17,194,618 of NC_133420.1, read as the reverse complement.
GCGTGGTGGCACATGCCTGTAGTCCCACCTGCCTGGGAGGTTGAGGTGGGAGGATCACTCGACCCCAGGAGTTTCAGGCTGTAGTGAGCCATGATCACACCACTGCACTCCAGCCTGGGCGACAGAGTGAGACTCTGTCTACAAAAAAAAAAAGTAAAACATGTGAAAGGATAAAATTCAAAATCACTAGACTCAGATGCCCCAGTCTCCTCCCCTCGAATGGATCAGCTTGTGTGAGGCTGCTCTGGTGGGCCCTGGCCTCAGGTGGGGGGCTAAGGGAGTGGAGGCCTGGAGGCCTCAGTCAAGGAAAGGCAGCAAGGGGGTGCCGGGCTCAGGGATGTGGAAAGCCCAGAACACGCAGTTTTGGGAGGCTGTTGGAAGCGCCGTCTTGGGACTTTGTCCTGCCCTCTCCCTCTGTGCTGCCTCAGGGATGGGTGGAAGACAGTAGGCAGTGGCTTTGCCCCTGGGCACAGCCTCAGAGAGCCCCCAGCCCCTGTGCCCGCTGCACCTGTCTCCTGACCACTGCGCTCTCCCCAGAGCCTCCAGCCATCGCCCCCAGCCCCTCCAACCTGACCCTGACCGCCCACACCCCAGCCTCGCTGCCCTGCGAGGCCAGCGGCTCCCCTAAGCCCCTGGTGGTCTGGTGGAAGGACGGACAGAAGCTGGACTTCCGCCTGCAGCAGGGCGCCTACCGGTAACGAGCTGGACCTTGCGGTGACTTCCTGAGACACACGGGGTGGGGAGGCACTCTCGTCTCATGGGGGCATGGGGCAGGGACGGGGCAGGGTGTGCTCAGGTCTCACCGGAGTCAGGACCAGAACTTGTGTCTCAACTTTGGGGATCAGAAAGTCTTCACACTGAGATAGAGGTGAGGGCACTGGGGACATACAGCTAAGCAGAGACATCTGGGCTTTATTTATGTCCACCAGAGTCACTCATCTAAAAACAAAACATGAACTGGGCGTGGTAGCTCATACCTGTAATCCCAGCACTGTGGAAGGCTGAGGTGGGAGGATTACTTGAGGCCAGGAGTTCAAGACCAGGCTGGGCAACATAGTGAGACCCCATCTCTACAAAAAAATTTAAAAATTAGCGGAGTATGGTGGTGGGTGTCTGAGGCTGAGATGGAAGGATCCCCTGAACCTGGGAGGTTGAGGCTGCAGTGAGCTGTGATTGTGTCAGTGCACTCCAGCCTGGGCAACAGAACCAGACTCTGTCTCCAAAAAAAAAAAATGTCAATTTTTAAAAATTGGAAAACCAATGTAACAAACCTAGACTTAGTGAAAATGAAGTCAGTAACTAAGACTCTGAGCCGCTTTAAAGTCGTGGTTCTTACAGAAGTTATCGTAGATGGTTATTGTAACAAATGTGCAGGGTTACAGAGAAACAGGGATGAAAATGAAAATCACTCACAAATCCGCCAGCTAGACCTTTGGGGTAGAAACTTCTAGAAGCCATTTCTAGAGTCAGGGCTGGAGGTCAGGTACAGGAAATGGGCATGAGACCCCCACAGCCAGAAAGCCACAGCTGGTCTGTCAGCCCAGCAGCCACTTGGCCGTCCATCTGTCTGCCCCAGGCTCCTGCCCTCCAACGCCCTGCTCCTTGTGGCCCCTGGCCCCCAGGACTCAGCCCAGTTTGAGTGCGTGGTGAGCAATGAGGTGGGCGAGGCCCGCAGGCTCTACCAGGTGACCGTCCATGGTGAGTCAGGGCAGAGGTGGAGGGGGACACCTGGGGTGGGGGCAGCGCCTTCCCGCCCTTGGGGGCTCTCCCTGCCTGCAGGGAATTGTGTGGCTTTTTCTTGCGCTGCACTGGACACCTCCTCCAGGAAGGCCTCTCAGATCCTCCTGGGTCACTGCTGACATAACCCCAGCTCCGGCACAGTTCCTGGCCCCTCCCAAATCCACAATGTTCTAAATTCACATCTGACCTTGTCATCACCCCCATTAAAAATCCCTCCCTCCACAGCTGCCTGCTGCCCTCAGGACAGAATGCAAGAATTCAGCCGGGCACACCAGGTCCTGTGTGGTCTGGCCCTGCCAAGCCCCCAGATTCAGTTCACGCCAGACCTGCCTCATTCCAGGGTCTAATCGAGCTGCTCAGCTTTTTGTTCCTTGCCTCAAGGACTTTGTACAGGAACACGCTTCCCCTTACTCAGCAAACACCTGCTTTCCCTTCAGATCACAGGTTAAATGCCATTCCCCCTGGAGGTCTCCTCTGGCCTCCCCTACTTCAAGTGGGAAACCCATGAGTAACCCCCTGTGAAGTTACTAGGCCAGGGTCTCTAAGGAAAGCCGTATCCCACTGGGTGCAGTGGCACGTGCCTATAGTCCCAGCTACTCAGGAGGCTGAGGCGGGAGGATCGCTTGAGCCCAGGGAGTCCTGGACTGTAGTGCACTATGCTGATTGGGTGTTCGCACTAAGCTCAGCATCAATATGGTGACCTCCCGGGAGCGGGGGACCACCAACTTGCCTAAGGAAGGGTGAACCTGCCCAGGTCGGAAACAGAGCAGGTCAAGACGGGTTGATCAGTAGTAGGATCACACTTGGGATTAGCCCCTGCATTCCAGCCTGGGCAACATATTGAGACTCCATCTCTGAAAAAAATACAGTTTTTTTTTTTTTTAAGAAAAAACTATAGCCCCGTGCCCAGAAGGATTTGCTGAGTGGACAAATGTGACTTCTCCCTCTGTTGCCCCACCTCACTCCTTGGCCCTTTTTCGCTGATGTCACCTTGTGTACTGGCTTTACCCCCGGCCCCATGCCGTGAGTTCCCCATGCACGCCGGCAGGGCCTCAAGCCTTGTCTTGGGTTTCAGTGCCTCCCACCATTGCTGACGACCAGACAGACTTCACCGTGACCATGATGGCACCTGTGGTCCTCACATGTCACAGCACGGGCGTACCAGCTCCGACCGTGTCCTGGAGCAAGGCAGGTGCCCAGCTAGGAGCTCGGGGAAGCGGCTATCGTGTCTCACCATCGGGTAAGTAAGGGTAATCCACAGAGAGAGGCAGCTGACGGGAGACTGGGAGAGCAGGCAGAGGGGGTGAAAGAAGGTCACCTGGTGGAACAGGATGGAACAATCTGGCCTGGCTCTGCCTCTCCTGGCTGTGTGACCTGGGAGGACCCTCTCGCCCTCTCTGAGCTCCATATTCTCCTCCATGCTCTGCAGTGTTGAGACCCATCAGTGGTTCCCCAAGACCCTCTGGCATACAAGTGCTATTTCATGGCGAAATAAGAAAAATAGGGCCGGGCGCGGTGGCTCAAGCCTGTAATCCCAGCACTTTGGGAGGCCGAGACGGGTGGATCACGAGGTCAGGAGATCAAGACCATCCTGGCTAACACGGTGAAACCCCGTCTCTACTAAAAATATAAAAAAAAATTAGCCGGGCGCGGTGGCAGGGACCTGTAGTCCCAGCTACATGGGAGGCTGAGGCAGGAGAATGGCGTGAACCTGGGAGGCGGAGCTTGCAGTGAGTGGAGATCGCACCACTGCACTCCAGCCTGGGCGACAGAGCGAGACTCCGTCTCAAAAAAAAAAAAAAAAAAAAAAAAAAGAGAAAGAAAAATAACAGCTCCCTGGGAGTTTTTGTAAACCTAGTTTAATCCCATCAGAAAGATCCTCCTTTATTCTGAAATTATCTTTTGGTGTTGAAACTTCCTTTTCTTGATGATATTAAGATAATAGTACATGGTGATTTTTTGTTTGTTTGTTTGTTTGTTTTTTGAGACGGAGTCTCACTCTGTCGCCCAGGCTGGAGTGCAGTGGCGCGATCTTGGCTCACTGCAAGCTCCGCCTCCTGGGTTTACGCCATTCTCCTGCCTCAGCCTCCTGAGTAGCTGGGATTACAGGCGCCCGCCACCGCGCCCGGCTAATTTTTTGTATTTTTAGTAGAGACGGGGTTTCACCGTGGTCTCGATCTCCTGACCTTGTGATCCGCCCGCCTCGGCCTCCCAAAGTGCTGGGATTACAGGTGTGAGCCACCGCGCCTGGCCGGTGATTTTTTTTAAGATGGAGTCTCACTCTGTCTCCCAGTCTGGAGTGCAATGGTGCTATCTCTGCTCACTGCAGCCTCCACCTCCCAGGTTCAAGGGATTCTCCTGGCTCAGCTTCCCAGGTAGCTGAGATTACAGGAACCTGCCATCATGCCTGGCTGATTTTTGTATTTTTGTAGAGATGGGGTTTCACTATGTTGGCCAGGCTGGTCTTGAACTCCTGACCTCAGGTGATCTGCCCTTCTCAGCCTCCCAAAGTGCTGGAATTACAGGTGTGAGCCAACATGAGTGGCCTAACGTGGTGATTTTTTTTTTTTTTTTGAGACAGAGTCTTGCTCTATTGCCCAGGCTGGAGTGCAGTGGCGTGATCTCGGCTCACTGCAAGCTCTGCCTCCCGGATTCACACCATTCTCCTGCCTCAGCCTCCCGAGTAGCTTGGACTACAGGCACCCGCCACCACGCCCGGCTAATTTTTTGTATTTTCAGTAGAGACGGGATTTCACCATGTTAGCCAGGGTGGTCTCGATCTCCTGACCTTGTGATCTGCGTGCCTCGGCCTCCCAAAGTGCTGGGATTACAGGCATGAGCCATTGCGCCCAGCCTAACTTGGTGATTTTTTAATGTCTTTGCTTGTCAAAATAAAACGTTGGAAGCTTTATGGAGAGTCTCCAAATTTGTTTGTTTGTTGGTTAGCGAAATCCTAAAGTCTAGGAACCACTGGCCAGACCTGTGATTTTTCAAACTCTTCTGAAGCAATAGAACTTCCTTCCAGGCTGGGCACAGGGACTCATGCACTATAATTCCAGCACTTTGGGAGGCTGAGGCAGGAGAACTGTTTGTAGCCAGGAGTTTGAGACCAGCCTGGGCAACACAGCAAGACCCCATCTCTACAAACACATTTTAAAAAATTAGCCGGCTGTGGTGGTGCATGCCTGTGGTCCTAGCTGCTTGAGAGGCTGAGGTGGGAGGATTGCTTGAGCGTAGGAGTTCAAGGATGCAGTGAGCTATGATTGCACCAGTGTACTGCAGCCTGGGCAACAGAGTGAGACCCTGTCTCAAAACAAAATACAAAACAAAAACTTCTTTCTGATAAGTATAAGTGGTAACAACAAAGTTCAACAGGTAAAACAAACCACAGTTCTGGTTCCAGCTGGGGCTGGGGCAGGCTGTGGGTGGGCCAGAGTGCTGTGGGCCTTGCTCCCTTCCCCCACCCAGCAGGCCCCCAGGGTTCCACGGAGCACAATTTACAACCCTCATCACTTCACTGCCCAGGTGCAGCCTGTGGTCTGGGAAGGTTAAAATGGTGTTCACTGAGTAACCAAGGCTAAGGTGAGGAGGATAAAGGGAGGAGAGGAGGCAGTAATCCTGGGAGGCTTCCTAGAGGAGGTGAGTTTTTAGCAGAGCAAGGTGAGGATAGCAGGGTATGGAATTGTGAGCGGGGGATTACAGGCAGGGGAGTGGCAGATCCTGGAACTTTACAGCCAAAAGGGTCTAGAGACCATCTTGTCTGATTATTCATTGTGCACACGGGGAAACTGAGGTCCAGAGAGTGGAAGGAACTCGGCCATGCCTCTGCTTTGAGCAGGGCACAGAGGCAAACCTAGACGCCAGTTTCCCGTGTAGTCACATCCCCCAGACTGTTTTTAAATGGGCAAAGGAGGCAGGTTGAGTGACCAGAGACAGAATGGGATTGTGTAGGAGTCCTGCCACCTCCATCCCTGGGGACCTCTGTCCTGACCCCCTCACCCTGATTCCGACCAACAGGCGCCCTGGAGATCGGGCAGGCCCTCCGCATCCATGCGGGCCGCTACACCTGCTCAGCCCGCAACTCTGCCGGCGTCGCCCACAAGCACGTCTTCCTCACTGTGCAAGGTAAGAGTCTATGGTCCAGACCCCAGAGTTCCTACGGCCAGGGGAGCAGGTGGAGAGGCAGAGGCAGGTGGGGCTCAGGATGGAGGTGAAGTCTCAGAGGCCCAGACGTGTCTCTCGTGGGATTCTTTGGGAGGAAAAGAATCAGCCATGGTGTCCTTGTTGCTGTGGCCGATGTTTCTAGAACCCCTGTCCTCCTTAGAGGCCTCTCTCTCTGATGCTCTGAGGCCCCCTGGTTGGAGAAGCTGTGTTATGGACATTCTCAGGGCCCTCTGCATCCGTGTCCTTCATAGCCTCCCCGGTGGTGAAGCCGCTGCCCAGCGTGGTTCGGGCAGTGGCAGAGGAGGAGGTGCTGCTGCCCTGCGAGGCCTCAGGCATCCCCCGGCCGACCATCACCTGGCAGAAGGAAGGGCTCAACATCCCTGCGGGTGAGGGCCCCTGGCAGCCAGCCTGGGAAGGGAAGAGAAGAGTGTGGGCCTGGGGGGTTCCTGTTTCCTGCCCTGGGAGACCCCGCAGACCTGCTGAGAGGTCCTGGAAAGCCCCTGGCCTGCCCAGACACGCCCCCACCCTTGCTCTGGCCTCCCCCTCCCCAACCCTTCTCCTGTCACCACGGCCTGAGACGCCATCCAAGCACTCGGTGGCTGAGTTGGGAGGTCGGGAGCAGGCAACTGGGTTGGGCTCGGGGTCAGGCTCGGGGTCAGGCTTCTTGGCTCCTTCTGTTCCCTGGTCACTCTGTGACCCCAGCAAGTCATTTGCTGCCTGTGAGACAGAATAGCCCAATCTACCCACCTCGGGGGTCCCCCACCCCAGCTCCCTGACCCCCGATTTTCTTCTTCCTCATTCAGGAGTGAGTACCCAGGTCCTACCGGGCGGACAGCTGTGGATTGCCCATGCCAGCCCAGAGGATGCTGGAAACTATCTCTGCATCGCCAAGAACAGTGCAGGCAGCGCCATGGGGAAGACACGGCTGGTGGTGCAAGGTGGGTGTGAGGACGGGGCCGAGGTGGGCCCTGGCAACTGAGGGGCTTTGAGGCTCCTGCAGGCTTCTCCCTTCCCTGCCTGGCAGGGCACACTGCTTATAGTTCTAGAAGGAATTAAAGGGAACCTCTCTCATTGTGCACCTGAGTTCTGGGTTCAGACATAAACTCCCATCCCCTCTGCCTTCTCTCTAGCCCTGTGGAACATGAGTCCAGCATCCCTCATTCATTCCGGTTTCCAGTAGCTGCAGCCTCTCTGGCCCTGCTCTGGCACACACACCATTGCATGTGCCCTTCCCTTAGTTTGATTAATCATTGGCTTCAAAGATAAGGTGGCATCATTGGCCAAAAATCTGCAAAGTCTGCTGGGAATATTCAGTATGGGCTGGTCGTGTCTTGGCCCCAGTGGCCTGCTTTGTGGTATCTCAGTGGCTGTCCCCGCCCGCAGCTGTGTAGGGCTAGAGTGGGACTCTGGCTGTGAACTTAGAGGGGCTCCAGGCTCCAGGCTTCCTCCACACCTCCTTGTCCAGCATGCTCCTCTCCCCTCGGATCTGGAGCATCGCTGGTCACCAGACCAGCCGGACACCAAGCCAGTGACCCTCACTCTGCCCAGCATAGCTCCTCTGCAGGGATGCTCTGTGATGGCTGCCCTGCTTTTGTCCGTGGAGGTGGCCTAGTACAAGGAGTTTGTGCCCAAGACCTCTGTCCTGTGGCTTTAGTCATCTGTGTGTGTGCATGTGTGTGTGTGTACGTGTGTGCACAGGTGCAATGGAATCACCGTCACAGCTACACCAAACTCAGGCAGTCCCCAAATCATCCTGAGCATGGGCAATGGCCTATGACTAGGGAGTTGGAGGGGGCAGCTGATGACCAGGGAGGGCTGAAGGGCTGGGCCAAAGGCCAGGGGCCCTGGGATGGGGTCAGCCGCCTCCCCCAGCCTCAGTTCCGAGTGGGCCTCCCTCTGCCCACAGTCCCACCAGTGATCGAGAATGGCCTCCCAGACCTGTCTACCACCGAAGGCTCCCACGCATTCTTGCCTTGCAAGGCCAGGGGCAGTCCTGAGCCCAACATCACCTGGGACAAAGATGGCCAGCCTGTGTCAGGTGCCGAGGGGAAGTTCACCATCCAGCCTTCTGGGGAGTTGCTGGTGAAGAACTTGGAGGTGAGGCACGCCCCGAGGGGCACAGCAGGGAATAATGGCTGAGACCCCTGTTTGTCATGCTCTGCACCGAGCACAGTGCAGCCTTTAACCCTGGGAGCCTGGGGAAATCAGTGTTACCATGCCGGGTACAGACGGCCAGAACTAAGGCTCAAAGTGTACCTAGTTGTCCACCATTGCCAAGAGGCAGAACCCAAATTTGAACCTGGACCTCAGCAGCCAGCTCCTGGGGAAGGAGGGAACTCGGACTGGGGCTCAGGGATATGGCGATGACTTTGTGTCCCGAAAGCCTACCCAGTTGTTCTCAACCATGCATTCGCATTAACTGTCCTCTGGGTTTTGGGGAGTGTTGAGCCGGGGGTATGGGTGGGACCCCCGACCCCGACCCCCTTTCCCTCAGAACTCATCAGATTCTGCAATTTTGTGATGCGACCCTCTCCAGATGGGTTCAGTGGACACACGTAAAAGGGTCAGGGGCATTGGACCGAGCTACCTGGGGAGCCTGGTGGAGCAGTGGCGAGCGCACCAGCCCTGCTTGAATGTACCACAAAACTCCTCCTCTTGGAGCCCCTGCTGGGCCCTCTATGAGGGCACCAAAAGCAAGGCCTGCAGTGCAGATCAAGTTCTGAGCACAGGGCAGCACACAGTAGGTGTTTGGTAAACAGTAGCTATTGCGATCATGCAGTCAACCCTGGGGTTATGAAGCAGCAGAGCGTGTGAACGCTACAGGGCAGGGCAAGGGTGCGGTGGCGGTGGTGATGCTGACCTGTTTGCTAGCTGTGTGACCTTGGGCAAGTCACTTCCCCTCTCTGGGCTGGATGCTCCGTGAGAACCTTCAAGGGTTAGCGGCATCCTGACCTATGCTGAGGTCGGGGAAGTTCTCCGGCCAACCCCTTTCTTTGCCCACAGGGCGGGGACGCAGGCACCTATACCTGTACCGCTGAGAATGCTGTGGGCCGGGCCCGCCGCCGCGTGCACCTCACCATCCTGGCGCTGCCTGTGTTCACCACCCTGCCTGGGGACCGCAGCCTGCGCCTTGGGGACAGGCTGTGGCTTCGCTGTGCAGCCCGGGGCAGCCCCACCCCTCGCATTGGCTGGACTGTCAACGACCGGCCAGTCACAGGTCTGGGTCTGCTGGGCGTGGGTGGGACAGAGAGCCAGGACCCCGGGAGGTCAAGAAGGGAGGGCAGGTAGGGAGACCCAACCTAGTGGAAAGGAAAGGTTGTCAGTCAGCCCTGTTGGTCCTGGGTCTTCCAATGTGGCCCTATGTAGGCGGACAGGGCAAACCCAGCTGTGGCCATATGTGACAAGCCATATATCAGAGCTGGCAAGAGGCCGCCCGAGAAGAGTTAACCTAGAGACCTCAGGGCCAGGAGAGGGAGGCCTGTGTTCTAGCCCAGAGCTACTACTCCCATTGTGGGACCCTCAGCTAACCCCTTTTGTGGGGGTTCTGTCCTCCTACCGGAAACCCGGGTGATGTCTAGGGAGACACAGGGCCTGTGAAGTACCTGCTGGGTACTCAGTGTCTGCTGAGTTGATAAATTGCTAAGTCCCCTCCACTGCAAAATGATACTTTCCTATATTAGGATATGACATCACACATTCCTAACTCTGAGTCCCCAGGTGTGGAATACCCGTGCACACCTGTGGTGAAGGCTTTGCTGGGCCCCACCACTTCCTGGGGAGGGACCTTGGGCAAGTATAATAGTTTGGCCTCTCTGAGCTCCGCTCTCCATCTGTCAAATGGATATAACCAGGGGTCCTGAGGACAGAATGACAGTGGAGGGGCCGTGCTCAGCACAGGCCTGGCCCGGAGTAGATGCCTACTTGATGGTGATGCTTGTCCATATTCCTGTCCTAGAGGCAATGGCCAACCCCAGAGGAAAAGTCCATTATTAGAATCCTTCTCTTGGCCAGGTGCGGTGGCTCATGCCTGTAATCCCAGCATTTTGGGGGGCCAAGGCGAGCGGATCACCTGAGGTCAGGAGTTCGAGACCAGCCTGGCCAACATGGTGAAACCCCATCTCTACTAAAAATACAACATTAGCTGGGCGTGGTGGCACATGCCTGTAATCCCAGCTACTCGGGAGGCTGAGGCAGGAGAATTGGTTGAACCTGGGAGGTGGAGGTTGCAGTGAGCCGAGATCGTGCCATTGCACTCCAGCCTGGGCAGCAAGAGCGAAACTGTCTCAAAAAAAAAGAAAAAAAGAAAAAAAAAAAAAAAGGGAATCCTTCTCTCTAGAAATCATGGCAGTGTTTCAGTAAGTGCCCTGTGCAAAGAGGTCCCCAAAGACCTGCCCTTGACCGTTTATCAAACACACAGTGTGCGCTGGAAAATGGTAGAAGGCGGGTTCATTAACTGCAGCCTCCAGTGTGGCCTGTGCCTCCCAGGAACGGGTCTGGCTTGATCAGCCTTCACCCGGGACTCCCATCTGTTTCTGCGTTTTTATTAAGTTCCTGCAGGTACCCACGCACCAGGGAAGTGTTGAGGGCAGGAGTTCCCTGCACCCGTCTCAGAGTCCCCCTCGGGCTTCTCTTTCTCCACCACAGAAGGGGTGTCTGAGCAGGATGGAGGCAGCACGCTGCAGCGGGCCTCTGTCTCCAGAGAAGACAGCGGGACCTATGTCTGCTGGGCGGAGAACAGAGTGGGCCGCACGCAGGCGGTCAGCTTTGTCCACGTGAAGGGTAGGGCGCATTTCCCAGGTGGCTTCTCTCTCAAGACCTCCAGTCTACTGGAACCCAATCTATTGGTTTCCTGAGAACCTGGCCTCCTGTCCTCTGAACTAGTGGCTCCCCACCCTGACTGCATGTTAGAATCCCCGGGGGGACTTGAAATTCTAAAGCCCAGCTTCTACCTCCAACTCTGTAAACCAGCCTTGCTGGGGTGAGGCCTAGGCATCAGTATTTTTGACACTCCCAAGACGACCCTGGCTGCAAGTAGAATTGGAATCTGACCAATTGCCCTACAGCACTACCTGCAGCTGCATAGTGCCAGGGTAGAAGGAGAGCATGGGGGCCAGGGCATCCTGGCAGAAAAATGCCAGAAGCTTGCCAGCCAGCCGGTTGTCTCCTATGACCTACTCATCTACCAAGAGTAGCACAGGAGCCCTCGGTGATGCCATGACTTAGTCTGCACAACTTCGGGATGGGTGGGGCCGGATGGAGGGAATCAGCAGCCCCAGGCACCAAAAGAGAACTGCAGCTTTTGGTAGATCCAACCTCAGGAAACCAGGAAGGATATAAGCCAGTCCAGAGCCTCCAAGAGTGTTTTGAGATTAGCATGAATCTCATAGTGTTGCTTTGTACAACAGAGGTGTCTAGGGTTCTTGTTTTTTTATAGTTATTGATTTCCAAAGTACCTAGCAGGTACTCCGCTGCTAGTGTCATCCATCTGTGAGAGAGTGTATGACACGCGTAGCACTGCGTCCCTGCCTGTGCCCGTCTCAGGCATCGCTAATCAATCACAGCACTGTTCTCATTCAGCTTCAAATGCTTCTCAGCACAGTTCCTGGAAACCACTGCCAGTCTTTGTGACTTGACCCATGACATGGACACTGTTTGCTGTCCCTGATGCACTGACTACACACAACCATGCTGGGCTAGCAGGAGCCTCTGGAAGCCCCTGGAGGCAGGAGTTGGGCAGACCTTTGGGGTTTATGGGAGGTTGAGCCTGTAGGGAGCCTCTTTTCTGACAACTTGCTCCATGTCACCCCATGCAGAGGCTCCTGTCCTACAAGGGGAGGCTTTCTCCTACCTGGTGGAACCTGTAGGAGGCAGCATTCAGCTAGACTGTGTGGCACGTGGAGACCCAGTGCCGGCCATCCGCTGGATCAAAGATGGCCTTCCACTGCGGGGCAGCCGCCTCCGGCACCAGCTGCAGAATGGCTCCCTGACCATCCGCAGGACTGAGGCAAGGCGGGGCCTGGCACCTTGGGTGGGGCCACCAAGGACAACTCTATGCTTTTTCTGATTGCTCAAGAGGGTTCTTCATGTTGCCCCCCCCTGCTTCTGCAGTCTACAAAGCACCTCCCTGCCCATTCCCCAGACATCCTCCCACTACCACCAATATTGACCTCTGGCCACTTGGCTTTTCTGTTCCTCGGTCATCCACCCATTCAATGGAGCAAATTCGTTCTACCTTATAGGATTGTAATTAGAAATCAGTGAGATGTCTCATACGCATTATTTAAGAGTGATCTGTGGGTAATGCTCCCAAAATGTTGATTAACAACCTCAGGGGCAGGGTAGGCAGGTAATCATGCTCCCTATTTGCAGACGAAGACACTGAAGTTCAGAGAGGCCCACAGCCAATAAGTACAGGAGGCAGGGCCCCCACCCCCAGGTTTCCTGCCTCAGGGTCCGTGCTGTTTCCAAAGCCTTGGGCCCTGGGGCAGCCCCCTTAACTTCCATTTTGTGCCTCAAGTTCTGGTGATTGTGCAGAAATCCCCAAGTCAGTCCTGACTCAAGTTCATCTTAGGGGCCTTGATCTTACCCATTTGGGAGCCTTTCTCTGGGTAGTAATAATAATGGGACTAGTAATAAGAGTAGCAGTAAGAGCAGTGGTAATAATGACTCCTGTTGCCCAAGTACTAACTGTGGGTCAGGCACGGGGCCTCGCACTTAGCAAGCATTTTTCCATTTAATGCTTATAAGATCCTAGCAGTTATCATTCCCATTTTACAGAAGGGGAAACTGAGGCTCCAGAAGCATGAAAATGTCCTAAGTAATGGGTTCAGGGCAGTAAGCAGCGGGGTTGGGATTCAGTCCCACGTTGGTCTGACCTCCAAACCTACACTCTTAACTTTGTGCCATGCACTCCCCCCGAGTCCTTTGGGTGTGGCCCACTAGATACCATCTTCTGGGAGTGGATGGTGGCCTCAGACTGCCCCAGCCCCATCTCATGGTGGTGCTGCCACTCAGAAGTGATGTGAGCCAGCGTGCCACCTGAGTTCCATCACATATCCGTGGGCCACCTGTTAGGGCAACGCTGCAAACCGTCTCCCTTCTGGAAGACTCACTTTGCACACTGGCACAATAAATGCCCCGAGAGGGCCTGCCATCCTGTTTGTACAACAGAGGTGTCTAATGTTCTTGTTTTCCTCTACTTATTGATTTCCAAAGTACCATAACATGTCATCTAACTCACTGTCTCCCAAACTTACTTCACCATGGAACCCTTTTTTCCAAGGAGTCTCAAATAATGTGCCATGGGATAGTAAGATGTCAACGCACACAGTTTGGAAGAGGTGGATCTACACCATGCTTTCCCAGCAAGTTGTTCCACCTAAGGCAACAGGGACCTTAGTCACAGCCCCCCATTTTCGGGTGTGAAAAGGGGCTGGATTCTCTTTGCATGTCTGCTGACAAGTGGTCACAGAGGCCCTTCCGATGCTCTGTGGGGGATCAGGTGTCCCTGGCTGCTTCACAGCCTAAGTCCCTTGCTGGCTGGCTGGCCTCAGTCCCCTATCCAACTGTCTGAGCTGCTCGTCTTCTCTGAGCGCTGTGCCCCCTCTTCTGTGCCCACTTGCAGAGGGACGATGCGGGACAGTACCAGTGCCTGGCAGAGAACGAGATGGGCATGGCGAAGAAAGTGGTGATCCTCGTCCTGCAGAGTGAGTCTCGGCCTCAGCAGAGTGGGGACGTGGGAAGTGTGTTTGGGGACAGCGGTGGTGTGAGTCGCCTAGAGGGCAGACAGGCAGGGCCGAGACTTGGAATTCTTTCATTAATGCTTATTTGGAACACACAGTGAATCCTATCAAATGTTTCCCAAATGTGGGATGAGTGAGACTCAGGACTGAGCTCAAGAAAACCTGGCAACGTGGGGCGAGGGGGAGCTGGGCATTTAAAACTCAGACCAGCCGTCGAGATCACCGCAACAGCTCTCGCAGGTGCCAAGCAGCTCGTAGTTTACCAGGCGCTGTTTGAGCCTCAGGATAACACTGTGAAGTTGTCTCAATAGGGATTCTGTAGAAAATGTTTTATTGAAGATGAATACCTGTGGAGAAGAGCGAGGATCCGAAGTGCGGAGCTCAGTGAATTTTTATAATGCGAACCCACCCAGTTAACCAGCAGCCAGATCAAAGAAACAGGACAGCGCCGGCTGCCATCCTCCAGCATGCCCACCTCTGTTCACTGCCCCCTGCCCAATAATTATTGTTCTGGATTCTGCCTCTTTAAAAAAAAAAAAGAAAGAAACTTTATTGAGTTATAATTTGCATACCATAAAATTCACCCATTCATTCAATGCGATACTATTTAACCTTAAAAAGGAAGGAAATTCTAGGGCTGGGCTCGATGACTCACATCTGTAATCACAGCACTTTGGGAGGCCGAGGCAGGTGGATCACCTGGAGTCTGGAATTCGAGAACAGCCTTTCCAACATAGTGAAACTCTGTCTCTACTAAAAATACAAAAATTAGCTGGGCGTGGTGGCGTGCCTGTAATCCCAGTTGTTCAGGAAGCTGAGGCAGGAGAATCACTTGAACCCAGGAGGCAGAGGTTACAGTGAGCCAAGATCGTTCCACCATACTCCAGCCTGGGTGACAGGCAATACTCAGTCTCAAAAAAAAAAAAAAAAAAAAGAACAAAAGGAATGAAATTCTGACACAGGCTACAACATAGATGAACCTTGAGGTCATTATGCGAAGTGGAAAAAGCCAGTCACAAAAAAAGAAACCCTATATGATTCTGTTTATATGAGGGGCCTAGAGTGGTCAAAAGCATAGAGACCCAAAGTAATATGGAGCTTGCCAGGGGCTGCGTGGTAGGGAGAAGGGGGAGTTAGTGTTTAATGAGTCCAGAGTTTCAGTTTAGCCAGAGGAAAAAGTTCTGGAAATTGTACAACAATGTCAAATACTCAACACTACTGAACTGTACCTTACAAGTGGTTCAATTATAAATTTTATGTAATGTATTTTTTACCACAGTTATTGTTACTAATATTTTTTGAGACAGGGTCTGGCTCTGTTGCTTAGGCCGGAGTGCAGTGGCACCATCTCTGCTCACTGCAACCTCCGCCTCCCAGGTTCAGGCAATTCTCCTGTCTCAGCCTCCTGAGTATCTGGGATTATAGATGCCCGCCACCACGTCTGGCTAATTTTTGTATTTTTAGTAGAAACAGGGTTTCACCATGTTGGCCAGACTGGTCTTGAACTTCTGACCTCAGGTGATCCACCTGCCTTGGCCTCCGAACGTGCTGGGATTACAGGAGTGAGCCACTGCACTCAGCACTTGTGCGCATTCTTAAATGGAATTGTTTATCTTACTAGTGATTTTCTACAGTTCTTTACATACCATGGATATAGCCCTTTATCAGATACATGATTTGCAAATATTTCTCCCAGTCTGTGGCTTGTCTTTGCATTTTCTTAATGGTGACTTGAAGAGCAAAAGTGTTAAAATTTGGTGAAGTGCAAATTCATCCATTTCGTATTTTTTGAATCATGTATTTGGTGTTATACCTTTTAAAAATCTTTGCCTAACCTAAGGTCATCTTTTTCTTTTCTTTTCCTTTCCTTTCCTTTCCCATCTTTTTCCTTTCCTATCCTTTCCTTTCCTTCCTTTCTTTTCTCTCTTTCTCTTTCTTTCTTTTTTTCTCTTTCTTTCTTTCTCTTTCTTTCTCTCTTTCTCTCTCTTTCTTTCCTTCCTTCCTTCCTTCCTTCCTTCCTTTCTCTTTCTTTCTTTCTTTCTTTCTTTCTTTCTTTCTTTCTTTCTTTCTTTCTTTCTTTCTTTCTTTCTTTCTTTCTTTCTTTCTTTCTTTCTTTCTTGTCTTTTTCTTTTCTTTTTTTTCTTTTTAATGTTTTTGAGACAGAGTTTCACTCTGGTACCAAGGCTGGAGTGCACTGGCAAGATCTCAGCTCACTGCACCCCAAGGTTTCAGCATTCCTTGCGCCTCAACCTCCCAAGTAGCTGGGATTACAGGCCCGCATCACCACACCTGGCTCATTTTTGTAATTTTAGTAGAGACGAGGTTTCATCGTGTTGCCCAGGCTGGTATCAAACTCCTGGCCTCAAGCAATCCACCTGCCTCGGCCTCCTAAAGTGCGGATTACAGGCGTGAGCCACTGGGCCCTACATTTTCTTATATAATTTTTGTAGTTTTAGTTCTCACATTTAGGTCTGTGATCCATTTTGAGTTAATTTTTGTGTGGAGTAAGGGTCTAACTTCCTTTTTTGCATATGGAGAGCCAATTGTTCTAGTACCATTTATGTTGATCTTTAGTTTCTTTCAGTGATGTTTTGTGGTTTTCAGTGTACTGGTGTTATATTTTTGTTAAATTGATTTTAAGTCTTTTTATTATTGTTGATGCTATTTTGGGTGGAATTGTTTTCTTTGATTTTTGGATTTGTAATTGATAATATGTAGAGGTACAGTTGAATCTGATATTATGTCATGTATGAATAGGGACAGTTTGACTTCTTTCTTTCAAATCTGTGTACCTTGAAGTTTTTTGCTTTGCCTTATTGCCTTGATTGAACCCCCTGGTACACAGTTGAAGCGGCGAGAGCAGCCATCCTTGCCGGGTTCCCTGGTTCCCTGGTTTAGGCGGAAAGCAGTCGGTCTTTCACCATGGGGTGTGATGTTAGCCGTGAGATTTTGTGGACGTCCTTTCTCAGGCTGAGGAAGTTCCCCTTTTGCACCTAGTGTGTTGAGGGTTTGGGTCATGCGTGGAATAGGTTTGTGGTTCCAGACAAGATGGTATAGATGCACTTCTCCCTATTTCTCTTGCTAAGGACAGCTAAACACCCTGGCCTTTATCTAGAAGCAAACAGAAAGAGCCTCTGAAAAGTAGAGAAAAGAAGGAGGATAGACTACTGATCTTGGGACCTGAGGAGCAATGTGGTGTTGAGTGCCCGGGTGTTTCTTTTTGTTCCTTATATCCTGGAACCACCAGTGGGCTCAGACATACAGACACACACACACACATACACACACGCGGGCGCGCGCCGGCATGTGTGCACCTCAACAACAGCCTGTCCTCACTTGCAAGGAACTAGGATAAGGACAGCATAGTAAGAAAGAAAACTTGTAAATAACAACCCCCAACCGGGTGTGGTGGCTCATGTCTGTAATCCCAGCACTTTGGGAGGCTGAGGTAGCCAGATCGCTTGAGCTCAGGAATTTGAGATCAGCCTGGGGAATACGGTGAAACCCCATCTCTACCAAAAATACAAAAAAAAAAAAAAATAGGTGGGCATGGTGGCGCACGCCTGTAGTCCCAACTACTTGGGAGGCAAACACCATGAAAAACACCCCAGCCCCATCATCAAACTAACTGGGAGCCCGCATTTCCACCCTCACCCCCTGTACTGAGGCACTGCTCTCCCCACACTGGAGCGGGATGCTGTCAGGTGACACCTCATGAAGAGGCGGAATTGTCACCACTGTCATCTGAGTGGGAAGCTCCTCCCCTATCAGGCCAGGTATGCAGCCAGGGTAGTGCCACCAGAGGCCCAGAGTGGGCACGCCTCCACCCATGCCCAGCAGTAATGAGGCACCCCTCCCTGTTCCGGGATGTCCATGGAGGCCTCGTTGGGAACCTGGGCTTCCGCTCTGACCTGGCAGAAGTGAGTGGCACCGCTTTTTCTTGGCAGTGTTCCAGATCTGCCGAAAATGGAAGATTTAAATAAAAATCTGAGTCATACAATACTGAAACTCACTTACATGTCAGGAGCAAGGAAAATCTCAATTTACATACCAGGAACAAGGAAAATCTCAATGAAAGCAGACAACAGACATCAACTGAGATAGTAGACATATTAGGTAATCTGATAAGGACCTTTTTTTTTTTTTTAGACAAGGTCTGACTCTGTTGCCCAGGCTGGAGTGCAGCGACATGATCATGGCTCACCTCAGCCTTGGCTCAGGTGGTCATCCCACCTCAGCCTTCCAAGTACCTGGGACTGCAGGCACATGCCACCACACCCGGCTGATTTTTATTTTTATGTATTTATTTTTTTGTAGAGATGGGGTCTCCTTATGTTGCCTAAGCCAGTCTCAAACTCCTGGGCTTAAATGATCCACCTGCCTCAGCCTCCCAAAGTGGTGGGATTACAGACATGAGCCACTGCGCCTGACCCAGACTGAACTGTCACCACTGCCACCCACTGAGGGGGAAGCCCCTCGCCTACACAGGCCGAGTGGGGAGCAATAAGCAGTACCCCTCTCCCTCCCAACCAGGGTGGTGCCAGCAGAGCCCCACCTGAAGCGCCAACTCCCACCAATACCCAGCAATAATGAGGCACCGTCCCCATTCCCGGGTGTCCATGGAGGCCATGTAGGGAACCCGGACTTCCACTTCCACTCTCCTCTGGCAGAAGTGAGTGGCACCTCCTTTCCCTGGCAGTGTTCCAGGTCTGCTAAGATGGAAGATTTAAATAAGAACCCAAATCTTATCATACTGAAACTCACTTATCATACCGAGAACCAGGAAAAATCTCAACTCGAATGAGAACCGACACGCAACAGACACCAACTGAGATAGCACAGATGTTTGAGTCATCTGATAAGGATTTCTTTCTAATTTTTTGACGGGATCTTGCTCTGTCACCCAGACTGGAGTGCAGTGGCACAATCACAGCTCACTGCAGCCTTGACCTCCCGGGCTCAAGCAATCCTCTCACTTCTCAGCCTCCCAAGTAGCTGGGACTGCAGGTGCACACCACCATGCCCGGCTACTTTATTTATTTTTTGTAGAGATGAGGTCTTGCTATGTTGCCCAGGCTAGCTGACAGGGATGCTACTATGAGCAGTTGTCAACATGCTTGAAACAAGTGAAAAAAAAAATAATAATAACAAAATCTCAGCAAAACATGGCTGTAGAGTAATTTGAAGTTCAGGCAGTTTTCAAGTCGGCCTCGGTTTGACTGTCCTTTGTACCCCTCAGGTCTCCCCTGCACAGGTGCATATTTCCCACGTTGGCCAGGGATTGTGGGGAGCCGATCCAGCCTGTCTGTGGCTCCTTCATTTCCAGGTTCTCCCCGTTAAGTTGCTGGCTGGGCCCCTGCTCTTCTCAGCCAGGGCCATGCCACAGGCCAGCACAGCAGCCGTTTCTCTTTTGGTTCCTACCAGTTTTGCCCCTTTTCCTGATGATATTTCTCAGGGCATGCTTTCATCTTCTACTGCACATTAAAACAGCCCTCAGGGGTGGCAAAAGCTGCTGGGTTTTTTGTTGTTTTTTTGTTTGTTTTTTGAGACGGATTCTTGCTCTGTCGTCCAGGCTGGAGTGCAGTGGCACGATCTTAGCTCGCTGCAAGCTCCGCCTCCCGGGTTCTCGCCATTCTCCTGCCTCAGCCTCCGGAGTAGCTGGGACTACAGGCGCCCGCCACCACGCCCGCCTAATTTTTGTATTTTAAGAGAGACGGGGTTTCACCATGGTCTCGATCTCCTGACCTCGTGATCCGCCCACCTTGGCCTCCCAAAGTGCTGGGATTACAGGCGTGAGCCACCATGCCCAGCCCCACAGCTGCTGTTTTTGACAGTCATCCCTAATAAAATCACTGTGATGGTCACAGTGGGATAAGGATGGGCATAGCCCTAGGCAGGAGACCAAAGGTTTCACTGTTCTTATCCAAAGTTCTAGAGGCTTTTTTTTTTTTTTTTTTTGGAGACAGAGTCTCACTCTGTCACCCGGGCTGGAGTGCAGTGGCACGATCTCAGCTTACTGCAACCTCCACCTCCCAGGTTCAAGAGATTCTCCTGCCTCAGCCTCCCAAATAGCTGAGATTACAGGCACCCACCACCTCATCACAGCTAATTTTTGTAATTTTAGTTGAGATAGAGTTTCACCATGTTGGCCCAGCTGGTCTCGAACTCCTGACCACAGGCCATCCACCCACCTCAGCCTCCCAAAGTGCTGGAATTACAGGCGTGAGCCACTGCGCCCAGCCATAGAGGTTTTTTATGGATAAATGCTTCTTAAGACCTGGCACGACGGCTCACAACTGGGCAACACAGTGAAATCCCATCTCTACAAAAAATAAATAAATTAGCCAGGTGTGGTGGCACGCACCTGTAGTCCCAGCTACTTGGGAGGCTAAGGCGGGAGGATGGCTTGAGCTGGGAGGTCAAGGCTGCAGTGAGCTGAGATCGCATTCCAGCCTGGGCGGCAGAGCGACACTCCGTCTCAAAAAAAAAAAAAAAAAAATGTAAATGCTTCTCAATTTGTTGTGTGTCTTTGGTTGATTTTGGGAGCCCTGAAACTGTTATTTGGGGCAAGTATATCCAGTTTTATGCTTGTTTATGGGGGCAGTTAGCTGACCTCTTCCCTGAGCCACAGCTGATGACTGACTCTTGCTTGTTTTGACATTTATTTATTTATTTATTTATTTATTTATTTATTTATTTATTGAGATGGAGTCTCACTCTGTCACCCAGGCTGGAGTGCTATGGCGCGATCTTAGCTCATTGCAACCTCCGCCTCCTGGATTCAAGCAATTCTCCTGCCTCAGCCTCTCGAGTAGCTGGGATTACAGGGACCTGCCACCACACCCGGCTAATGTTTGTATTTTTAGTAGAGACGGGGTTTCACCATATTGAACCTAGGAATTTGAGAAGAGTCTGGCAAACATGGTGAAACCCTATTTCTACTAAAAAAAAAAAAAAAACAAAAATTAGCCAGGTGTGGTGGTCTGTGCCTGTAATCCTAGCTACTTGAGAGGCTGATGCAGGAGAATTGCTTGAACCTGGGAGGTTGGTCTCGAACTCCTGACTTAAGGTGATCCACTCACCCTGGCCTCTCAAAGTGTTGGGCTTACAGGCGTGAGTCGCCATGCCTGGCCTCGACCTTCATTTAAATGGAATCACCCCACACGCGCTTTTGTATAGACTCTTCTTTTGCACATCATTATTTGTGGCATTCGTCCGTACTGTTCACATGGAATTCGTTTATTGGTTCTCATTGCTGTATGTTTTTCTGCTACATGGATGTACTACAGTTTATTCGTGTATTCCACTGTAGGTTAGTTTCCAGTGATGGGCAGTTTAGAACAGGGCTGCTGTGACCTTCTTACGCACGCCCTCCAGTGAACGCGCACACACACTTGTGTTGGGGTATTTGTCCAGCAGCAGAAGCGCTAGGTCTCGTAGTACACGTGTTCCGCTTTAGGACACATGGGCTGTGTCGTATCTGACGAATGGCTCTCAAAGATAGGTCCAGGTCCTAGTCCCCAGGGCCTGCGAATGTTTCCTTACTTGGAAAAGGAATCTTTGCAAATGTAATTAAGTTAAGGATCTTAAAGTAGGCAGATTATCTCGGTGGCCCCTAAATGCTATCACAAGTGTTTTATTTTGGGGTGTGTTTTTTTGGGGGTTTTTTTTGAGATGGAATCTCGTGCTGTTGCCCAGACTGGAGTGCAGTGGCGCAATCTCGGCTACTGTAACCTCTGCCTCCCAGGTTCAAGCAATTCTCCTGCATCAGCCTCTCAAGTAGCTAGGATTACCAGCACAGACCACCATACCTGGCTAATTTTTTTTTTTTTTTTTTTTTTTTTAGTAGAAATAGGGTTTCACCATATTTGCCAGACTCTTCTCAAATTCCTAGGTTCAAGCAGTCCACCCACCTCAGCCTTCCAAAGTGCTGGGGTTACAGGCATGAGCCACCATACCCGGCTACAAGTATTCTTATAAAAGAGAGCCCGGGCCGGACGTGGTGGCTCATGACTATAATCCTAACACTTTGGGAGGCCGAGGAGGGTGGATCACCTGAGGCTGGGAGTTTGAGACCAGTGTGATCAGTATAGCAAAAGCCCGTCTCTACCAAAAGTATAAAAATTAGCCAGGCGTGGTGGCGCACGCCTGTAATCCCAGCTACTTGGGAGGCGGAGGCAGGAGAATCGCTTGAAGCCAGAAGGCAGAGGTTGCAATGAGCTGAGATCGTACCACTGCACTCCAGCCTAGGTGACAGAGTGAGACTCTGTCTCAAAAAAAAAAATAGAGAGAGAGAGCTGGGGAAGTGTGGCAGGGGAGAGAGAGAGAGGAGAAGGTAAAGTGGAGATGGAGGCAGAGGATGGATTGTTGCAGCCTCAGGCTAAGGAATGCTGGCGGGTGGAAGCTGGAAGAGGTGAGGAATGGGCTGTCCCCCAGAACCTCTGGAGGGAGCAGGGCATCTGAACTTTGGCCCAGTGAGGCTGATGTGGGCCTCCTGGCCTCCACGGTTTCTCCCGTGTTTCTGCAACTTGCTGCAGCATCTGCAGGAAGTGAACACACAGGCACACAGCAGCCCACTTTGGCTGAACCACATTGCATTTCCACCGCAGTGTGTGCGAGTTCTGCTTGCTCTGCAGCCTCACCAGCACTGGGCCTTTCCCATCCTTTCCATGTTAGCCTTCCAGGAGGGTCTGTGATAGTAAGTGGACAGGAAGCATCATCCCCATATTTCAGATGGGAACACTGAGGGTCAGGGAGTGACTTGGTGAGAGTCACCCACAGTAGGTGACAGAGCCCTAGAGGCAGTTCTGACAGATGGCCCCGACTTCATTGGAAGCAGCCTAACTGTCCTGTAGGAGAGGCTTGGTTTAGCCAATCCCAACAGAGCCAGGCAATAGAAGACTACCTAGCCACTAACAACAGATATGCAACTGCGTGGAAAGGTAGTTACGATCTATTGGGGAGGAAAAATAAAAGCAGATGGCCAGGCGTGGTGGCTCATGCCTGTAACCCCAGCACTTTGGGAGACTGAGGCGGGTGGATCACCTGAGGTCAGGAGTTCAAGACCAACCTGGCCAACATGACGAAACTATGTCTCTACTAAAAATACAAAAGTCAGTGAGGTGTGGTGGCAGGCGCCTGTAATCCCAGCTACTCAGGAGGCTGAGATGGGAGGATCACTTGAACCCGGGAGGCGGAGATTGCAGTGAGCCAAGATCGTGCCACTGCACTCCAGCCTGGGGGACAGAGCAAGATTCCGTCTCAAAAAATAAAATAAAATAAAATAAAATAGTAAAGTAAAATAAAATAAAAGCAGATATGGCCATATGATCATATTTTCATAAAGCAACAGTGTCTAGAGGGAAATATTCAGGAAGGATGACTGGGTGGAAGGATCCTATGCAGTTCTTATTTTCTTCTTTCTGCCTCTCTGGATTTCTTAGTATGTCTAAATGAACATATTCCACTTGAATATGCAAAAATAATTAAATGTTCCTAAAAGCCACCTGGGCCTCCCACAGGTGCTCCGGTGTTCCAGGTGGAGCCCCAGGACATGACAGTGAGATCCGGGGATGACGTGGCTCTGCGATGCCAGGCCACTGGAGAGCCCATACCCACCATTGAATGGTTGAGGGCGGGTCAACCCTTGCGGGCCAGCCGGCGACTCCGGACCCTGCCTGATGGGAGCCTGTGGCTGGAGAATGTGGAGACTGGGGATGCAGGCACCTACGACTGCGTCGCTCACAATCTCCTGGGCTCTGCCACAGCCCGGGCGTTCCTGGTCGTGAGAGGTACGGGGCGGCCCTGTCTGGACCTCTGTGGACAGAGGCAGGATCTCTTGCCAATGGGGATTGTGTAGTGCTTATGGGGGACCTGTCCCCTGCCTTGCCAGCTCCCCACCTCTTCCCTTTGCTTTGTCACAAGCCCAGAATGAACCCCTACCCTGCCCGTTTACAGTTGTGGAAACTGAGTCTTGGAGGTGCTAAGTGTTTGCCACTCATCTTGGACAGGGAACACTGGCCTGGCTGTTCTCTCTTAACTGGCACAAATGCATGTCCTCTGTCTGGACGCTGCACAGCCCCTGGAAGCAGGCAGAGGAAGTCAAGGGCATCCCTGGTGCCCTCAGGGGCTGCTGCAAAAAGTCTGTGGGTCAGTGCGTGTCCCAGGTGTCACACATTGCCTGGCCATGGCAGGTGGTTGGAAAAGTGATGGCTTCCTGGTGGGATGGACCCCTGCCATCTCAGATTCCTCAATCAGCTCCCTTCTCCCTTGGGTCAGACCAACTTTAAAATTAAGAAAAGATCTATCCTGAGAAACCACAGTAAATGGATTCAGCCCTGCATAAAGGCAAGTCATAAGATATTATTTCTGTGGCCTGTGCCTCCGGAGGGAACACTCCATATGTGTGGCGATGTGTCCCCATCCCTGTACCTGGCAGACATCACTAATCTATCACCACAAGGGAACACTCCCTATGTGTGGCAATGCATCTCCCTCCCTGTCCCTGGCAGACATCATTAATCTATCACCACATGCGCTGGCAGAATTTTTCTCCAATGAGCCCTCCCAGGCAGTGCCTCTCAGATAATTGGAATTGGGACTTGACACTTGACCCCCTGGAAATCCATGTGAAACCCACTGCCAACCAAATGTGGGACCCTTTCTGGCCCCTGCTGTCATTATCTCCCATAGGCCGGGACAGGGTACCAACCTATACAGCTCTGAAAGTTCAGCAGTTCTCTGACCCCCCAGCCGCAGATGCGGTCTCGGAGTTAGCCTTGGGTCTAAGCAGACCCCCCTCTATTTCAGGGCTTTGTCCCACTTCTTACCCTCTCCTGTTGGCAGGCCCCAGTCCAAACCACGGAGCTATGTATGTGGCCTTTGTATTTGTTCTCTAGGGCTACGGTAAAAAAAAAAAAAAAAAAAAACACCACAAGCTGGTGGCTTAAGGCACACTGATTGTCTCACAGTTCTGGAGGCTGGAAATCCAGGATCACACTGTCAGTAGCCCTGGTTCCTGCTGAGCACTTTGGGGAGGATATGGTCCGACCCTCTCTCCCAGGGTCTTGCTGGTGGTCCTCGGCATTCTGTGGCTTGTCGAAACATCACCCCCACCTCTGCCTTCATCTTCCCTGTGTGTGTCTACGCTTCCCTATTTATAAGGACACGGTCATGTTGGATTAGACCTGCCCTAATGACCTCATTCTAACTTGGCTTACTCTAAAGACCCTGTCTTCAAATAGGGTCACATTCTGAGGTCCTGGGGGTTAGGACTTCAACATATGAGTTTTGGGTAGGGTGGTACCATTCGACCCATAACCCAGCCTCCTTATTTTTGTAATAGAAACAAGTATTCTTCTTTTATATATGTTACTTGTAGAAAGGCCGGATACTGTAGAAATCTATGAAGAAGAAGGTCATTCTCTCCCATAATTCAATGACCCAAAGTAGCGTAAGCAATTATTCGGGGAGATACATTCTTCCTCACTGTTTTCTCTGGATATAAGAGATACACTTCTCTTTTTACAAATGTCAAATTTACAACCTCTCTAACCTGCCATTTTTACTTCCTCTATCTTGGAAGACATCCCATTATGATACACATCGGTCCACAGCTTTTTTATTGGCTTCATATCATTCCATGGGAACGTTTTTTATCTTCATTCCTGTCGGCTTTGTCAAATGAGCAACGTAGTTTATTTTTCTACTTTCCATTCCCCAAAACCACACCGTGCTGTGCATCTTTGTGTGTGGCCCTGAATATTTCTATGGGACGATTTCCTTAAGGGGCATTGGTGGGTGAAGGGAGTTCAGGGTTTGGGAGCCTAACTATAAATACGTTTTCCCTCCTGACTACTTTTCCTCCTTCCCCCTCAGCCTGGCAGGTCCCAATCCTGGCCTTGTAGGGAGACAAGAGGCTGCTACGTCACTCCATGTCTGAAAGAGCCGGCGGTGGCTTGCCGTGCCTGGGTTCCATTTCCTGTCCCCTTCCAAAGCTGCCCGGGTCACGCTCCAGCCTTCTTGTCTGCAGCTCCCGATTCCTTCCTCACCCCCCTATTAAAAGGCCAGGGATAGGTTCACGGCCCTTCTCCTGTCCCTCCCATAGGCCCCAGAGCATCGAATACTGATGAGAAACATCCCATATGGGCTTCAAATCTCATCAAACCCCAGCTATGGGCTGCAGGAAATGGCCCTGCTTCCTAGAACCCCAAATTAACCAGCCCCTTGATTCATCCACTTAGGATCCTAGCACTTGAGTGTTTTATGTTATTTTTTGACAGATCATGGGCAATTTGTTGTTAATTTCCCCTGAGAGCTGGTGAGTGGAGAGGCAGGCTAACTTCTGTCTCTCGCCCCCTGGAATGCCATCTGCCTAAACAAGACAGCTGGCCCATTAGTCAGAGGAAGCACCCCCCAGTGCCTGCACCATCCATTTGATTAGCACTAAGGAGCATCTGCTCACAGGCGGCCTGGCGGACGGCCGCTAGGAAGCCAGCCCACCAGCCAGGCCAGCTGCAGGGCAGCTGGAGCCAGCAGCACTGATGGAATGGGGCTGTTCAGGTGACAGCACCCGGCTCTGGCTCGGTGCCCTGGCTCCTTCAGTGTGTCAGCCGCGCCATCATGGGGTCCTGGCATTCCACACACCCACAGGTCTTCTGTGAGTTTGTGGCCCCACCTCCTCATTTTACAGGTGAGCCAACTCAGGTGTGGCTTGGGGGGCCTGACGCGGCCAGGTTTCAAGGAATGGCAGAGCCAGAATTAGAAGCCAGCTCCATGCGCCTCCCCCCACACCCCAGCCCAGGGTTCCTCCTAACAGCCTCCCTTCCCTTTTAGAACCAAGATCCCCTGGCCGTTGAGTCCATGACCCCCTAGCTGTGTGTCCTTGGACAAGTGGAGGTGAACTCTCCAAGCCTCCATTAACTCCTTCATGAAACGGGAATGACAGCCTGCTTGTGCTCTGGGCCTCGGGGGTGGATAGTCAGTGGCACTGTCGTTCTTTCCACTTACAGGGGAACCCCAGGGGAGCTGGGGCAGCATGATTGGGGTGATCAATGGCCGGAAATTTGGTGTGGCCAGACTCAACACCAGCGTGATGCAGGAGGTGCGCTCCGGGGTCAGCAGCATCCGCAGCAGCATCCACCATGTCCCAGCAAACGTGGGTGAGTGGGAGGCAGAGCATCGCCTGCCTCTGGGCCATTGTCCCAGCCCAGCAAGGATCCTCCAGAACATGCTGGACCTAGGAGGGGGCAGAGCCTGTACCCTGAGACTTGCTCAGGGCCTGATGACCAGAGCATGTCTGACCATCTCTCAAAGCTGGGTGCAAGCCAAAGTGGACTCAGGTGCAGGCAACTTCCTGTCCCCCTCACAGCCCCCCCAAAACAAAGTAACTGCATTTACAGTTAGACCCAGAGTGTGTGAAACGGTCAGTGTTCTGTGGGTGTGGGCGCTCAGACTGTGGTTTCCCAAGCCACCGATGGCTCCCTGAGGCTTTTCCCCATTTAAGTTAAGGCCCGGGTTGATGGAAGTGGAGGGATCTCCAGTCATGAGTGAGGGGTGCGGGCTGGAGGTGACAGGAAGCGGGAAACAGGAAGAACTGAATTGCCCAGAAAACCTAGAGGACTAAGAAGAGTCACCTGCACACAGAGCTCTCATGTACGATGTCTGAGCGATGAATGCTCTGAGAGACGTGCAAAGCTTGTGACAGTGGATGTCACTGTCTCTCCCTTCCCAAGGAATCCCTGGCCCCTCGTGGGGGTCCAGGAGGGGCAGTGCTCATGGGGTCTTCACTAAAAGCAGCTCTTCTGAAGCTGCCCTTGGCCATGGTCCTGCATAAGCAGTGTGGGGTCAGGGGATTTTGCTGGGGAAGTCACTCTGAGCTGGCTGTCAACAGACAGCAGGTGAAGTGAGACACTGCCTAGACATGGCGGCTTATTCCAGCTGCAGGAGTGCGAGGCCTGGAGAAGCATCTGGCCCCAAGCCCGCGGGCCAGGCTCTGTTGCATGAAACAGGCGCACAGAGAGGCTGAGAAGGTGGTGCCCATGCACAGGGGCCTGGCCGGCTCATGTGAACCTTGCAAAGCTGGCACCGTCCCTGGCCCCAAGCAAGTGGGGAGTGGATGTGTTCCCCTTGCCCAGTCCATGGCCCCGCCTGGCCCTCCGTGGAGGGCGGGGCATCACATGAAGAAGATCTGAGAATCCACGTCCAGGGCCATTTTTTGGTTCTTTT
The DNA here is from genome assembly GCF_049350105.2 of Macaca mulatta. Classification (NCBI taxonomy): domain Eukaryota; kingdom Metazoa; phylum Chordata; class Mammalia; order Primates; family Cercopithecidae; genus Macaca; species Macaca mulatta. Next base: position 17,166,746 of record NC_133420.1, on the reverse strand, counting down.
TTCAAATGGTTTGGAACAAACCTGGGCTTGTCCAGAAGGGATCTGCAAGTTAGAATAGTTGGTTGACTTCAACTCAGCAAATATGTCATGACAGTCCGTGGAGTCCCTGGCCCCGTGGTGACCCAGGGGCCCTCAATCGGTATTTGTTGAACTGAGTTAAATATCAGCAAGGTATATGCATTTATTTCTTCTTTTTTTTCTTTTCGAGACTGCTTCTCGCTTTGTTGCCCAGGCTGGAGTGCAGTGGTACAATCACAGCTCACTGCAGCCTCAACCTCCCAGGCTCAAGCGATCCTCCTACCTCAGCCTCCCCAGCAGCTGGGACTATAGGCGTATGCCACCACACCTGGCTAATGTTCTTAATATTTTTATTTTTTGTAGAGACAGAGTCTCACTATGTTGCTAAGCATTTCCTTGTATACATTTATTAATTTCACAGTTACTCCAGGAAGTAGATTATTTGCCTCCACCAGGTCCCGGATTCTGGTTAAATAATTGGCATGGCAGTCACAAGGCTGAGTATGGGCAGCAAAGGAAGGGGCTGAGCCCTCCTGGGGGCAGTGGGGAGCCATGACGGGACCTTGAGCGGGGGAGTGGCTGCCCTGAGGATCAACTCTAACCTGGCCTCCACGCCCTGCCCCACCCAGGACCTCTGATGCGGGTGCTCCTGGTCACCATCGCCCCCATCTACTGGGCCCTGGCCAGAGAGAGTGGGGAAGCCCTGAATGGCCACTCCCTGACCGGGGGCAGGTTCCGGCAGGAGTCACACGTGGAGTTTGCTACAGGTAAGCAGGGCCTCCCCTAGGTGGGCCAGGTAGGACTGAAGCCTGCGTCCAGGACCTCCCGTAGTGACTCTGGGCTGGGTGGGGATGGATTGCAGGGGAGCTGCTCACGATGACCCAGGTGGCCCGGGGCCTGGATCCCGATGGCCTCCTGCTCCTCGACGTGGTGGTCAATGGCGTTGTCCCCGAGAGCCTGGCTGACGCAGATCTTCAAGTGCAGGTCAGGGGTCAGGCCCTGGGGTGTGCAGACAGGGTGGGTGAGAGAGATAGAGGCGCCCAGCTCTCAACCAGCCCTGAGCAGCCAGGTCTACTCTCCCTCCTGACACCGCTGCAGGGCTGGGTCACAGTCTGGCCTTGGACTTAGGGTAGGATGAGCAGTTGTTATAGGCTCAAGTTTGAGCCCTTGAGGGGATGCTCTGAGCCCTGCGACTCCAAATCAGACTATTCTTGTTCAAAAGCAAGAGTCCTGAAGACAGGTGAGCTGCCCAGAGCAGCCCAGCTGGTTAGAAGAGGCTCTGAGAGGCTCACCCCGTCTCCTCCCAAGGCTCACCCCGTCTCCTCCCATGGCTCACCCCATCTCCTCCCATGGCTCACCCCATCTCCTCCCATGGCTCACCCCATGTCCTCCCAAGGCTCACCCCGTCTGTTCCCAAGGCTCACCCCGTCTCCTTCCATGGCTCACCCCGTCTCCTCCCAAGGCTCACCCCGTCTCCTCCCAAGGCTCACCCCATCTCCTTCCAAGCCTCCCCAAGCCCCTGAGTTGAGGTGAAGGTCTCAGGCTGCTTGAGAGTTGAAATCTCAGAATTTTCCTCCTCCCCTTCCAACCTTGACCCCTTTCTCCCTCTCCCCCACCCCTCCTCCTCCTCCCCTCCTCTTCATCTTACAGGACTTTGAGGAGCGCTATGTGCAAACAGGGCCTGGCCAGCTGTTTGTGGACTCCACACAGCACTTCTTTCAGGGCAGCCTCCCCTCGTTCCTGCGCTGCAACCACAGCATCCAGTACAACGCAGCCCGGGGCCCCCAGCCCCAGCTGGTGCAGCACCTGCGGGCCTCAGCTATCAGCTCGGCCTTTGACCCACAGGCTGAGGCTCTGCGCTTCCAGCTCACTACAGCCCTGCAGGCGGGTGAGGCCCCCCTGCTTTGTCTCACCCCCACTGCCCCAGCTAAAACCTGCCAGGGGCCCAAATGCACATGGCTGGAGTCCACCCCTGCCACCCCTGCACCATGGGCCAGAGACTTCAGACTGAGACGGCCCACCTGGCCTGCTCACCTGGCCTGTCCCCACTCCCATCCATCCACCTACCCTCCTCACAGGGACACAGTTCTCTAAGCCACCCCTGCTTCAACCTCTGGATCCCTTCCCCAGGCCCCAAGGTGAAGGTCCAACCACCCCAGGCTGATGTTCAGGAATTGAGTCACCCCGCCCTCTTCTCCCATGGGCACCTGCACCGAGGCCCCACCCAGGGAGGCAGGAGCCACTGTTGGAACCCTGGAGACCCACAGAAACATGCTTTCTATTCTTACCCAGTGAATGCTAAAGATACACACATTCACATCACTTGAGGTTCCAAAGTGTTTTGAACATTGAATGAGAGACAGTGATAAGAGCACTGCTTTGAGGTCAGGCAGACCCCAGTTCAAATCCCAAGTGCACCACTTTCTGGCTGTGGGACCTTAGAGGCAATGTCCTGGTCCCCTCCGACCTTCAGTGTTCCCATCTGCACAGCAGGCATGACATCGCCTGCCTTGCAGGGTGTCACTGTACAGATGTTGTCTCTCAAATCCTAGCCTGGTACCGCCTCATCAAGGGTGGCTGTCCCTACAATTATTTGGACCAAGCTTGTCCAACCCGTGGCCCACAGGCCGCATGACACCCGGAACAGGTTTGAATGTGCCCCAACACAAATTTGTAAACTTTCTTAAAACATTATGAGATTTTTTGCGATTTTTTTTTAGCTCATCAGCTATCCTCAGTGCTGGTGTATTTTATGTGCAGCCCAAGACAGTCCTTCTTCCAGCATGGCCCACAGAAGCCGAAGGATAGGACACCGCTGATTTAGACTGTCTTGTGTCCTTCCCGCCTCCAGAACCCAGCTCACCCCTCCCCTGCCTTTGGTTTTGCTGCCCGTGCGACGCTGTCCCCTGCCCCTCCGCACGCTCTCTGTGCATTGCTGCTGTGGTCTCAGGAGAGCCGTTCTGCACGTGTTGACCTCCTGTGTTTTATTTTAATGGTTTTCCTGGGGCTGCCTGACTCACTGCCCAGCCCCACTGGGAGCCCCTCAGGACACATTTCCTTGACTGGGTGTGCCCTGCAGTCATCACCTCCAACAGGCCTGGGCAGGAAATGGGCTCACTGACTCTCTGGCACTGTCTTGGCTTTGCCTGGCTAAGCTGGCGGGTGGGGAGCTGTGAGCCTGGGTTACGGCCAGGGCAGCCCTGGGAGAGGACACCCTCATGTCCTTAGAGTCTATCCTCTTTGTCTTGCAGAGGAGAACGAGGTCGGCTGCCCCGAGGGCTTTGAGCTGGACTCCCAAGGAGCATTTTGTGTGGGTGAGAGCCCCCCACCCTGGCATGGACGTGGGAGGCCTCTCAGCCTGGGATGGATGGCCTCTCCTAGCCAGCTGGCAGGAGGCTGGGAGCAGAGACCACCAGATCCTTTCCTGCCCCAGACAGGGACGAGTGCTCAGGAGGCCCCAGCCCCTGCTCCCACACCTGCCTTAACGCACCCGGCCGCTTCTCCTGTGCCTGCCCGGCTGGCTTCGCCCTGGCCTGGGATGACAGGAACTGCAGAGGTGAGGGAGCCCCTGGGAGGAGAGGTCCTCCTCAGACATGACCCAGGTGCGTGGAAGGGTCCCCAGGGCCAGGATCCTAGCTGGGGACACAGACCTGCAGGGATGGCCCATTCTTGAGGGCATTTGATGTCAGCCTGGAGGTCCCAATGCCATGTCCCCACCAGGCTCCTTCCTGCTACAGGAGCTACAGACGAGTGAGGCCCAGGTTTCAGGGGGTGATGGGCAGCCCAAGACACATAGGGGCGGTTATCACATGCTCACGGCCTTCTGAACCTGAACAGGCCTCGGAAGCTTTCCCAACACTCAGCATCATTTCCAAGTGACTGAGACTGGCAAGTGAGTCGTACTCCTCAGCAATGTTGCTGGATGACAGATCTGACCTTGGGTGGCGGTGCTGATGCTGACCCCCAATCTGTATCTCTGCACTCCCACCAGGAGGGTCTGGTGCCGGCAAGTCTCCACTGGGCTCCAAGCCAGGTGCCCAAGGGGACGTTGTCTGCAGCCTTGCATTAGAAGCTGCAGGCCCAAGCGCTCGGGTCCCTTGGAGTGGGCCCTGTGTTTTGGGGTAGGGAGCAGGACAATGGAAAGAGCTAGCAGAAGGGGTGGGGCCCTTCCTGCCAGTGGCTCCTGGGCCTGCAGACGAAGCCTCTGTGGATAGGCTGGGCCAGGGTCAGGTGGCGAGGCAGGCCTGGGGATCGTGTTCACACAGCCGTCTGCCCTGATCTGCCCCCAGATGTGGACGAGTGTGCGGGGGATGCTCGCCTCTGCCGAGAGGGACAGCGCTGTGTGAACCTGCTCGGGTCCTACCGCTGCCTCCCCGACTGTGGGCCTGGCTTCCGGGTGGCTGCTGACGGAGCCAGCTGTGAAGGTGATGGGGACACAGTGTGCGGCCTGTCCGTACTCCTGGAAACCCAGAGGTTGCCAGGGATCAGCTGATAGGGGGCTGTGTGTCACTGGGCTCTGGGCTTCCGGGAAGACCGGGACTCTTGACAGAAGGAGCACAGCGAGGCTGGGGATCAAGCCTGAGCGGGGCGCTGGAGGTCTGAGCCCTCCCCTGGCTCCTGGCAGCTGGCACCTTCTTTGACAGGGGTGTTTTTTTTCTGGACCTCAGTGTCTTGTCTGCTTGATAAAGAGGCAGCCGGATCAGGGATGGCAAACACGCCCTCCCTCTGCTGCCGTCCGTTCTGTTCCCCGCATGAATCCAGGCCCAGCTAGAGACCACCTCTGAATCCTTCTTGAGCCAGCAGCCCCTGCAGCCACCATGGAGCAGGTGCAGTCAGCCTTCGAGACAAAACCTAGGTGACACCCCTGGACAGGTGACCTCAATGGTCCTTCCTGTTCTAGCTCTATGGCTGCAGGACCGTGGGTCCACCTGGCTCCTCTGAGAGACTGTCTGGTGGGGAGGGAAGCACGGTGGAGCCTGACTCAAGAGGAGCAGCTGTCGCACCTCTGTGGTCCCCAGGGCCCTTAGACCGCCCGACAACTCACCGGGCTCTCCTGCCCGCCGCCTTTCCTGCCGCCTTTCCTCCTTTCTCACCACTTTCTTAGCTCTTCCCACATACCAGGCTCCCCTCCTCACCATGACCCCATGAAGAGGTCACATCTCTACCCGCTTTATGGATGAGGAAACTGAGGCTCAGAGAGAAAGGGTTCCTTATCAAGGGCTAGAATATGGCAGAGCTCAGCGGAACCCAGGACTCTGCCCGCAAAGCCCACCCTTTCAGCCCCTTCCTTTTTTTGGGACCTGGAACCCTGTTGACCTCCAACCTGGTATAACTGGGGGAGGTGCTGCAAGGGCTGCCATGCAGCCTGGTAGCACTGAAACTGGAGAAGGGGACAGGGAGGAGGCCCAGATATGGAGGGGGATGGTCTGTCCCTTGGGGGAGGGGCTCTGGGCTAGACCTCGCCCCCTGACCATGGCCCTGCCTCCCAGATGTGGACGAATGCCTGGAGGGGTTGGACGACTGTCACTACAACCAGCTCTGCGAGAACACCCCAGGCGGTCACCGCTGCAGCTGCTCCAGGGGCTACCGGATGCAGGGCCCCAGCCTGCCCTGCCTAGGTACGGGGAGACCCACCCTCTGGCCGGCACCCCCAGCTCAGGGACTGAGGGTGTCTAAGGCGCCAGTCCTGGTGAGTCCTGAGAAGAACCAAACAGCACCGACACATCGCCTCACTGTGTGCCTGCCTGTGCACCAAAACCTCAGCCTGATTCTATGGGGTCATCTTCCGGGGAATTTCAGGAGGGGGAGGACTGTGGAAGCAAGTGGGTGTATCTCAGAGAGGCTTAGGAGAGGGAATGGATCTAACTGGGGCACCGAAGGGCTGAGGGGGAGCTGGAGTCTGGGATGATGCTGAGAGCTGGGGAGGTTGGGCCTCTGGGAGCTGTAGGTGGAATCAGATTGGAGGCTGGGGCTGGTCCAGGAGAGGGGGATGCAGTGTGGCCCGCACGCAGCGTGGGAGTGGTGGGATTCTAGGGAGTGCCAGCAAAAAAGAAGGCAGGGCCAGGCAATGGCTGCAGGCTGCAGGGGACCCTGGGCCACCTGCGCACACGCCTGACCCCGCCCCTCTACAGATGTCAATGAGTGCCTGCAGCTGCCCAAGGCCTGCGCCTACCAGTGCCACAACCTCCAGGGCAGCTACCGCTGCCTGTGCCCCCCAGGCCAGACCCTCCTTCGCGACGGCAAGGCCTGCACCTCACTGGAGCGGAATGGACAAAATGTGACCGCTGTCAGCCACCGAGGCCCTCTAGTGCCCTGGCTGCGGCCCCGGGCCTCGATCCCTGGTGGCTCCTACCACCCCTGGGTCTCTCTCCGGCCGGGTCCCGTGGCCCTGAGCAGTGTGGGCCGGGCCTGGTGCCCTCCTGGTTTCATCAGGCAGAACGGAGTCTGCACAGGTAAGGCCAGGCCCTGACCATCCACGGGACACTGCCATTATGGGCCCTTGGGCCCCTGGGGTGGGTGTGCAGGTGCCACCCATGGAGTCCAGAAACCCAGACCTTCCAGGCAAGTGGGGTGGGTGGTGTGGGATGGTGGCTTCTCTGATGCAGGGTGTCTCAGAGCCGCGGCTGTGCTACTGGGCAGGGGGCTTCCAAGATGGGAGTGGACTATTTTTGACTTCAGGACACTTTGCCCAGAAGAAGGGCATCCTAGGCAAGTGGTCCTGGGAATCCTCTTTGAGAAACACTCCTGTTAGCACTCAGAGGGAAAGCCGTCAGGCAGGGGGATTTTCAGGGGTGAAGGAGAATGTTCCAGGTAGACATGAGAATGTGACAAGGGACTGCTGAGTAGAGGGGGCGAGGTGGGGGATGGCCCCTGGACCCTGCAGAGAGGGACAAAGAGGAGGTGGCCTGCCCCTGGGCTGACGCCTTGGCATTCCTGCCTGGATGGAGGGGTGTGTGGGGCGGTGCTGCCTGCTCCCTCTATGCCTTGGCGAGCATGGGGTAGGTAAGGTGGGGATCCTCCCTCTCACCAAGCCCAGGGACTCCCCCAGCCCCTGAACCCGGGCTGGGAGGGGCAGGACAGGGAGAAGGAGCAGGGCAGCTCCAGAGCCCAGTGGACAGGTGTGTGGCCATGTCAGTGTCTGTGGTTCAGTGCATCTCTCTGCCCCCGTCCCCCACCTGCCCCGCCCCCATGCCCGGGTCAGACCTCGACGAGTGCCGGGTGAGGAACCTGTGTCAGCACGCCTGCCGCAACACCGAGGGCAGCTACCAGTGCCTGTGCCCCGCCGGCTACCGCCTGCTCCCCAGCGGGAAGAACTGCCAGGGTGAGCCAGGCTCAGGCTGCCGCCCAGACACCCATGGGGCTAGGGCAGGCAGCGTGGGATGGGACATGTGGCATCTCACCTACTCCGTTCACTCCAGCCCCTTCACAACTATCCTGTGAGGGTGGGGCGGGGAGGCAGGCTCAGAGGGGTTCCGTGAACACCCCAGGCTCTCACAGCCATGCCAGGGCCCGTGCTCCGGACAGAAGCTCTGAGATTACGCGGGCAGGCTCTGAAAGCAGCCCTGCAAGGCCAATCCCAACTCTGCTGTGTGTCCCTAGGAAACTGACTTCACCTCTCTGAGCCTCCTGGTTAAATGGGGCTAACACAGTCCCCCTCAAATAGCTGGGATGACAGCTGTGGAGGCTGAGCACAGAGCCGCACAGCTGCTGCTGCTGGTAGAGTCAGGGCCTCTAACCCCTAAACCGGGCACAGTTTCCCTGGTGTGCACAAACGGGGCTGGGGCCGGTCATGCTGCTTCCTCCAAGAGAACAGGAACCATGCCTGCCCTGCCTGTCTCCGTCCCTCACGCTGTCATGGAGGTCACCGAACATCCTCTGAGAAGGGTGGGGGTTCCACTGAGGCAGACAGGATCAGGGGCTCTGCCCGTGGGCAGTGGGCACTCAAGGTCTTCGGGCAAAGCAGCCACCCAGGGAAAGCCCTCTCTCTCCCAGGCCCTCCCACCCAGCACTTGCTCAGGAGGCCCCCATGGTGCCCATCTACACACCCTGGAAAGCCCCAGTCCCCGGGGAGATGAGAAGGTGCTAGGGGCCTCCAGGCTGGGTGGTCACGGGTCAGACTGACTGGGGACAAAGGGAGAAGGGCTGCTCACCTCACTGGTCCCTCAAAGGTACTTCCCACACACTCCCCCCTCTCCTTTGCTCCATCTTTTCATCTCCCTCCCCCACTTCACCAACCTCCCCCATCCAGATATCAACGAGTGCGAAGAGGAGGACATCGAGTGTGGACCCGGCCAGATGTGCTTCAACACCCGCGGCAGCTACCAGTGTGTGGACACACCCTGTCCTGCCACCTACCGGCAGGGCCCCAGCCCTGGGTAAGGGCTGAGTTGGCAGGGCCTTGTGCCCTCAGGAAAAGCACATTTTTCAGTCACTCCAGGTTCAGGCTGGCCCTGTCACTGTCACTCCCCACACAAGTGATACAGGCAGGAGCGCAGGGAGCCCTGGGGACAGGGAGAGGCCAGAGTGGGAACACGGGAACACAGCAGCACACACACCAAACCCCAGACACAGGAACACCATGCAGACTCACAACCCCAGGACAAAACTCAGACACGCGAGCACCAAACCCATCTCCTCCACGCCACTCACAGCGGCCACAGACACTTACCACGACGCACGGAGACATGGGGACCTTAGGGGTGACAGCACTGCCCTGCAAAGGTTTCTTGCGGCGGGTGACCTGCCCCAGGCCTTACAACTAGAAACCTAGGCTGGGGTTGGAAGCGGATGCCCCGGGCAAGGCTAAGCTCAGTCTCCACCTCTCATCCCACCCTGGCAGGGCAAATCCAGACTGGGTGACTCAGCCCAGGAACACATCAGTTCCCCTGTGTCTGCTGGGCTTCCCTGGGGCATGGACCTGGAAAGTCCGCTGGAGGGACCCTGAAAGGGCACGCCTCTGGCTTCTCTGGGCCTCAGTTTGTTGATCTCTAAAACGGGCTAGCGGGGATGCCCGCAGAGAAGGCCTGTGGGGCTCTGCGGCAGAAGGACGGGCAGCGCGTGGGCGGAACTGCAGGGGCTGGCAGGGAGGTCTGATTACGCAGCCGGGCCACGCTCAGACCCACCCCCGAGTCCGCCTGTCCGTGTGTCTGTCTGTGCCGCCCGCAGGACGTGCTTCCGGCGCTGCTCGCAGGACTGCGACACCGGCGGCCCCTCCACGCTGCAGTACCGGCTGCTGCCGCTGCCCCTGGGCGTTCGCGCCCACCACGACGTGGCCCGCCTTGCCGCCTTCTCCGAGTCTGGCGTCCCAGCCAACCGCACCGAGCTCAGCGTGCTGGAGCCGGACCCGCGCAGCCCCTTCGCGCTGCGCCCGCTGCGCGCGGGCCTCGGCGCGGTCTACACCCGTCGCGCGCTCACCCGCTCTGGCCTCTACCGGCTCACCGTGCGCGCCGCGGCGCCACGCCACCAAAGCGTCTTCGTCCTGCTCATCGCCGTGTCCCCCTACCCCTACTAAACGGGACAGGGCATTGGCAGCTGCCCTGGCGTGACCCCCGAGGAAGGGGGCGAGGAGGAGCTTGGTCCACGCCACCTGCTGTGGCAAGCGGAGCGTCATCATCTCTCGCCCCATGCGTCAGCGAGACCTTGGGTCAACACGACCCTGCGCGCAGCCTTGACCCCCGACAGCGAGGACCTGAGCTCACGGAGGGAGGCGTCCGGGGCGGTCCTTGGGTGGCCAGGCCCGCAGGCAGGGTCCGGGGAAGCCTCCAAGTGTGATCCGCCCCTCAGTGGGAGCGGGACAGGGACACAGGGCACCTGGACGCCTGGGGGAGGAGGCAGACTCCGCGTTGGGGGTGGCAGCAGCTGTCGCCTGGCCACACCTGGCGGTGTCATTCTGAACCCTGTTACAATATAAAAAGATTGCTTTTTTAACCAACTTGGTTTCTTTGTCTAATTATTTTGCTTTGTAGGGAAGGGTTTTAACTGGGAAGGAGATCACGCCTTCTGTTCTGATCCAGGAGCACTGCAGTTTGAGTCCACCAGCCTCCTCTCCTTAGGAGTAGGGTTGCCTCAGGCACCTCCTGGCCTCAGTTTCCTAATCCATAAAATATAGGGCCCTCCCTTCCCCCACAGGGCTGTGGGGGCAATTAAATGAGGAGTAAATGTGTTGCATAGACAGCAACAGCCGGTGGCAAAAAAAATTTTACTTTTTAGAGGCAGGGTCTTGTCCCTTCGCCCAAGCTGGAATTGCGAATGACATGATCGTGGCTCACTGCAGCCTCGACCTCCTGGCCTTGCCATCCTCCTGCCTCAGACTCCAGAGCAGCTGACACTACAGGCACATGATACCATGCCTGGCCTTTATATTAATTCTTCATGTTTTGTATATGGGTAAGTCATACAACATGACGCTTTGATATGCATAATGAAATGGTTACTATAGTCAAACCAATTAACATAGCCATTAGGGATTTTGGGTGGGCTTGAAAAAAATAAAATTAAAACATACCCATCATCTCGTATATACTTATTTTTGTGGCAAGAACACCTAAAATCTACTCCCTTAGGAAAATCCCAATGTGATATGATCATTATTTTGAGATAGGATCTCGCTCCGTCACCCAGGCTGGAGTGCAGTGGCGTGATCTCTGCTCACCTCAATCTCTGCCTCCTGGGCTCAAGCAGTCCTCCCACCTCAACCTCCTGAGTAGCTGGGACCACAGGCATGCACCACCACACCTGGCTCATATATTTTGTTGTTGTTGTTGTTGTTGTTTTTGAAATGGAGTTTCATTCTTGTTGCCCAGGCTGGAGTGCAATGGTGAGATCTTGGCTCACCGCAACCTCTGCCTCCTGGGTTCAAGTGATTCTTCTGTCTCAGCCTCCTAAGTAGCTGGGATTACAGGCACCTGCCACCATGCTCAGCTAATTTTGTATTTTCAGTAGAGACAGGGTTTCTCCATGTTGGTGAGGCTGGTCTCAAATTCCTGACCTCAGGTGATTTGCCCGCCTCGACCCCCCAAAGTGCTGGGATTACAGGCATGAGCCACCATGCCAGGCCTTATTTTTTAAATGTTTTGTAGAGATGAAGTTTCATTATGTTGTTCAGTCTGGTCTGGAACTCCTGGGCTCAAAGGATCATTGCACCTTAGCCTCCCAAACTGCTGGGATTACAGGTGTGTGCCACTGCACCCGGCTTACTCTAGCCTATTTTTATCAGCTAACTCTTGTTGCTTTCCAGTCATAGACTCCTACAGCGGGCTTTATGGCTTAGCTATTATCTTGTATCCTTCGCAGCTCGCCCCTGGGTTTCACTTGAGTCCTGTTCCAAGCTATCTTTTTCCTGATAGCATCTCCCCCTCTGGGGGACAGATTATTGAAGGCAAGGGCTGTTTCTAGGTCCTGGGCTTAATAATTCATCTAATTCATCCACAGGAAGGGCCTTTGTTAGATGAATGGATGGGTGGAAGTTTAGTGCAACAATCCCTAAGTAGCCTTTTTTTTTTTTTTTTTTTTTGAGATGGAGTTTCGCTCTTGCTGTCCAGGCTGGAGTGCAATGGCGTGGTCTCAGCTCACCGCAACCTCTGCCTCCCGGGTTCAAGTGATTCTCCTGCCTCAGCCTCCCGAGTAGCTGGTATTACAGGCATGCACCACCACACCCGCTTAATTTTGTATTTTCAGTAGAAACAGGATTTCTCGGGCCAGGTGCAGTGGCTCATACCTGTAATCCCAGCACTTCGGGAGGCCAAGGCAGGCAGATTATGAGGTCAGGATATGGAGACCATCCTGGCTAACACGGTGAAACCCCGTCTCTACTAAAAAAAATTTAAAAAATTAGCTGGGCATGGTGGCGGGCACCTGTAGTCCCAGCTACCCGAGAGGCTGAGGCAGGAGAATGGCATGAACCTGGGAGGTGGAGTTTGCAGTGAGACGAGATTGCGCCACTGCACTCCAGCCTGGGCGTCAAGAGCGAGACTCCATCTCAAAAAAAAAAAAAAAAAAAAAAAAGAGAAACGGGGTTTCTCCATGTTGGTCTCAGACTCCCGACCCCCGACCTCAGGTGATTTGCCTGCCTCGGCCTCCCAAAGTGCTGGGATTACATGCATGAGCCACCATGCCTGGCCTAATTTTTGTATTTTCAGTAGAGATGGGGTTTCACCATGTTGGCCAGGCTGGTCTCAAACTCCTGACCTCAAGAGATTCCCTCGCCTTGGCCTCCTAAAGTGCTGGAATTACAGATGTGAGCCACTGTGCCCGGACCCTGGGGTAGTTTTTAAAAGGAGGTCAGGGCAGGCCTCACTGAGCAGGTGGCACCTGAGAAGAGACCTGAAGAAGGTGAAGGAGAAGGTTACATGGTCATCGCAATAGAGGGGAGGGGTGTTCCGGAAGAGGGGACAGCAGGTGTCAGGGCCCTCAGGCAGGAGGGTCCAGCCGGGAGGTTGGGGAGGCTGGCGATGAATGAGGTGGGAGAAAGGGAAGAGAGAAAGGTCGAGGGGGTGGGGTGGATCCTGTGGGGTCTTTGGGCCACCATAGAGACTTAGGCTTTGATGAGTGAGCTAGGGAGAGACAAGAGTAAATGTATAGCTAGGTGTGGTCGTGCACGCCTGTAGTCCCAGCTACCTGGGAAGCTGAGGAGGGAAGATCCTTGAGCCCAGGAGTTTGGGGCTACAGTGAGCTATGATCTGGCCACTGCACTCCAGCCTAGGTGAGAGAGCAAGACCCCAACTCTTAACGAAAATGGGTTTTTCAAAAGTCAATGCATATCTGCGTGTTGGCCTATCTCCAGTGTGCTGGGTCTTGGGAGGAGTGCAGGTGAAACGGGGTTGGCAGAAGCCTACGCTCCTGCTCCTCCTTCTCCTCCTGCTCCTGCCTTCTCCCTGGGCTGGTTGCAGCCCCCCGCCTGGGTGGCCTCTTTGTTGCCAGCTGCCCCGACACAGCCTCTGGGACAGAGGTTGTCTTTTGCATATGGTTCTGAAGAAAAGAGTTCCTCTCTCCCTATTCCTCCTACTCAGTGTGGCATGGTCAGCTCCCCCTAAGTGTCCCCTCCCTCTCATCCAGGCAATGAGGAAAGTTGTCTGAGTTATTTCCTTCTAGAGATGAATGACAATCAGGCTGTCTAAACCGAGCTGTTCTGTGTATGCAGAGAAGAAATCGCTGTGTCCATTTTACAGATGGAGAAAGGAGGGTACAGGGAAGGAACATGATCCAGTCAGTTGCCTGAGGTGTAACTGGTTAATAGTCAAACTGGGACTCTTGATTCCCAACTAACAGCCCCAATAGAACCTTCTCCAGGGCGCTTCTTCCTGCGGGTTTCCTTTAAACCAGTCTGCAAAGTTTTTCTGTTAGGACCAGATAGTAGTTACTCTCTGCTTTGCGGGACATTCAAGTTCTGTCAAAATGACTTACCTTTGCCATTGCAGCACAAAAGCAGCCCCGGAGAACCCATGAACAGATGGGCACAGCTGTGTTCCAATAAAACTTTATTTGTGGACACTTACATTTCAAATTTATTATCATTTTCATGTGCCATGAAATATTCTTCTTCTTTTGATGTTTCTCAACCATTTACAAATGTAAAAGCCATTCTTAGTTTGCACGCAGGCTTTACAAAATCAAGTTCAGACCAGAGTTTGCTGATCTCTGGTTTAAACCACAGAAATCACTGATGGCGGAAGTCCAGGCTGGGTGGAGAGATTAGAGGAGGCAGGAAGAAGTGGGGGAGAGGCTTCCTAGGCCCTCCTGTACCCTATTCGTCCAAGGTCCACCTGCGAGGCCCTTCCTTGGGCCGAACGCCCCTCTTTGTGCAACTCCAGGGGTCAATGGGTCAGAATTGGAGCGCTGCTCTTCGCTAGGCTGTTAAATTTTATGGAGCTGGGGACTTTGTGGAGGCAATGCAGAGGCGGAGACCCACAGAGGGGAGGTGCCACTCCTCTCTCACCCCTGCTGTCTCCTGCAGGCTGCTCCCAGTCTCACCCAGGCTTTCCATGTTTGTAAAACTACTACTTGTTAAGTCTCTGTCCAGTGTCTTATAGACTCGAGGGGTGTGTGTGTGTGTGTGTGTGTGTGTGTGTGTGTGTGTTTGAGACAGAGTCTCACTCTGTCGCCCAGACTGGAGTGCAGTTGCACTTCTTCCCCGCCCCCCAAAAGGATGGTTCCCGAGCAGAGGAGGCCCCTCCCAAGCAAGCTGCAGCCAGAGCCAGAGAGTATTTTCCATCCAAGAAGGGTGTTTGCCACTTCTCTTTTTCTAGCTGCCAGCTGTCATTGGCCAAGGTTCTGTCCAAGCCGCCCAGCCCCCTGGCGCCACCTGACCTCCGCAAGTCTGTTTGCACCATCAGGGGTGGAAAACAGGCCTGCAGGTTGCTCATTGACCTCCCTGATGTGGATTTTCCACGAACGCAACAACTGGACTCTGCGTTCCTGTGGGCGGGGACTGGCAACCTAGGGTCTGGCCTGGAGGACACTCTCTTTTTCCAGGGCCAATGCCCAGGCTTGGGCAGTGGCAAGGTGGCTTGTGGTGCCAACCATGAGGAGGTTGCAGGGTAAGATTCTTTGAAGTCTCTACACATCCAGGCCCCTTCATGCCCAGCAGGTACAGAGCCCTTGGGTGGCCGAGGCGAGAGAGGGAGGCAGGAGGAAGCCCACTCCAGGGCTCTGTGCCCAGGCTAGATCTATGCCTTTAGGTGGCTGGGGGCATTTGACGAGAACATGTCCACTAAGCTTGCTCTATAGACATTCAGACAAGTGGCCACAAAAGTTAGAGCCGAGGCCAGGCACGGTGACTCACGCCTGTCATCTTAGCACTTTGGGAGGCCGAGGTGGGTGGATCACCTGAGGTTAGGAGTTCGAGACCCGCCTGGCCAACATGGTAAAATCCTGTCTCTACTAAAAATACAAAAATTAGCCAGGTGCGGTGGTGGGCGCTTGTAATCCCAGCTATTCTGGAGGCTGAGGTAGAAGAATTGCTTGAACCCGGGAGGCAGAGATTGCAGTGAGCCGAGATTGTGCAACTGCACTCCAGCCTGGGGGATAGAGCGAGACTTATCTCAAAAAAAAAAAAAAGGTCAGCGCCGACTCTTAGAAAAGCCCACTGGCTGCAATGTGGAGCATGCAGCAGAGGGGATGGTGAGCACAGGCAGGAGGATAGGTGAGGTGTCTCCTGCAGAGGTGCATGTGAGAAGTCCTAATCATCCAGGCTAAGATAACAGCAGTGAGGAGTGAAAGCAGGAACCAGAGTGCTCACGTTCTTCCATTTTCTTGCTGGAGCCCTCAGCCCTCTGCTCTGTACCAGTATCAGAGCTTACGACAAGCAACTGATCTGGTAGGGGAGGAAAAGAATAAGACAGGCATCACTAAGGAGCAGTGTGTGGAAAGACCACATGGCAAAAAGGGCTTGACACGTTGAAACAACCACAGCCAGGCTGGTAGCAGCAGTATAGTGGGTAAGGGCAGAGGAGGAAGTACAGGCATTGAGATTTGATCCTAAGAGTCATGGGGACCATCAAAACCTTGTTTCAGAAACCATTTTATTCATTAATATTGCAGTATATAGCTCTAAAACTTTACAAATGTTTCAATAAAAATGTAACTACAAGCTGAGTGCAGTGGATCATGCCTGTAATCCCAGCAATTTGGGAGGTCAAGGTAGGCAGATTGCTTGAGGCCAGGAGTTCAAGACCAGCCTGGGCAACATGACGAAACCCATCTCCACTAAAAATACAAAAATTAGCCAGGTGTGGTGGCATATGCCTGTAGTCCCAGATACTAAGGAGGCTGAGGTGGGAGGATCACTTGAGCCCAGGAGGTGGAGGCTGCAGTGAGCCAAGATCGTGCCACTGCATTCTAGCCTGGGAGATAAAGGAGACCTTGTCTCAAAAAAGAAAAGTAACTACAATATCATTATTATTACACCTAAAAAATCAATAGTAATTCTGTCTTGCTGTTATTGAATATCCGTGTTCAAACTTCCAATTGCTTATAAAAATATTTATTTTGCACTTCAAAGAAATCAGGATCTAAATGAGATCTAAACATTGTGATTTATTTTATTTTATTTTATTTTATTTTTGAGACAGAACACATTTTGTGCCCAGGTTGGAGTGTGCAGTGGTGCAATCTTGGTTCACTGCAATCTCTGTCTTAGTTCATTGCAACCTCTGCTCCCCAGGTTCAAGCAATTCTTGTGCCTTAGCCACCTGAGTAGGTGGGATTACAGGTATATGCCATGACACCTGGTTAATTTTTTGTATTTTGAGTAGAGACAGGGTTTCATTATGTTGCTCAGGCTGGTCTCAAAGTCCTGGCCTCAGCGATCTGACTGTCTAACCTCCCAAAGTGGTGGGATTACAGCCATAAGCCACCACACCCAGCCTTGATTTTATCTTTTATAACTCTTTTAACCCAAAGATTCCCCTTCTGTTTCTTTTTTTTTCTTAAAAATCAATTTAATTGAGGTATAATTTTTTCCAGGAATGCAAGGTTGGTTCAACACCTGACAGCCAATCACTATAATCACCACATTTATAAAATAAAGGAGAAAATCATATGATCATTTCAATAGGTGTGGAAATAGCATTTGACAAAATTTAGTGCCTATTTTTCTAAAAATCTTTCAATAAATTAGGAAGAAAAGTAAACTTCTTCTGACAAAAAAAAAAAAAAAAAAAAAAAAAAAACAACCTATGAAAAACCTACAGCTAACATTGTACTTAATGGTGAAAGACTGAATGAATGCCTGGGCCTTCTGCAGCTCCCAGAGCTGCATGTACTCCCAAAATATGTATAACTAAGATATATCAGTGAAAAATACAAAAAAAAAAAAAAAGAAAAAAAGAAATTGAGGACTTTTATACCACCTATCAAAGATGTCTCAACCTACCAGGTCTTCCTCTCCACTGAATGGAAGACTTAGGCCTTTGCCTGGGCACAGGCCTCCACCTGGCCAGTCATCCAAAGTATCCAATAAAATATTCATCTCAGAGCTGGGCCCTGGAGTACCCGTAGCTGTGAACCCAAGAACTCTATCTCTTAAAACAGACAAACAAACAAACAAACAAAAACCTCTCTGGCTGTTGGGGAGGAAATGTTGGAGGGGCAACTAGGGGAAGCAGGGGAACCAGCAAAGAGACTTAAGAAAGAAATTATAAGGGTCTGAGTAAGAGAAGATAGTGGCCCTGTGTGGAGGAAGTGGAGGTGGAGAGAAAGGGGCAGACTTGATATATTTAGAAGATATGAATGTTGTTGGGCACAGTGGCTCACATCTGTAATCCTAGTACTTTGGGAGGCTGCGGTGGGTGGATCACCTGAGGTCAGGAGTTCAAGACCAGCCTGGCTAACATGGTGAAACCCATCTCTACTTAAAATACAAAAATTAGCCTGGTGTGGTGGCAGGCCTGTAGTCCCAGCTATTCAGGAGGCTGAGGCAGGAGAATTGCTTGAACCTGGGAGGCAGAGGCTGCAGTGATGGTGCCACTGTACTCCAGCCTGGGTGACAGAGCAAGACTCCAAATTAAAAAAATTTTAAAAAAGAAGAAAGTCTGAGTGCCTCAGATCCCAGTGCCTTTGTTTCTCCACCTGCTCAGGCCTAGGTGCTGCTTTGTTTTTAGGAATGCCACCAAGATCGCTTACCTAAAAGGTGCAAAGACTCCTGGAGGACCCCTGACCTGGGTGTAGGCAGGGGGTAGGATGAAAGACAAAGGCCATGGTGCCCCAGCCTCAGGTGGGGGAATCCCTTTGGGCCACGCCCCACCTTGGCCCCCAGCACTGCTCTACAGGGTGAGGGCCAGGGCAGGATTGAAGGTCCACCTGGCTGATGGAGGGGTCCAGGGAGAATACAGCTCATTCAGAAGCTGGCCAGTCCTCCCTCACCTTGGTCTCTGCCTCTGGGAAACCACTCACCCTGCTGTTGGTGGTAGGAGGGTGGTGGCGGGGGAGGGTTGCTGCTGGCAGTTTGGGCCCCTGTTTTCTTCTCAGGAGAGCTGTGACCTCACTGCCCCTCATGTCACTGGTGCCTGTACGTTAGGAAGGGTCTGTCCCCTAGGCTGGAACAATTTCTGAGGCAGGGAGTAAAGGTCCCAGCAGCCTGTGACCCTGGGACTGTGACTTCAGCTCAGACTGGAGCTAGAGCAGAGGGTTTGGGCCAGAGCTTCAGACACTGGATTGTGGCTCCACTCTGCCACTCACATGCTGTGTGGACTTGTGAAAGATACATCATCTCTCTGTGCGTCAGGTTTCTGCCCATACCATGGGAATAACAATCACAGGTACTTCATACAGGGTAATCGTGAAGATGAAAACAGAATGCTTGCTCTCTCCAGGGAGCCCTCCCAATGAGAAAACAGGCACAGTGGGGAGTGACCACCCCAAGGCCACACAGCTGCTGCAAGGGTGTCATTTTGTGGGCATTCCTCACTTGCCTCCTGCTAGTGTGGAAGGCCCAGAGACTCCACGAGGCCCCCAGCTGGTCCTGTGAGAGGGCCAAGGGGGGCCAGCTGTGATACCGCCTCCTAGCTGGAAGGGGCCTCAAGCCATCTATGTACACCCAGCCCCACGTGGCTCACCGGGGGCCCCTTTGCCATCAAGGGCCACATCCCAGGTTTAGGTGCCAGAGAACTAAGGGGCTTAAGAGAGAATAGAGCTATGGCTTTGTTTGTGAATTGGTTTGATCCTTTTCTCCTTCTCGAAGGACTCGCAGCTATTGTTGCTGGCCACGGGCTTGAGGCAGTGGTGGGGGCTGGCTGGCAGAGGGGCTAAGAGTGGATGGTGGTTAAAAGGAGTGCTGACTCCAGGGTAGCAGCTGGGCAAGGCTTGGGGCTCCCACCTCCCCCAGGTTCAGAGCCGGCTGAGGACCAGGAGTCCTCCCCTCTGGGGTCAGGGCTCACTATGGAACAACTGCCTTGGATGGGGTCCCAGGACCTGCTGTTTTACTGGGGCTGTGGTTGCGGTGATCAGGGCTTTGGAGCCGCGAGAACAAGCTGGGAAACTCCTGATGTAGAGAAATTTTTGAAGTCGGGCCTGGGGTCACAACTCCCAGCTGCTTTTTTCAAGCAAGAGACTTCACCTCTCTGAACCTCAACCTTCCCTCCTGTCCAGTGGGTTCGCAGCCAGACAGTCTTTTATTCACTGCTTACTGGGTGCCCTCTGGAGTCTGGGCAGGTGCCAGACTCTGAGAAGACAGCCAGCAACCAGCCCTGGCCTGAGGGATGAAAGCCGGGCCTTCCCGCACTGGCTCACTTTAGGGTTTCTCATCCTTACTCGGCTCCCGGGGGCTGCGGTGGGGAATGAGGGGCTCTGGGAGCTGCAGAAGGCCCGGGCGGCCGGCACCGGATAGAAGTGAGCACCAAGCTCCCTGCGCCAGTGGAACTTTTATCCCCGCTTCCACCTCGAAGGGTTTGAACGCTTCCCCAGGCCCAAGAAGCAAGTCTCTCGAAGGACGGCTGCGGCCACCCCCCGCCCCTGAGTTACATGGGTCGCAGCCACTGCCGCCCTCCTTGGCGCCGCCAGCCCGCGGGCCAGGGCCAGGAGCCGTGAACCGCCTGCACCCCCGCCGGCACGCCCCTGGGAGGGTGAGCCGGCGCCCGGCCCAGGCGGGGACCTGGTGGGAGGCGGGTGGAGGTGGGGACGAGGCCGGGGGAGGCGGGCCCCGCCCATCTGCAGGTGGCTGTAAACCCCGAGCTGCTCCAGGCGGGGGCCGGGCCCGGGGGCGGGGTCTGTGGCGCGCGTTCCCCCCACGTGTCCCCGGTCGCCGGCCCTGCCCCCCGGGCCCTGTGCTTATAACCTGGTATGCGCACCCCTGCCGGCCCTGCTCTGCCGCCTACCACCGCTGCCCGAGCCCGGTAAGGAGCCCTCGGCCCCTCTCGCTGCCCACTTCCTAGCCTAGGGCACCCCCTTCCCGGGCCCAGCCGAGGAGGCGGAGGAGACGCGCGTTCCGGGCCCCGCGGAGGCAGAGGGCGGACCCCCGATCGCCACTCGCCCGGGAGTGGGACCCAGGCAGGAGGGAAGAGGCTCGCGGTGCTCAGACGCCTGGCGTCGGATCCCAGGTTCCTGGAGCCTGGGTGACGCGGCGGGGGCTCGAGTCCCCGGGTCCGAGGAGCGGGTCTGGTTATTTGTTCCCTGCGCAGCCGGGTCCCTTCGGGACTCATTCGCGGATCCGGCTTCCTCTGTGTCGTGAAGCCCCCACATGGAGAACTGGGGAGTCCGGAGCGTGTGGGGGGGCTCCCGATTCTCTCTCCCTCTCTCCGACTCGCCGTCTGTCTCCACCTCTATTTCTCGGCGTAAAACCAGGATTCCAGCCCCTCTCGGGCTTGGACGTATCGCTTTCCCCGCAGCCTCAGTTTACCCTGGATAGATGGGCGTGGTGGCCCTGGCTCCCTTCCCTGCAGGGGGCTGCAGCCACCCGGCTCTCCCCGGTGGGGCTGGCTGTCTCCCGGCCTCGCGGCGGGTTTCCTGCTGGCCTGGGCTGGGCTCTGTGGGAGGGGCGGTGCCAGGAATATCCTCTATCCGGGCTGCTGTTGCCTTTGGCCCCTCGGCGACTGCCCCCTCCAGGGAGACAGGGTCATTGTGAAAGAGAGGAAACTCCTCTCCCAGTCCGCGGGGGCTGTTCCTGAGGAGGGCTGGCCTGGCCTCAGTAGTCTCTGAGAAGTGGAGAGTCCGCTTTCGAGCAGCTGGGTCAGGCTGCAGGTCTCAGGGCAGGAACAGACCTGTTCTCTCCCCAGGGGTAGATCAAGACCTAGGGGACCTGGGCTTTGATCCTCGGCTCCCAGCAAGCACACACCCGGTGATGGGGAGACCTGGTGAGGCCTTGGCTCAGCCTCCAGATTCCCAAGCTTCCCTTTCATTTTCGTTTCTTTCTAAAAATTTATCAGACATATGGACTCATCATGTCGCCCAGGCTGGCCTCGAGCTCCTGGGCTCAAGCGATCC
This sequence comes from Macaca mulatta, assembly GCF_049350105.2. NCBI lineage: Eukaryota > Metazoa > Chordata > Mammalia > Primates > Cercopithecidae > Macaca > Macaca mulatta. Next base: position 17,145,815 of record NC_133420.1, on the reverse strand, counting down.
TCCTCCCTCTGGCCTGCTAAAGAGCTGGGATTACAGGCTCCAGCCCCCCGAAGCGCCTGGCCCCCAAACTTCAGTCTGTTAGAGCTGGCTGGGGCTGAGGGCTCAGGAAACATGCAGATAGTGTGAGGCTGCTAAGGGCTCTGTATAGACTGTTGGGCGCTGGGCTTGGGTCCAATTACACAATAACTGTGCCTGGGGTTAGGTTCTGATGAGAAGGAGGGAGAAGCAGCCACACAGACTGGGAAGCTTGGCTAGGAGCAGGTACTGGAGGAGTCTCCATTCCAAACTCCCTCTCCCTCCCAGACTCCTTTGGCCCAGGGCCTGGGGCCGGGAGCTTGGGGGTGGGGGCGGGGCCCTGTCCTGGAGGGGCCATCTGTGCACCATGCTGAGAAGTAATTCTGGTTCTGCTCTGTGTGGGTGGATCAAGTGAATGAATAGTGACTCCTGCCTGCTGAGCGCCTGGGCAGGGCCAGGCACGTGGTAAGAGGGAAGGGGAGGCCCCACTCTCAGCACAGTCTCCTTGCTTGGGAAGCAGGCCCAGGGCCCCAGGAGCTTTGGGGTGGAGCCAGGTCCAGAACTGCCTGCTGCGCACGTGCTTCCCCCTCCCAACCCGGGCCCATCTCATCTTTGGCCCGTGGGTGCTGGAAGGCCAGCCAGGTCAACCAGATGCCTCATTTGAGCACTGACTACACAGCCCCCGAAGTCAGTGGTTTGCCTGTGGGCACCGGGCACCCATGTGGAAAGAGGTAACTTCTCTGGAATTCAGAGTCTAAGGCTCTGTTTTCTGATGTAGCTTTGGGCAAAGTTGATCTTCCAGGGCGTGGCCCCCTCCCCAGAACTGGGGGAGACCAGGCACCCACAGGCACTCTGATATGAGTTGAGTGAATGAAGAATGTGCCCTTCCTCCATCACCAAAGACAAACCGAGCTCAGCCGAGTTAGAATGTCAGAGAGGGGTTGCAGGGGAACCTTCCACCAGGCAGCAGGCCTGAGCTGTAGTACACAGGCTCTCCAGAGGAATAGTGGGCAGGTTGACCATGACCCACTGGGGGACTGGTTTTCTGGAAGGTGTGTAGAGCAAGGGGGAGAAAATGTGAGGTCTCCTAGGAGCCAGGGAGAGAAGGGCAGAGTGCAGGGAAGAGCAAGTGGCCTGCAGTCAGGCTGGGTTTGAAGCCACTAGCCTGTGACCTCGGCGAGCCGCTTAGCCTCTGCCTCTGCCTCTGTAAATAGGTGGCAATGGTAGTCTCCACCTTAAGATGATGCACCTGTGACTCTGAACATAGTAGCTGCTCTTGTTGTCATTCCAGCTCTGACGTTTTCAAGTAGCACGAGTTTTCCTTAGTGTCAAGCGGGCGCCCAGGCTGGCCTGTTTGCTGGAAGCTGAACAGATGGCTGTGGCTGGGGCCACAGAGAACGCCATCCCAGTGAAAGCCAGGTGGCTCTGGTACCTTGATGCAAGGCCACCTTCCCTTTTGGTCTCTTCTGGTGAAGGAGGGCTGGAGGGCAGTGGGCATTTGCCAAGGAGCTGGAAAAACCTGCTGTGGCCGTTTCTGGGGGATGTGGTGGGGGTGGAGCTGGGACTAGGGGAGGCTGAACTCAGCCAGGATCTGCCTGCCAGGCGCAGCTCCCAGGAAGAAAGTTCAACGTCCGGGAGGGTCAGAACCCAGAGGGCTGTTAGGTTGTACAGATGGGGAAATTGACGCTTAGCAAGCCGGGAACTTGGCTGAGGTCAGCCATGGCAGCGGTGCACAGAGCTTAGTGGACACATACTTTGGTGCCCAGCTCTGGGCTCCTTCCCCCAGCATCTCACCAAATCCTTACAGTTGCCCTGTGGGGAGCAGGCTGTTCGAACCCCCATTTCGCAGCTGAGCAGTTATGCTAGAGAGCTGGAGCCACTCAAACCCATGTCTGGTGGACTTGACCTGTGTGCCGTGCCTGGCGTGAGCACTCACTGGATTGCAGCTGCCATTCCTTCTCTCCCTGTCACTTCCTCCCTGACAGCAAGCCCTCAGTTTTTGCCTCGGGCTGCAAATGCAGCTTAGGGACCTGCTGAGGCTGAGGGAAGAGGGTGCCCCACCCGCTGCTGGGAGGGCAGGAGCAACGCTGCTGTCTGATTACATCATTTTCCCAAGTCCATCTGCCCAGCTCATTTCTCTGCATGCATACACAGGCCCCAACACCCACACACATGTGCATGCACACAGGCACACATGTGCAAGCCCAAACACATTACAAACATGCATGCAAGCACACACATTGTGTACTCTCAGGTACACACCCCTGGGTGAGTACACACACACACACACTCTGTCTCAGGTACACACGCCAAGTCCATGCATTGCTTCACCATGCCCAGCCCCAGAGGCTGAGGGCCTCAGAGCCCACATCTGCCCAGATACAGCCTGGCAGGCAGGAGGGGCTCACTGGTTTCGTTTTGTTTATTTAAGACAGAGTTTCACTCTGTCACCCAGGCTGGAGTGTGGTGGCACGATCTTGGCTCACTGCAACCTTTACCTCCCGGGTTCAAGTGATTCTTATACCTCAGCCTCCCGAGTAGCTGGGACTACGGGTGCATGCCACCACACTCAGCTAATTTTTGTATTTTTAGTAGAAATGGGGTTTTGCCATGTTGGCCAGGCTGGTCTGGAACTCCTGATCTCAAGTGATGCACCCACCTCGGCCGTCCAAAGTGCTACGATTACAGGCGTGAGCCACTGTGCTCAGCCATGAGAGCATGTGTAGGACTCCACAGCTTCGGGGCACCCCAGCCGTCTCTTTGCAGTGAGGAGCTGACCTCCAGAGAGTGGAACTAACAGCATTGTTCTAAGTGCCTGCCACAGGCATCTGGGAGATGGTCCCTGTTTCCATGGAGCTCATAGTGGGGGAGAGGGCAGTTAGAATACAGCATGATGGCCGGATGTGGTGGCCCATGCCTGGAATCCCAGCACTTTGAGAGGCTGAGGCAGGCAGATCACTTGAGTCCAGGAGTTCAAGACTAGCCTGGGCAATGTGGTGAAACCTGATCTCTACAAAAAATACAAAAATGAGGCAGGTGTGGTGGCATGTGCCTGTAGTCTCAGCTACTTGGGGCTAGTGGCACTGAGCTGGGGTGGAAGGATCCCTTGAGCCCAGGAGGTCGAGGCTGTGGTGAGCTGAGATTGCATCACTGCACTCCAGCCTAGGTGACAGAATGAGACCCTGTCTGGAAAAAAAAAAAAAAAAGAAAGAAAGAAAAAGGAAGGAGGATAGAGCTCTGATAGGCAGGAGGCATGGCGGGTCACTGAGGCGATGCAGCTATTTCTGCAGAGCTGCCGCTCCCTGTGCCTACCCTCTTGGCTCCAGGTGCCTCTGGGAGGGGGCAGGAGCAGGGGTGACTCTCAGAACTGGGTGAATCTTGGGCCAGCATCATCAGATCACACTTGCCCAGGACTTCCCTTCTTTGAGTCTCCCCGAGAGGGATGGTGGTCTTGTACCTGCGAGCAGTGGGTTAAGGAGCTGAGCCAATGTGAGTTTGAGTCCTGGCTCAAACAAGATGCAGGGCAAAGTTCCTTAGCCCAAGCCTCAGTTTTCCTGCCTTTAAAATGAAGAGAATCCCAAATGGAAGGGGTCGGCCTAAGACGGACATGTCCATTCCCTTGATTGTGGAGTTGGTGTCACAGGCGCATCTGCAGGCCGAAACTTGCTAAATTGGACACCAAAAACTATTCGATTAGTTTTGTAGCTCATGAGTGTGCTGATGGGCTATTCTCGTGTGTTTGCGAGGTACCACCCTCAAACTTTGTTATGATGTTGGCTCATTACCCATCTGATATTAAAAAAAATGCAATTTATGATCTGTCAAGTAGACCTCAATAGAGCTGTTTTACAACATACAACAGAATTTCTCCCAACCCAACCACACCACCCACGCCATCACACACAAACAGGGATAGGCTTCCACGCATTTCCTGAATGCCTTCTGGGGCAGGGGGCAGGGGGCAGGGGGCAGGAGGCAGGACAGGTGGCTCTGGGGCTCCTGGGCTTCCCCTGCTCAGTGAGGCTGTTCACAGGACATAAGGTTTAAGGCCTCTGGGATGGCCCGGGCCGCCTGCAGGCAGCTGAGTAGCTTTGCTTTTGCACAGTGGTTCACTGCACCGTGAAGACAGATTCCAGACGCCAGGAACTCACGCCTCCAATCCCAGGTACTGCCCACCTTAAGCCCTCCCTGCCTCCCTTCCTCCCTCCTTCCCTCCATCCTGCATGGCCAATTGCCTGGCTGCAGTTGCCATGGATACCACCTGCTGGCTCCAGGGTCAGGGCCTGCTGAGTCACCAGCAACTCGGGGGCAGGGGCTTGAATGCCCAGTAGGGACGTTGTGGGCACCCACCAGAACCACCTCCTCTGCCCCAGCTGCGTGGCCCGTGAGGTGTTTCCCCTTCTAAGTCCAAAGGGCAGCACAGGCCTGTGAGCCCCGGCTGACTGGCGGGTGGGACCGTGCAACATGACAGGACTGAATACTCATGTGACAGGGCTCCAAAGTCCACCTGGCTACACGGCCGCGCTCTGCGGCACAGGCCGGGAGGCCTGGGAGAGCCACTTCCTCTCCCCGAGCTTCCAGGCACACGGACAGTGCTCAGGATAGCGATGCCTGCATCACTGCAATGGTGATGGCCGGGTGACCCTTCGGGGCTCCACTTCCCCAATAGTGTCTAATAAAGACCCTGGGTGACACTGACCTTGTGACGTTGGTCGGACTCAGGTGGAAACATTCCCAGGCAGAGCAAACATGCCCTGTCCATTCAGGAAATGTGGGATGCTGGGGCCAGGTGTCCGCAGAGGCTGGAACCCGGAGGCCTGGGCCCACATCTGCCCCTGCTGCTTGTTGATCGGATGGCCTAGGGCACGTGACCTCGTCTCTCCAACCCTGGTTTCCTGTTCAGCAAATTGGACACAGTAAGGGCACCCAAGCCCAGGGCCACAGGAGGCATGTGGGGGAGGCAGAGTGAGCCCAAGGGCAGCCCAGGATTCAGGGAGAGCCCTCGGGGAAGAAGCATGGCTGTAAAGACCAGGAGACAGGAGGCTGTGGTGCCTTCAGGACGCTACATTGTGGCGGAGGGTGGGGCAGGATGGGAGACCGCAGGCGCTTCCCGGCTGCAGGGGGCTTGCTCACCCATCTGTCCCCCTCCCGGGAAGGGCCGCTGGTTGCAGAGGTTTTAGGCCTCTGCCTATCTATCGCCTTCCCTCCCTGGGCCTCAGTTTCTCTACCTGCACATTGGGGGAGTTGGTCTCTGAGTCCCTCCAAACTGGGCATTGGCAGAGTTGAATTCAGAGGTGCTCACATTTGGAGAGACACCATGTCTAAAATTCCAACCAGCGAAGGTTCCATGGGGCTCCAGGTAGGAGAGGCACTGGGGCTGGGCACCTGCCCCACAGCATCCTGCTCCACCTGCAGGTGGGTGTCGGCACTGCACACTGGGGAAGCACGGATTCGTGTGCGCTGTGTGACCCTGAGCCTGCCACTGACCTCTCTGAGCCTTGCTGTCTGCCTCTCCAGTAGGGATGACGACTCCTACTTCATGGGGTTGTACTGGGGGCTCAGGGGCACAGGGAGATCCAGCTGAGGCTCCCAGGGCCCTGCCAGTGCTTGGCAAGGAGCAGTTCTGATGGGGGATGTGTCAGCTGTCAGAGGCTCAGAGCCAAGGCCCCTCCCACATCTCCTGCCTGAGTGCATTCTTCACATCCTGGCCTTGGGCCAAACTGCTCAGCCTCAGCCGCCTTACCTCCCTGCTGGGGGATCAGGTCCAAGAGATGCCTCTACCCGGCCAGCCTAGGATGGCAGTCAGCATTCCCAGGCCCCAGCGTGGTCCGTGGGGGTGTGTGCAGACTGCGAGGTCAGGGTCCCCGGGGGTGGCAGGCGCTGAAGGTGAACATCCTGTTCCCGACCTCCAGTGGCAGCTTGCCTGGGAGACAAGGCTGTCCAGGGCCAAGGCTGAGGCGGGGCCATCTGCAGGGGCTGGCGGGGGGCACTGGCTGTCTCAGGGTCACTCAGGTTCTTCCTCGACTCCCGCCAGACACTATGTCCAGCAAAGGCTCCGTGGTTCTGGCCTACAGTGGCGGCCTGGACACCTCGTGCATCCTCGTGTGGCTGAAGGAACAAGGCTACGACGTCATTGCCTATCTGGTGAGGGAGCGACCTGGGTGTCTGTCTTCCTGCATGTCCCGCAGCTTGTCCTGTCCGCCCCCTGCCAGCCTCTGTCCGGGTTGTCAGCCTGTCTGCTCACCGTCACTCAATCAAGCCTGGCCTCTTCTCTCTAAGCCAGTCTTGAACTGGAACTAGGAAAATAGCTTCTCATTGTACTGCCTCACTTCCTCTATATGCAAATTGGCCATCCTTGAGATGCCTTCCAGAGCCAGGTGATGGGGGCGCGGGGAGGGCACAGCAGTGACCTTGGCAGTGCTGCTGGTCCGCCTGCTTGCAGGTGGGCTGGGACCTGCTACCAGCCCTGGGAAGGCACACAGTCTTCCCATCTCCAGAGTACGCTATCAGCCTGCAATAATTCCGCAAAGATTGTGGAAACCCGAGCTGGAAGGACGCTGGGGGTCACCTGGTTCTGGGATGGGAAATAGGTCACGGGTAATGGGTTATGCGTGATGCCACTTCCCCATCCAGGGCCCATAGGAGTCATCCCTTGCAAACCAGCTCCTCTCCGACTGAACCTGACCACAGCTGTGAGTCCTCTGTGTGGCTGTGCTAGTCAGGACTGTTGGGTGTAAATTTTAGAAACTCAACTCAAACCAACTTACGTGAAAAGGAAAGGGAAAAGACAATTCTTGGCTCACATAACTGAGAAGTCCAGGGATAGGATGGCTTCAGGTAGGGCTGGATCCAGGTGCTTCTAAGATCTGTCCCCAACTCTACTTGGCTTCATTCTTGGCCTCTCCACAGGGCAGGCAAGGCTCATGGTCACCCTCATAGCCCACCTTTCCCAAAAAGGAGGGCTTACCACCAGTAGGGCCCATGGGAACCCACCGTGCATTAGTCACTATGACTGCATCATGGGGTGCGAGACTTGGGCCATAAGCCTGCTCCTACAGTGGGCAGGATGTGTTCCTCTCCATCCCTGTGGAATGGGGTCCACCCAGGAAAGAAGGTTCTGTTTCCAGAGGAAGTGAGGCTGGGTCTCTGGACAGACAAAACTTAGCTCTTGCCAAAAGTGATTTGTTTGCTGGCATATCGGCGTGTCTCACCACACTCAATGCCCTTGTCATTCAGGTTGGGGAAAGTGAGCAGGGGAAGAAATACTTTGCTCACAGTCACCTGGTGGGTGAGAGCACAGCTTTGAGGGGCTGCAAAGAGCCCAGGTGTATCCATCTCACTGTAGGCAGCACAGCGGGGCAATCTGAGCAGGAGCTGGCCGTATAGAGCCCTGGGCTACCACCTGGGCGATTTAAAAGCTGAATGTGATTCAGAGAAGCACCTGCAGCTGGGCTTTGGCAACATTCCAGTGTCTGGTGAGCAGAATAAAGGGCGCGAGGGCTGAGGCCAGGATCTGGGCAGCAGGCCAGAGTCCAGGCAGGAGGAAGCATGGCAGTGTCTAGACAGGGGCCGTCGGACCCCGAGGTCAGGGCACCGGGCGCAGGGACAGAGCTGGAAGTTCCTGAGCACGGGCTTCTCTGCCTCCCGCCTCTTCAGCTGCCTTAGGATGGCCCAGTCTTTGACTGGGGAGGAGAGCTGGAGGCTAGGAAGGCCCTGACAAGCTAATCTTTGCACTGGCCGAGAAAGAGTTTTCTGGAAAACACAGATGAGTTTCAGGAGAACCCTAGACTTTTCCAGCAACGACTGCAGCCTATGTGGCCAGGGCCAGGCTCAGCCAGTGCTCCAACCCACGGAAGCCACCGGCCAGCGCCACGTTGCAATCCAGCTACCTGTCTCACCTCCTGGAAGAATCTCACCTCTCCAAGCCTTGGACTTTGTGCTTTTTCCTTCTTACTGTGACTTGGCCATGGAATGGAAGCTTTTTCTGTAGCAGGGGATGGGTGGGGGGCTGCTGTATGTGGACGGTGCGAACCCAGGGCTCCCCGCAGCAGCTGACAGGGCCTCTCTGCTTCTGCTCCTCAGGCCAACATTGGCCAGAAGGAAGACTTCGAGGAAGCCAGGAAGAAGGCACTGAAGCTTGGGGCCAAAAAGGTACCAGGCGGGAGGCAGGGGTTTGGGCTGGGAGTGGGGCGGTGATGTGGAGGGGCAGTGGTGGATGCTCCTGCCCCAGGGATCCCATCCCTTCCAATGTGTCTTCTTGCTTCTAAGAGTGTGAGATCTGCTCTCAGGTGTGTGAATACTCTTGTTTTTCTGCCTCCCCCAGGCCCCCTTCCACCCACTCACCTTCCCATGCAGGTGGAGTGTCTCTTCCCCACCCACCTACCCTTCTCTTTTATCTCTCTGTCCATCTATGCACCCACTCACCCTCTTTTATCTCTGTTTATCCACTCATCCACATATCCATCCATCATTCATCCCTCCATTAGCTATCCATCCATCATCCATCCATCCATCATCCATCTACCCATTCATCATCCATTCATTCATCCATTATTCATCATACATCGTTCATCCATCCATTACCCATCCATCCATCCACCCAGCCATCCATCACCCATCCATCACCCATCCATCCATTCACCCATCAACCATCCATCCATCCATCCATCATCCATCCATTCACCCATCAACCATCCATCCATCCATCCATCATCCATCCACCTATCCATCCATCACCTATCCACCCATCCACCCATCCATCATCCATCCATCCATTCATCCATCATCCACCCATTCATCCATCCATTCATCCATCATCCATCCACCCATCCATCCATCACCCATCCACCCATCCATCCATTCATCATCCATAATTCATCCATCCATTACCCATCCACCCATCATCCATCATCTATTCATCATACATCCATCCATTCACCCATCATCCATCCATCCATCTATCCATCCATCTCCATCCATTCATCCATCATCCATCCATCCACCATTCATCATCCTTCCATACATCATCTATTCATTCATCCATCATCTACCCATGCATCCATCCATCATCTATCCATCTATCCATCCATCCAGCCATCCATCCATCATCTATCCATCCACCCATCCACCATCCATCCATCCATCATCCATCTATCCATCCATCATCCATCCATTCTTCCATCATCCATCCATCCATCCATTCACCCATCATCCATTCATCATCATCCATCTATCCATCCATCATCCATTTATTCATCCATCATCCATCCATCATCCATCCATCCACCATTCATCATCCTTCCATACATCATCTATTCATTCATCCATCATCTACCCATGCATCCATCCATCATCTATCCATCTATCCATCCATCCAGCCATCCATCCATCATCTATCCATCCATCCATCCCACTATCCATCCATCCATCCATCCACATATCCATCTGTCATTAATCCCTCCATTGTCTATCCATCTATTCATCTAGACAGCCAGCGATTTACCTATCCATCCCCCATCCGTGTATCCCTCCATCCTTCATCCATCCACCATTTATCCATCCATCCATTCATCCATCCATCCATCTGTCGTCCATCATCCATCCATCTGTCCATCATCCCCCTACCTGTCCTTCCCTCTTTTATCTCTCTGTCTACCCATTCTTCCATTCATTCAACAGAATCAGAAAACTCATTGAGTCTGGTGCATTGATTGTGAATCTAGGCATGTGGCAGGCAGACCCCTGTCCCATACGGGACATATATGGTGAACAGGGTCATCAGGACCCCTGCTCACATGTGCTCACTCCCCATGGAGAAGCCCTTGCCACTTGTGCCCCTTCATTTGGGGGAGTGAGCAGGGGACATAACAGGGATGATGTGCAAGGCCACCAGCCCACCTGCCGGGTCAGAACTGATCCCCTCTGTGGGGTGCTTCTGCAAGGTTGTCAGGGTAATTAGCATGTTAAAATGGACATGTTAAAATTAGCATGTTAAAATGAGGGAGTGGATGCCCCAGTCCCAAGTCACCTACTGGCCACAGGCCCGGAACTAGAATGTCCCTCCTTGGTTCTGTGTCTCCCAAGTGCTGGAGAGGAGAGGGGTTGTCCGAGCAGTAGCCCAGGACGGGGAGAAAGAGCTCTGAGTGTTGAAGATTGGAGGAGAGGGGTTGTCCGAGCAGTAGCCCAGGACGGGGTGAAAGAGCTCTGAGTGTTGAAGATTGGAGGAGAGGGGTTGTCCGAGCAGTAGCCCAGGACGGGGAGAAAGAGCTCTGAGTGTTGAAGATTGGAGGAGAGGGGTTGTCCGAGCAGTAGCCCAGGATGGGGAGAAAGAGCTCTGAGTGTTGAAGATTGGAGGAGAGGGGTTGTCCGAGCAGTAGCCCAGGATGGGGAGAAAGAGCTCTGAGTGTTGAAGATTGGAGGAGAGGGGTTGTCCGAGCAGTAGCCCAGGACGGGGAGAAAGAGCTCTGAGTGTTGAAGATTGGAGGAGAGGGGTTGTCCGAGCAGTAGCCCAGGACGGGGTGAAAGAGCTCTGAGTGTTGAAGATTCGAGTGCATTTTCAGCAGCGCGGAAGCAGGGGCTTTGTGCACGCCTTCGGCTTTTGTCCTTTAAATGAGCAGTTCTCAAACCTTTGGGTCTTAGGAACCCTCTACACTCTAATTAACGTGGAGTTTTTCCATATTTATTTTCTTGCATATAACATTAGGATGGGCCAGGAGCAGTGGCTCATGCCTGTAATCCCAGCATTTTGGGAGGCCGAGGCAGGTGGATCACCTGAGGTCAGGAGTTCAAGACCAGCCTAGCCAACATGGTGAAACCCCATCTCTACTAAAAATACAAAAGTTAGCTAAGCGTGATGGCGGGTGCCTGTAATCCCAGCTACTCGGGAGGCTGAGGCAGGAGAATCACTTGAACCCAGGAGATGGAGGTTGCAGTGAGCCGAGATTATGCCACTGCACTCCAGCCTGGGCGACAACAGCGAAACTCCATCTTTAAAAAAAAAAAAAACCAACCAAACAAACAAACAAAACACACTTATCCTAATGTTTTTCATATATCCTTAGTCCCAATTGCTTTCTTTTCTTTGCCTTTTATTTCATTTTTTAAAAGGATTTTTTCAAAATAATTATAGACACAGGAAGTTGCAAAAGCAGTACTAAGAATTTCTCGACTCTTAAAAATTATTGAAGGGCTTGGCTGGGTGCAGTGGCTCACGCTTGTAATCCTAGCACTTTGGGAGGCTGAAGAGGGCAGATCTCTTGAGGTCAGGAGTTCGAGATCGGCCTGGCCAACCAGCCTGGTTTCTGTAGTAGTGAAACCCCACATGCCTGTAGCCCCAGCCACTCGGGAGGCTGAGGCAGGAGGAACCTGGAAGGCAGAGGTTGCAGTGAGCCAAGATTGCACCTCTACACTCCAGTCTGGATGACAGAGTGAGAGTCCGTTTCAAAAAAAAAAAAAATTATTGAAGGCCTTAGAGAGATTTTGTGGATAATATCTGTTGATATTTATCATGTTAGAAATAAAAGCTGAGGCCGGGCGCGGTGGCTCAAGCCTGTAATCCCAGCACTTTGGGAGGCCGAGACGGGCGGATCACGAGGTCTGAGATCGAGACCATCCTGGCTAACACGGTGAAACCCCGTCTCTAATAAACACATAAAAAAAAAATTAGCCGGACGTGGTGGCAGGCGCCTGTAGTCCCACCTACTCGGGAGGCTGAGGCAGGAGAATGGCGTAAACCCGGGAGGCGGAGCTTGCAGTGAGCTGAGATCCGGCCACTGCACTCCAGCCTGGGTGACAGAGCGAGACTCCGTCTCAAAAAAAAAAAAAGAAAGAAATAAAAGCTGAAATGTTTTAAATAAACGGTACATGTTAACATAAGTAACATTATACTTATGAAAAATATTTTCTCAAACAAAAAATTTTAGTAAGAATCTTATTGGCTTCCATTTTTGCGAATCTCTTTAATGTCTGGCTTAACAGAAAACAGATGGACTCCTGTAATTGTTTTCTGCATTAACCTGTTTTTTGTTGGCTTGTTTGTTTTTCTCTTTTAGCCTCCCTGGGCTTCCTTGCTATGTGATGCCTTGTTTTATTGAAGTCTATGAAGAAAACTGGGCAACATAGTGAGACCCCATCTCCACAAAAAATAAAAAACTTAGCCAGGCATGGTAGCACATGCTTGTAGTCCCAGGCTGAGGTGGGAGGATTGCTTGAACCCAGGAGGCTGAGGCTACAGTGAGCTAGGATCCATCACTGAACTCCAGTCTGGGTGACAGAGAAAGACCCTGTCTCCAAAAAAAAAAAAAAAAAAAAAATTTCACTCAGCGTCTCCCTGAAAAGTCACTGGGAACGCCTGGGGGTCTACATTTCAAGAACCATTCCTCTAGATGGAGGTTTCTCAGTCTTGGCACTGTTTCCATGTGGCTGGCCGTCCTGTGCATGGGAGGATTTTAGCAGCATCCCTAGGCTTTACCCACTAGCTGCCAGAATTACCCTCACCCCCGACCTGGCAGTTGTGGCAACCAAAAATATATCCAGATATTTCCAGATGCTTCCCCTACTCCCACCTCCCACAGGGACAAAACCGTCTCTGGTTGGGAACTACTGCTGTGAGATCTTAGGTGACAACTAAGTCTTATCTTGTTGGGGCGGATTTATAAGTCACATCCAGTTTCACAGAATAGTGCATCAGGATTGATGAGCAGGCCGGCCGCGGTGGCTCATGCCTGTAATCCCAGCACTTTGGGAGGCTGAGGCGGGTGGATCACCTGAGGTCAGGGGTTCGAGAGCAACCTGGCCAACATGGTGAAACCCCATCTCTACCAAAAATACAAAAATTAGCAGGGCATAGTGGCGCGTGCCTGTATTCCCAGCTACTCAGGAGGCTGAGGCAGGGGAGTCGCTTGAACCCGGGAGACAGAGGTTGCAGTGAGCCGAGACTGAGCCACTGCACACTCCAACCTGGGCAACAGAGTGAGACTTCAACTCAAAAAAAAAAAAAACAAGCTATTGATTAGCAATGTCTGCCATGAGTGCAGGAGGGAGAGTAACAGTGCAGTGTGCTGGGGTTGATGAATGATGTCTACTGCAAATGCAGAAGGAGAAGTACCAGGCACAGCCTGGGTGGCCCCTTGTAGTTCTCAGCTAGCTGAGGCCCCTGGGGCTCTGGATGCCAGCTGGCCCCTGTCCTTGCCGACTTCTTCCTTCCGGGCTTCTCTTCCCATAGGTGTTCATTGAGGATGTCAGCAGGGAGTTTGTGGAGGAGTTCATCTGGCCGGCCATCCAGTCCAGCGCACTGTATGAGGACCGCTACCTCCTGGGCACCTCTCTCGCCAGGCCTTGCATCGCCCGCAAACAAGTGGAAATCGCCCAGCGGGAGGGGGCCAAGTATGTGTCCCATGGCGCCACAGGAAAGGTGAGGCACCTGGGAAGGGCCGGGCAGAGGGAGATGCGGAGGGGTGTGGGAAGGAGATGAGCACCTCTCGAGCAGTTTCCTGGTGTGCCTCAGGGGCAGACTTGGTGCAAGGCGGCTGCACAGCTTTGTTTAGATCCCAGTGAGATGGATAACAGCTCGCCCCTGTGATCCGTGCACTGCGGCACCTGAACGCCCATTCTGAGTCCTCACCTCCACCCGTTGCTGTGGGAGCAATGTCACCCCACTTGGCAGACTTGCTGCTGAGGCCTGGGGACATTGTCCAAGGTTGCACTGATGAAGGTCACTGCGTGAGTCCCCCAGAGGACACACAGGAAAGTGTTGAAAACCCCAAGTTGGCAGAGTGGAGTTCAAAGGCGAGCTCTGCTGCCGGCTCGCCGTGTGTCCTCAGCCAGGGCCCTTCGCCACTTCCTGAACCTCGGTTTCTTCATTTGCAAGATGGGGGTCATGCCCTGTCTTAGTTTCCCAGGGCTGGGGTAACAAAATGTCTCAAATTGGTGGCTTAGAGCACAGAACTGTTCTGCCTCAGGGTTCTGGAGCCCTGAGGTCCATAGTGAGGGCGTGGGCAGGGCCACGCAGCCTCTGAGGGCGCCAGGAAGCCTCTGGCTCAGGCCTCTCTCCAGCTTCCAGTGGCCTCTGGTGTCCCTTAGCATGTGGCTGTGTCACTCCCATCCTCCGTCTTCCCAAGCTGTCTTCTTCCTGTCTTCGCATCGTCTTCCCTCTGCTTGTCTGTTTACCTTCCCCTTGCTACAGGAACCCCAGTCTTGGATATCCTGCCTTGGATGAGGCCCTGCAATGACCTCATCTTAACTTGGTTACTTCTTTTTTTCTCTTTTTTTTTTTTTTTGAAACAGAGTCTTACTCTGTTGCCCAGGCTGGAGTGCAGTGGCTCGATCTCGGCTCACTGTAATCTCTGCCTCCCAGACTGAAGCAATTCCCCTGCCTCAGCCTCCTGAGTAGCTGGGATTACAGGCGTGTACCCCACCACACCCGGCTAATATTTGTATTTTTAGTAGAGACAGGGTTTCCCCCATGTTGGGCAGGCTGGTCTTGAACTCCTGACCTCACATGATCCACCAGCCTTGGCCTCCCAAAGCACTGGGATTACAGGCGTGAGCCACCATGCCCAGCCTTAACTTGGTTATTTCTGTCAAGACCAAACGAGGCCACCTTCGGAGGGACTGGGGTTAGGACTTGAACCCATCATTTTGTGGAAACACACATCAACCCGTCCCACACCCCTTCCCTCCAGGCCGTGTGTCCCAGTGCAGACTGCAGGGCCCCCGTGGGGTGCAAGACAGGAAGCCCCCTGCCTGCTGCCCTTCAGAAGGCGATCCTTGAGAAACCAGATTCCTGACAATGTTGGCAACTGTTGGCCAATGTTTTTATAAAGACTCAAGTCATGAGCTTTTCCAGTCAGTGGACAGCATGCCAAGAGCCTGGTACAGGAATTGACTGCTTACCAACCCCACAGTCAGAAGGCTCAGAAACTCCCCGGTGACTGGGAGCTCACCCTGACCCGGGCTGGTCAGGGTGCTGATGGTGGGAACAGGTCCTTGCTCACTGTGGTGCAGGGACACACACACAGCTAAGATGATGATGGGAGGAGACACGGTTGATTTGAGGGTGGCCTTGGAGACAGCCACCCACCAGGATGGCACCTGTCATGTCTTTGAAAGTCCAAGTGTTCATTTCTTCACTGGAGCACTAGTTCAGCAAGCTTGCACTGGGTGTCTGCTGGGATTGGGCGCTTGCTGGCGCTGGCACAGTGCTGAACTTCTTGGGCTCACTGCCTACCCTCAGAGAGCCCATTTCCTGGCAAAAGAAGAGAAAATGGATGTGTGATGAGGAATGGGGGCGGGCCCGGAGGTCTGTGCCAGGGAGCTGCAGGGGCAGCAGGCAGGGGCTAAGGATGAGTCTAGAGGAGTGAATAATGGTATGGAAGAGTGTGAGAGGTAGAGGGAACAGCCTGTGCAAAGGCTTAGAGCCAAGAGGCCCTGAAGGACAGTCTGTCTGGGGCTGTGGAGCAGGAGCTGTTGCCGTGGGGGAGGCAGTAGGGCCAGGACTGGGAGGAGGCCATGCCGGGAGGTTTGGCTTCATCCCGAGGGCAACTGATGAGGGAGCGGAAGGAGGTCTCCGGTTGGATGGAGGTGGCCAGTGATTCCCCCAGCGAGATGTTGGGGAAGAGACAGGGAAGAGCTTCTCACACAGACTGCGGCCTTGGTTTTTACTGTCACTCCAGCTGTGGGTGATGGGATGATAGGAAACCAGGCAAGGAGGGTTGGGCGGCCCTGGGCTGTTGGGCAGGGACATGTGTGTGCTGCCATCCATGCAAAGCTGGTGCCAGAGAAGGAATGCACAGGAGGGAGAACCCAGAGGATCAGGACTGGGCGACAGAGCGAGACTCTGTCTCAAAAAAAAAAAAAAAAAAAAAAAGCTCCCGACCCGTCTGCCTTAATGGAATGAGCTGGATCGTGAGCTCCCCGTCCCAGGAGGCATACAAGCCAAGGGCAGGGGATCAGAATTCTAGGAGGGGTCCTGCCCTCAGGTCTTTCCAACGGTACCATTAAGGTTCAGTAGGGCGGCGTTCAGGGCTTGTGGAGTGCATGGGTGGGTGGGTGAGTGTGGGTGGGTCCGCTCTGGCTCGGGTAGCTACCAAGTCCACGTGGAGACCCCGACGCCAGACCAGCCCACATTTAGCCTGGAACAGCCTCCCGCAGCCGTGTGCGCCCCTCCTCCATATGGCCACCAGAGGGCGCCAGAGGCTTGTGTTTGAGGCCTTGGGAGCCAACCAAGGCGGGAGGAGGTGGCGGCACCACCGGGGTCCTGTTTCCCACCCTGGTCCTGCAGGGCGTGGTTCTGAGAAGAACGCCCCCCGAAGTAGTGCTGTGGCCACTCGGGACTTGGGGGCGTCCCTGCATTCACACCCAGAGGACCCAAGAGGGATGGACTCCAGGGATGCCCGCAGCAGGTGCTACCTGGCACAGCCACCTCTTTCCTGGGGTTGACAGGCAACGCCTACTTCTGTGCCTCAGTGTCCCTTTATGACAGTACCCAGGAAACCCCCAACAGCCTCCGGAGACAATTTCCGAGAACTGGGGGTGTGAGTGGGGAACCAGGAAGGCTGGGAGCTGGGGGATCCAAGGCCTTGGAGGTGCTGGTCCAGCCTTCAGGCATTTACCCCTGAGTATCCACCCAGCACCGCCCCGGGCGCCATCACAGGGCATACCATCATGGGACCGAGGTACCTCGGGTCTTTGGGCTCAGGGAAGGTGACAGCAAAATGTCAGGGGGAGCACGCATTGGCCTGGGATGTGAGGGGGAAGGGCATCCTGTTTGCAGGAACTGCCAGAGCCCAGCCCTGGAGGCAGAGGCGGAGGCAGCCTCCCCCACAGCACCCCGTCCAGACGGCACCCGGTACAGAAATTGAGCCCCACTCTCCCCTCCCATGCCCTGCTGCCAGCCCCACCCCTGCCCACCCGGAGAGCTGCACCGAAGCTGGGGTGGCCCTTGCAGGGCACCTCTCTCCCCCTGGTTTTGGAAGAGGGGCCTGGAAATATGATTCTGAGACTCTGACTGGAGAGCAAGAGTTTTGTAAATGGCACCATCTGTGTGGCTGGCCCAGGGCAGATGGGAGACCCCAGGCCCCCCCCCGTCCCAGTGGGCCCGTGTTTACACACATGTTTACACACATGTGCACTAATATCAGCATGCGGACACTCGTGTGTGAGACCCTACATCCCCCTTCTCCCGGGAAAGCTGCCGGGAGCTGCCCTGGTGCTGGGGTCTTGGGGTGCAGAAGGGGAAGGACTGGACTGGCCTCCTTGGCTCTTGCCTGAGACGAGGGCAGAGTTTGAACCAAGGAAGCGTTTGTTTGGCCTCTTCGAGAGTCTCTGGCTCCTGAACAGATGGGTGTCCCCATGGCAGCATCTGGATGGGCAGACAGCAGCTCGGCCGTGCCTGGCTGGTGAGGCACAAGCCGTCTTTGTGTTGGGGAAACATGAAGCCGTGCGGGGGAAATAGCTGGGCCATGCAACACGGGACCATGCCTTACCATCTAAAACGAGGCTGTCTTTTAGTTGCTCCAGGAACGGGGCCAGCCGGGGGTCCGCAGGCAAATGTGGCCACCCCCACCTCAGTGTCCCCATCCGTAAGATGGGACTAACAGAACCTGCCTCCTGGGGCTGCTCGAAGGATTCAGTGAGTTAATTACGCATGGAGCTCAGCCCCGCTGCCTGAGTGTGAACTATTAGGATGAGCGTGTTTGCTGTGTGGCCCTGGACAAGTGGCTGCACCTCTCTGAGCTTCACTTTCCTCATCCATGAAACAGGGCTAAAAATCCCCCTGGCCCTGGGCCTCTCTGAGTGACAGCACACAGTGGGTGCTCACTAAAGGGCCCGTTTGGAGGGTGAGCGAGGCCAGCCCGAGGCCTGTGCCGCGCGCACAGCTCCCAGCTCTGCAGAGGCTGAACCCTGGATTCTGTGCCACCTGACGAGAGTCTGGAAAATAGCATGTAATTCCCACCGCTGCCTGGCTGCGCCCATGCAGTTTTCACAGTAGGCGAAAGGTCCCTCTGTCATTTCCACAGCGCTTAAGTCTTCCTCCGGGCCGCCGAGCCCATGGGGAAGCAGGAGACGTGGGCAGCCATTTTCTCTCTGGGGATAGAGCTGGGCTGGTGGCTGCCTGCGCTGACCCCGGCCTCCTCCTCCTCCTCCTCCTCCCCCTCGGCATCAGTGTGGACGGCGGTCCTAGCTGTGTCGGGAGTAGCGTTCACAGCTCAGTGGGGGTGTTGGGCTGTCTCCATTTGCCCACAGAAGATGCAGGCGAGGCAACCTGCCTGAGGGGGTGGCCATGGTCCTGGGGGTCCTGACCTTGGGTCCCGGGCCTACCCTGGCTGTGTGTCCACCTGGCTGGTTCCTTTCCCTTTCTGGGCCTCAGTTTCCCTCTCTGTGCAGAGAAGAGCTGTGGAGCAAAAGGCCTTCAGTGGTCACCTCATTCCACCTCCTCCCTGAAACCAGCCATTGAAGAGATGGGGAAACTGAGGCTCAGAGAGGTGACAGGGTTCCCAAATGTATGGGTATGGGGGAGTCCGAGCACCCTGATGCCCCAGCCCTGAAGTGAGCTTGATTTGGGCAAGGTCAGCAACATGGGAGCCTTGAGGAAGAGACTATATATAGTGTGAGCTCTGGGGCTGCAGGAACAGGGCCTGGCTCCCCAGGTCTTGACAGTGGCTGGGCCTCCAGCCCCAAGGGGTCAGACGTGCCCTGCAGCTACCCATGTGACATGTGTGCCCTCTCCTGTACTCTGCCATGTCCCCAGATGTGCACATCTCCCTCCTGCCACGTGCCCACACATACATGACCTACGCTGCATGACTCCACATGTGTACGTGCTCTGCCCAGCTCTGTCTCTGCCATGGACTGTCCTTGTCCTCACTTCCTCCCCCAGACCCCAGAACCCCCATCCTGTGGTTCCTGACAGCCCTCTGTTCTGCATTGCAGGGGAATGATCAGGTCCGGTTTGAGCTCACCTGCTACTCGCTGGCCCCCCAGATAAAGGTAGGATGTGGCTCCTCCCCTGAGCGGGAGCACTGGCAGCTGCAGCCCCTGGTGGGGAGGAGGGCGCAGGGTTCTGGGAGATTGCACAGGACAGGCACAGGATCTTCTCCGTGGCAGGGGTGCCCATCAGGTGGACAGCCTGCTGGGGAGGCTCCCGTCGCTGGGGCCAGCTCCAGGGGACATACTTTCTTCCCCTGCCATTCATTCTTCCCGGAGGTGCTATCCAGGTGCCGGGGCATGGGATAGAGAGTCCCTGCCACTCTTCAGCCACGTCCCTGGCATTCCCCAGGTGCGGGCAGATGGCTCTGGCACTCCAGGTGAGGGCAGGGATGGCTCTGGCATCCCCTGGTGCAGGCAGGGATGGCTCTGGCACTCCAGGTGCGGGCAGGGGTGGCTCTGGCATCCCCAGGTGCGGGCAGGGGTGGCTCTGAGATGTGGTTGCTGGCGTCTGGGATGCTCAGAGCCCTCCGAGCCCCAGTCAGAGCCCCCAGCTATGCCTGGCTCCTCCCCAGGCCGCCTGCACCGGGTCCCCAGCATCTCTGAGCCTTTCCTAGGGTGGGAATCACCAGGATCTCAGGGCGTCAACCACCCTGGCCTGTGGCATGTCACCCAGGCAGGAGGGCACCTGTGGGTATTGCCCAGCCTGCTACTAGCACCCCCACCCCTCCAGCTTGACCTTGGACCTGGCCTGTGTCTTCGCATGAATGAATGGACACGTTCATTCCTTCACTCAGCTCCAGGAGTGCCATGTGCAGGGCCTGGGGCAGGGCTGAGCAGTGAGATTTTGATGCATACTGCCACTGCAAGCTGCCCAATTTTTCTAGTAGCCATATATATATAAATATATGAGAGAGAGAGAGATTTTTTTTTTTCTGGAGACTCACTCTGTCACCCAGGCTGGAGGGCAGCAGCACAATCTCACTGCAACCTCTGCCTCCCAGGTTCAAGCGATTCTCCCTGACTCAGCTCCTGAGTAGCTGGGACTATAGGCACGCGCCACCACACCTGGGATTTCTCCATGTTGGCCAGGCTGGTCTCGAATTCCTGACCTCGTGATCCACCCGCCTTGGCCTCCCAAAGTGCTGGGATTACAGGCGTGAGCCACTCTGCCCAGCTCTAGTAGCCATATTAAAAAATAGAAAAACGAAACAAGGGACATGATTTTGATAACTTGTTTTACCAAAACCCATATATCCAAAATGTTATCATTCCTCGTGTCATCAATGGAAAAAAAAATTATTAATGAGATGTTTACCGTCTTTTTTTTTTCGTGTTGAGTCTTCAAGACCCAGAATGTGCTGCATGCGGGCGTATCTCGCTAGCTGGCCGGATTTCAGGTGTTCTGAATGGCCACCCGTGGATTGTGGCCACCTGTGAACAGCACAGGCCGAGAATGAGCTCTTTTGAGACCACTTTGGGCTAAATCTCCGGACGAGTTGCCCCTCCTAAGCCCCCAAGGGGCTCACAGGAGTTTCCATTTTGTTCTTTCCCCTTTCCCGTGCCTTTAACCAGCTGGTAGCTGCCTGGGCTGCGTGGCCTGGAGGTGAGCCGTAATGAGCTCTAATGATCTGTTTTGACCCCAGACACCAGGCAGCTGAGTGGCCGGGACAGGAGCTGCTTGTTGACTTGCTGCCGGCGAGGCCGCAGGACGGGGCCCTCCCTCGGTTCCCACAGCAGCTTGGGGGGCCAGGGTGTCCAGTTTCGAGGTCTTTGTCTGCAGAGGCCAAGCCCAGGCACTGAGATGGGATTGGGGCAGGGGCCAAGCTGCTCCAGGAGCTGGGAATAGGGCTGTAGTCTTCCCACGGCTGCTCGGAGGGGCTGAGGAGGTGGCAGGCCCCTTCCATCGCCCTGTATCACCATCAGCTCCACGGCCCAGCAACCGAATGGTGTCTTTACCAGCACACACACACGCCCCCGAGTCCTGCTCAGAGGCAGGGGCCTGGTAAGCTCCAGGGCTGAGTGGGGGGCTCTTTTTACCAGCTCAGGCCGAGGGGCTCAGGTGGAACGAGCTTGGTGCCTCAGCCAGGCTGAGTCTTCCCCCACTTCTTTCCCTTCCACACCCAGAGAAGTGGACGGGGGGCAGCCTATGCCTCTCCAGGCCCCCGACCACACGTGGGGCCAGGCCAGCGGCGGTAGCTCTGTGGACTCTCCCTGGGTCATGGCAGTGGCCCTGTGGCTGAAGACGCTGGCAAGGACCATGAACCCCGTCTAGTTCAAACTCTCAGGTCTCGGTTGGAGAGACTGAGCCCTCAGGGAACAGGGACCCCCTTCTCCCGCCAACATACCACCATTCTGCCATGGAGTGCAGGCTCCGTCCAGCCGGCCCCGGTGCAGGAGTCTGTGTCCTTCCCCTCCTTCATGGTGTTCCCTGCTCACCCTCCACAACGGCATCCTCTCTGGGGACGTGCCAGAGACCCCCACGGGCCCCTCCCAGGAGACGTCAGCTCTGCAGTCTACAGGCCAGAGGAATCCCACAGCTCGGCCCTCCCGGCTCTGACCCATTGTCCTATGTCCAGGTCATTGCTCCCTGGAGGATGCCCGAATTCTACAACCGGTTCAAGGGCCGCAGTGACCTGATGGAATACGCAAAGGTATGGCCGAGTCTCCCCACCACCCCCAACCTTTCCCTACAACCCCCTCCCCGGGCACGTCCCTGCTGGGGGCTGTCTGAGCCAGTGGCCTAGGCCGGGACTGACCCCATGTGATGGGGCACTGAACTTCCACCCCGGCTGCCTACACACGTGGCCTCTGTCCCTGGGGCCGACCCCGCAGAGGTGTGGTCATCTGCCAGGCCCGTTGCCGGGGCGGAGCCTCTCTGAGGCCATTTCCCAGTCCCCCGAGTCAGAGGACACAGGGCTCACTCTCCTGCTCCCCGGGAGGCAGAGACCAGAGCTCTGCTTGCCACCTCCGCAGTGTGTCCCCCTTGGTGTGTGTCTCTTGGGGGGACGGCTGGGGGATGTGATCGGGAGCTGTTCTCCCAATTCCCTAGATACTAATTGCCCCTAGCTCTTTCCCAGGAACAGGTAGACGCTCCAAGGGACAGTCACAGACAAAGCCTTTTACGGCACCAGCCCTTTTTGAAGTACAAGTTGCAATAAAACATATTAGAAGTTTTGCATCAAGAACCTTAGCCGCTCCCCAGGGCACCTTTCTTTTTAGCGACTCGATGGCAGCCCTTGACAAACAGCCTCAATCAATCAGGCCGGGGAAAAGCAACTCAGTGCACACACCAGAAAATTGCTCAGGTTTTTAAATAGCAGTCGCCAAGGCTGGCTGTGAGCTCTCGCTGCAGCCAAGGTGCCGCGTGGTAGGGGACGCGGCAGGGACGCAGCCCTGCCCCCGCCGCCAGCATCCCATTAAGACCTGGAGTGCTGGGAGGGAAGACCTTCTCCACCATCTGTTGTTTTATTATTAAGAGGGGAGTTTACAAGAGCAAAGCCCATATGTTGCCAAACAAATTGTCAAATAGCAGACCTATTAAGGGAGCTGGGTTGGCGAGGTTTCTCCCGCTTGTCTCCTTGATGATACAGAATATGAAGCATGTTTCATCTTTAAGAATAATGAATTGGAGCCCCCACCCAGCTCTACCCTCATGCCTCGAGTCCTGGATAGACAGGGGCAGGGCTGACCCCTACGTTGCCCTTTCTTTCCGTTAAGTCCCCAGACAAAAGCGGCTTCTGATTTTTCTAGCATAGATGAGTCTCGGGAGCGCTGCTGTCCTTCCTTCTCAGGTTTTGGGGAGAAGGTGCTGAGCTCAGCTTCCATCCCAAATAACCTTTTGAGCAGGAAAAGTTTGCCAGGGAAAGATGAGCATGGGCCCCTCGGCCACCTACCCTCCTCCTAGAGACGGGTTTCATCAGAAATGACTGTGGGGAATCTGAGCACATTGTAGAATGAGGCAGAGGCAGCGTTTCTGCACCCAGGAAATGTCAGAATGACTGAGCAGCAATGAGGCCTCCTCCAAAATTCCGAGCCAGGCAGGATCTGAGCTGGATGACACAAAAATCAATGGGGCTTTGAAAATCTCCGCTTTCAAGACCCTTCGGTAGCCAAGGCCAAAATGTGCCAGAGGACTCATAGAAAACATGCATTTGCTTCCCTGGCCATCCTCTCCCCACCCATCGTCCAACGGAAAAGCACTCAGAACCACCCTATCCTTGTCATTGTCACCATAATTTTTTTTAAAAAAATTTTAGAGACACTGTCTCACTCTGTCACCCAGGTTGGAGCGCAGTGGCACAATCCTAGCTCACTGCAGCCTCAACCTCCTGGGCTCATCTGACCCTCCAACCTCAGCCTCCTGAGTAGCTGGAACTACAAACGTGTGCTAGTACATCTGGCTCATTTTTGGGTTTTTTAAATTTTTATTTATTTAATTATTTATTTATTACAGACAGGGTCTCACCATGTTGCCCAGGCTGGTCTTAAACTCCTGGACTCAACTAATCCACCCTCCTTGGCCTCCCAAAGTATTGGGATTGCAGGTGTGAGCCACCGCACCCAACTTTGGCTAATTTGTACATTTTTTTTGTAGAGACAGGGTCTTGCTATGCTGCCCAGCCTGGCTATAATTATTATTCTTTTTAAAGCCAGACCACAAGGTGGGAGCTAGAAACAGGATGGTCTCACGTTGTCTACATGTTGGAGATGGTTTTGTTTTCTCTCCTCAATTACGATGAGAGTATGAGGGGGGCACCTCGGGACAGAGAGAGGCTGGAAAACACAAATCTCTTTGGTCCTTGGAGGGTCGTTGTCACGGGCGCCTGTTCCTTTTGTCCCCGCCCTTTCGCCTCTCCTTGCACCTGGAGGGAGGTCCGCTGAGAAGGGAGGCGAGGGTGTTTCCACGCCACCCCCCAAAAACAGGGGCTCCATGGAGCCTGGCCGGCTGCTTTTCTTAGCACCCAGCAGCTGAGCTGAGAGTAAGGAGCGAGGACGGAGCCCAGCAAGCCACCGGGACGTCTCCGCCGGTGAGTCCAGCCTTGCCTTGCACTAGGTCTGGGTGCCCATGCCTGGCCAAGGGCACAGGGCGAGTGTGTGGACCGAAATGTCCTCAAATTCTAGAGTCGATCGTGGGCTGTGTTTTGTTTTGTTAAATTTCAGTTTTCATGTATAATAGGGTAACTATTGAGGAGATGACCTACACAAGCTAAGGCTCTTAGGGGCCCTCAGTGATTTTTTTCTTTTTCTTTTTTTTTTTTTTTCTTTTTTGAAATAGAGTCTTACTCTGTCGCCCAAGCTGGAGTGCACTGGCACTATCTCAGCTCACTGCAACCTCCGCCTCCCAAGTTCAAGTGATTCTCCTGCCTCAGTCTCCAAAGTAGCGGGGACTACAGGCGCCTGCCACCATGCCAGGCTAATTTTTGTATCTCTAGTAGAGATAGGGTTTCACCATATTGGCCAGGCTGGTCTTGAACTCCTGAACTCAAGTGAGCCACCGCACCTGGCCTTGTAGGCTGTTTTAAAGTGAGTCTCCTGGCTTTCTAGAAAACCCCAAACCCAGAGCATTTAGCCTCATTTTAAGTTAAGGTGGTGACGGGGAAACAGCCGCTCCTTGGAGGAGGCCTCTAGAATCTCACTGTCTTGGGAATGAGCCTGAGTGGGGTGGACACCCTCAGGAGAGAGATGGGGGGTGACCCGGTGGGGGCTGCCTATGGTTCCCACAGGGACCCAGTGGGGCTGAGGGACTGAAGGGGGTCAGAGGCAGAGCATCCAGTCTCGCTGGCTCCGAGGGGCTGGGTGGAGCTCCTTCACTGCCCCCTGTGCCCAGTAAGCCGTGGGGACCAGCAGAGCAGTGCCGGGTGTCCGAGTGCAGGAGGAGGCTGGAGTGCACGCGCTGGATTCCCAGTCGGGCATCATCAAGGGACCAAGGGCATTGCGGGTCACCAGGGCAACCAGCCTCATCTTCCTCCTCCTCTTAAGGCTGAGTCAGGTGGGCCTTCCATGCATGACCTGCAGCCCTCCTAGCCTGGGCATCCTGGGCAGAGGTGGGTGTCCTCTTCTTAACAACAGACTAGGCCATTTAGGAAGCAAAATAGAGCCAGAGCCGAGTCCCATGGAGCCGGGATCTGCTGGGTGTTTCCCTTCTAGGGTCCGCAGAGTGATGTGTGCGGCTGTTGTGCCAGACCCAGGGAGGGGAGCCCCCGGGAGGTACGGGCCATGAGCTAAAAGCTCTCCCTGCATCCCACCTGTCCTTGGGTCCACAGGAAGCACCGCATGGGATCTGGTGCCAGGTGCCCTGGTCCACAGTGTGAGTGGGTTCACGCAAGCCCCAGCTCATAGAGTGATAGCGGGGCTGGTTGGCTGGTGCTGGGAGACCTGGGCATGGCACCTGCGCGCTTGCTCAGTGCTTCAGGTGTCCTTGAAGTGTAGACTTCAGGTCTTCTGGAAGGAACCTCCAAGGTCAGCATCGCAGACGCACGGTCCTGCAGTTTCTCTGGGACATGTCCAGCAATAGGGTCCCCCCAGGGAGGTGACCGTGACCAACACTAGGAGGTAGCTGGGGTCTTGTCTGAATGGGGGCCAGAGTTTGGGGCTCTCTGAAAAAGCAGGGCCCCTGGGACAGACCTCACACCTCCTTCCAGCCGCCTTACCTCCGCCTGTGCTCTCTCTTTCCTGCAGCAACACGGGATACCCATCCCGGTCACCCCCAAGAGCCCATGGAGTATGGACGAGAACCTCATGCACATCAGGTAAATGCCCGCCCTCCACCCATCCTTGGTCCTCCTGGGCTCATTCCAAAGGATGGCCATGTGCTGCCCCAGGACGTGCTGGTGACCCCTACACCAGTGGTCCCTGCCCTCGGGGAGCTGAGAGGCTTCAGGCAGGACAGAGATCAAAGCGCCCAGCTCATGCACTGCCCTCATTGCAGTTCTGCTGAGTATTGTCAAGGAGATAGATCATGGGCATGCAGCCTCATCAGGAGTATCAAGGAGGGCTTCTTAGAGGAGTTGGCATTGAAGGTTAAAACCTCAAGGATGGAGAACAGGCCCAGATGGGGCACTGGGGAAGTGTTTAAGGCGGAGGCCCCCTCACCAATGTGCAGAGCCCCAGGGCAGTCCCCAGAAGACTCAGGGAAAGGCCCCAACTCTTTCTTACAACCTGCAGCTCCACGGGTGACTGTGGTGGGCCCAGAATGTTTCAGACAGGTTGGCAGCAGATGCTCTGGCAGAGAGTAAAAGGCAGACCAGGCTCATGGGCACAACGGGGGGTGTGTGTTGGGGGATGGGGGCATGCCATGTCCCTCCCCAGCTGACCCTGTCTTTCCTCTCCCCTCTGCAGCTACGAGGCTGGAATCCTGGAGAACCCCAAGGTAATCCCCCCAACCCCGTCTCCTCCCAGCCGGCCACCTTTGGTGGTAGCTGCTCCATGCCGATGCTGTCTGATGTATTTGTAGCCTAATTTGAAATTTCACGGGGGCCAGCCATGGGGCTGGGGCCAAGCCCTGCCTGTGTTCCCCGACCCCCCGACCGGCCCCCCTCTGCCCGCCCTCTCCTCGCTGCATTTGAAGACCTCCCCCCGCCCTTCCTCTTCTAATTGCCGCTGGGATGAACAGGGGAAGGAAATATCTCAGGGCAGCATACAGAGAGTGTGTGATTGTGAGACAATAAAGAAGTAATTAGGCAGATGAGACACTTGGGGGAGGGCCCAGCCTGTGCCCACCAGCTCCCAGGCTGTGCTGCTGGAGTTTTGGTTGTAGGGGGCTGGGGGAGGCATGGCTGAGAGCCCCAGGCCCCATTTGTCTGGATCCGTGTTGCACACCCGCCACCACCGGCCACCCTGATCCCGTCCCAAGCCTCCCGGGCGGGCCAGGCTGGGCCCTCAGCTCTGTTTGAAGTTTCGGGTTTCTCTCCCCGGGGTAGGGGGCTTCTTTGTGTCCACCCCTGCCCACTGTGGGAGGTGGGGGAGGCAGGGCCAAATCTATCATGGGAAGAGAAAAATCTCTTTGTCCCTGAGGGAATGTGTCTTAGTTCTCGAGCCCAGCCAGCCCCACACCCCGGGGAGGCTGGTTTGGGGGTGGGAAAAGTGTGCTTTCTGAGGGGGTGCAGCTGGGCCTGGGGAAACCAAGAAGGCCAGCTGGAGGGGAGGGTGCCCAGGGAGGTTTGGTGAAATTGGGGAGCGCCAGAGCCCCGCCCGGGATCCCCCAGGGCCTGGGCATCTGTCACTCTCACGCCCGCATGCCGCCCCCTGGTCGGTGTTGGCTGTAATATCACATGGCAGCCACCATGTCTGGGGCGCGGGCCGGGGGTGGCATTGCCCTGGCTCAGTTCCTAGGACACCGGCTGGGAGCAGCCTCACTTTATGGGTGAGGAAACTGAGGCCCGGAGCCGTGACGCGCCCCAGGGTGCCAGCTGCTTGGGGCGAGGGAACGGGCCCTGGGGCTGGTGCCCTCCAGCTATTGGTTCCCCTACTGCCCATGGCCCCCTCCCTGTCCAAACCTGTCACTCAGGAGAGCCGCCACCCTTGCCCGCTGGGGGCTGATGGGCCCTGTGCGTGGCTGCTGCCTGCTGGTCACAGGTTTTTCTAGTTCATGCTCTGCTGACCCCACAACACTCAGGCCAGCCACCCTAATTAGCCAGTCAGTCAGCGCCAAGGGGGGCAGGGAGGCTGAGCCTGCGGAGTGGCTTCCAGGCAGGGCATCCTCTCAGGCCCGTGGGCCCCAAGCATGCCGGGCAACCACTCCTGGCCGTTCTCCAAGCAGCCTATGGCCTCTGCAAGCAGCTTATGGGGCAGAGAGGAGGCCCCCCAGAATGGAGGACCTCAGGATTGAGAGAGAGAGCAAGGCCAGAAGGAAATCGCCCCTCGGACCGTGCAGGAGGGCCCCCGGGCCTGGAGTAGGTTACTGAGCTACTGTGGGCAGGTCCTGCACCCTCCCAGGCCTCCTGTCTCATGAGGGTATCGGGTGGAGAAGTCTGTGCTAAAGAGAATCTGGATTAAGGATCCTGCTACCTCACCCACACTTGGGTCCCAGAGACAGGAAACCCGAGTCTAAATCCCAACTTTTCTTCTTATTGCTGTGCAACCTCGGGCAAGTTGCCCAACCTCTCTGAGCCTCCAGTACCCCTTGTCCAAGGTGGGAAAACACAGCACCTCCCTCCTGGGGCATCTAAAGCACTTGGCCTGGCACAGGGCAAGCCCTCAGTCATGGACCTGGGGGTCCCATGCTCCCTCCTCACGGGAAGAAGGCTCCAAAGTCTTCTCGGGGACCCCTCTCAAGAAAGGCTGGGCTGGGCTGAGCTGGGTGTGAGTCAAGGGGAAACCTAATTCCTGCGGAGACGCCTGGGGCACCCAGAGTCCAGCCGCTCTGGAAGGGAGTTTGCGCCAGCCATGCAGACTCCCCAGGGGCTTTGTGCTGCGGACGGGGCTCAACGTCAGGACGCGCCCTTGCATCCCTGGACCTGGCAGCCCTGTCCCCCTCGGGATGAGCTCAGGGGGACAGAGCTCGGGGAACCCGTGCCCCTCCCCCTCTCCAAAAAAAGCCAGGAGACCTGCGGAAGGGAGGGCTTGAAGGCAGATGGCTGAGCCATTTTCTGCCTCCGTGAGGGCTGATTGAAGGGCAATGAGGCAGCTAATGCGAAGAAAGATAGAAATTTACTTGCTTTAACTTCATACGGTCCACAGTGAAAGAGTTCATTCAGTCGCCGGCCCGCCATAGCTGATGGATGAATAAACCATTTGCGGCATCGATCATGCCTCTACATCATGGTTTAGTTCATGGGCCATTTGCTTCCAATTTCTCCTTCTCGGGGCCTGTTTCATGCTTTCTTTCGCCCTCTCCCCCTACCCCCCACCCCGACTCTCTCTCTCTCCTTTTCTTCACTCTCTTCCCTCCCCTGCCCCCCCACAGATGACATTGGAAGTGAGCCCTCCCGCTGGGAGGGATAAATAGATGGCATTGATACTCAGCAACAAACTATTTGTCATTTGAACTGGGCTTTTAGGAAGGAGAGTAAAAAGAAGGCAGGCGCTCGAGCCACCACGGAATGCAAAGCAAATGTCATTTTATTTCTATTTAGTTATTTTATTTAATCGGCGCTGTCAGGTGCCCGCCCGACAGCTGCCTCTGACTTCCGCTGCGGTCTGCAGAGACTCGTCCTCCAATCTTCCCATCCCCTCTCCTTCCAAATGCATGCACTGTCAGCCTCCACTTCAGTCTGGGGCTCCCTTAGGAAGTGTGGCGGGAGAGGAAGTGACAAGCAACGCGTTGAAAACAGTTGCAGTCGGGCCCAGCGCAGGTGGAGGTGGGAGAGAGCTGGGCTTGGATGGGAGTGGGGCCCTCGTACCGGCACTCTGGTTGGAGGCTTGGGGGAGTCCCAGGCAGCTGGAGATGGGACTGTGGAGTTGTGTGGTCACCCCAAGATCCAGTCCAGTTCACTTTACCTTTTTGCTGAGGATGAGCCTTGGGGCCCATCTGTGCCCAGGGAATGCTGCAGTTGGCAGGGCCCAGTGGGCCAGCCCTGATGCCTGCCTATGGCTGTGATGCTGGCTGGCTCTGGCCACAGGCCTCACCCTGCTTGTCAGCCCAGGTTACTACAGCAGCTGGGAACCAGCATAAGGTGGTGGAAAGAGTCCCTATGTTTAGCTTCCAAAGCATGGTTTGGAGAAGCCACCTCTCAGCCTTGGCTTTCCCTGTGGTCTATAGAGGCATCAGGCTGGGGGTCCTTCAGGGCCCCTCCTACTGCCTGGAGTCTGCCTTTAGGGAAAGTTCTGGGTTCTTGTTCCTGCCCCACAAATGGGCACTGACACGGGGATACAGCTGGTCCTGAGTCACGTCGTCCCTTGGAGGTGGGGGTGGAGGATCCACCACGGTCGTTGTCTGAACTTAGAAGGATCAATTGTCCTGGTTTGCCCAAGACTAAGAGGTTTCTGGGGACAAAGGACTTTCAGTGCTAAAACCAGGAGAAACCAGGGTACTTGGCCACTCTAACATAGAGTCACAGGCGAATGACCACGGGTGAGCTTCCAGGGTACTTATGTAGCCCCATCCCATGCAGAAGGAGGCTGGGCCGAGCAGGTACCCCCATGAGTGAATTCCAGCTGCAGAGCACACTCCAGTTTGTACCAGGCCTTCCCTGACATTTTCTTGTGTGTTTTCATTTCCAGTTACATATCTGTCTATATTTATATATATATATTTTAAATATATATTACAGTATGTATGCTTATATATTAAAAATAAAATGTTTTTTATTTTTAATATACATTACAATTTAAGTATATATATTATATATTTAATATAAATATGTTTTTATAATATATAATAAAATATACAATATACATATTTTTAATATATATTACATAAATATAAAATACAAATATATATAAATAAGATAAAAATATATTTTATTAAAAATAAAATATATTTTTAATATATATTACAATTTAAGCATATATATATATATTTAAGCGTATATATATATATACGCTTAAATTGTAAGATGGCCAAGGGCAGGTATCATTTTCTCCCATTTTACAGATGAGGAAACTGAGGCTGGAGGAAGTTAAGCCTCCCCAAGGCCTCACAGCCTGAGATCTTGATCCTGGCATGGGGGTATTGCCCATCACTGTAAAATCCAACATGTATTTGGTGAGGACCTCACAGGGCTCCTGTCCTGAGTGCCAGGGAATATAACTCCCATGTGGTCTCTGCCAGCACGGATCTCACAGTTGCAGCTCCAGTCCCTCCCGCTCAGCCTCCATTTCTTCATCTGTAGATGGGGTAAGAGCGCTTGACCTTCTTACCAAATGGAGCTGCTGAGAACTCAGACTGCAGATGGGAAGTGATACGTGAATGTGTGCAAGGTGTTTTGTTTTGTTTTGTTTGCGGAGGAGGGGACGGAGTCTCACTCTGTCGCCCAGGCTGGGTGCAGTGGTGCAATCTCAGCTCACTGCAACCTCCGCCTCCTGGGTTCAAGCAATTCTGCCTCAGCCTCCCGAGTAGCTGGGACTACCGGCACATGCCGCCACACCCGGATAATTTCTTTTGTATTTTAGTAGAGATGGGGTTTCATTGTGTTGCCCAGGCTGGTGTTGAACTCCTCAGCTCAGGCAATCCACCCGCCTCGGCCTCCCAAAGCACTAGGATTACAGGCGTGAGCCACTGCGCCCAGCCGTCTGCAAAGTTTTTAAAGCAAAAATGAGACAGCAGTTCCTAGATGTCAGCAGGTGAACAAGAACCCCAGGCACAGGATGCCCAAAGGACGGACTTGAGCAGTCAGGCCCAAGAGGCCCAAGTCCCCACAGTGGCAAGTGTCCAAGCCGCAGCCTGGGGGAGCTAGGGCCTCCGAAGATGGGAGGGAATTTCAAGAGTTCCAGGCAACACGCAGCCCCTCCACCACTGCATCAGACGAGAGGCCCATTTTCCAACACGCCCAAGAAAAAATATACATAAAGGTTGATGTGTTTTCAAATGGGTTTTTGCTTTGCTCTTCTCTTTTCTCCCTGTGAGTATTAACCTTGGGGACCCAGGGGACGGCTCGGCTTGCCAGAGCACCTGCTGGGGTCACACGCAGTCATTAGCTTTGCGGTCAGTGCAGAATAAACCCCAATTCCCGAGCCGGCGAGAGTGTGCATACCGCTCCTGGAAAGCCCTCGGAACGCCGCCTCGCTCCTCCAAAGTCACACTTTTTCCTGCCTGACTTGTTCCTCTCCTGCTATTCTACCTCCAGCTGTGGGGGCGTCGAAGAAAAAGATGAGATCAAGTTGAGGGGAAAAATTGTCTGATTTCTCAAGCCCTTTGTTTCCCAGGCCCCTGGCAAGCGGGACTGATGCTAGGCTGAAGGCTGGGGACCGGGGGATCTGCTGGACCCCACCAGCTGGTGGGCAAGTGGATGGAGGAGAGGGGTGCAGATCCCTGCGGGAGGTGGACTGTAGGGTGTCCGGGGACTGGCATGTCATCCTCCCACCTCTTTCTGTCTTTTGTCAGAACCAAGCGCCTCCAGGTCTCTACACGAAGACCCAGGACCCGGCCAAAGCCCCCAACACCCCTGACATTCTCGAGATCGAGTTCAAAAAAGGTATGTTTTTTGAACGTCCCACCTGTTGGGACTCAAAAGGGTCGAAAGGGATTGACTGTTGGGGCCCTGGCTCCTTTTCCGTCCCTGCCTGGGAACCTAGGCCCTCTTTACCCCCACCCTGCATCCCTGGAAGCTGGAGTTCAGACAGGGGTTTCAAGGGTGCCGCACAGCCCACCTCCCTGGACAGTACAACCCATGGATGCCTCTAGGCTTGGGAGGAACACGCCCTCGGCCACCCATCACTTGGGTTCATGGGCACCAGGTCTGGAATGAGAGCACTCTAGTCCCTGAACAGCCTCTCACCTTTCCTGGGCCTCAGTTTCCTCACCTGAGGATGAAAGAGAGTGCCTGCTGTTTTCCCGGGGTAGAATGAGGCCTGCAAGGGAGCGTCCAGCCCCAGGCCCTGATCCCAGAAGGTCCTCAGTAAACAGTCAGTGTTGGTGAGCTGGCCTCAGGGACCCCTGGGACCCCACGTGGAAAGCCTTCGCCAGTCCTCACTGAGCCGCTCTGGGCCTCACCCTTCTGACCCCACGTTCAAAGCTGTGGCCACTCTTGCTCCCCTCGGCAGTGGAGCCTGTCCTGTTCACTCCCTCCTCCTCACTGCTGTCAACAAGAAGCCCGAGTGCCTGAGCTTGGGAGAGGGCGTCTCTTGGCCTGGAGGAAGGACAGAGAAGCAAGGCGAACCTGCCTGGGCTCAGAGGGAGGGCTCAGAAGGCCTGAAGGGGTACCTTTTCAGGAGGCTGGAGAGATCAGGGCGGCTTCCTGGAGGAGGTGGTGCTGGGCACAAGGGCATCCCAGGACCAGGCGGGGGCTGGTCCATTTGTCCACAAAGTGGCTGCCCACACTGGAGCTGGGATGAGAGGGAGACAGGCTCGTGGAGAGGCCTGGCCCAGCTCTGATGCTCGGCCCTTACCCTGGGTACCACAGAGAGGAGGACTGGGTGGGGAAGGCTCAGGCCGGTGGGGAAGCAGAGCTGCAGACCCCACTCTCCCTCTTGCTGGTGTGACCTTGACAGCCAGCTTCACCGTGCTGGGCTTTGGGTGCACTCATCTAAAAACAGGCCCACAGGCATGATGCTCACAGGTGCCCGGCATGGTGTGTGGAATGGGGTGTCGGAGGCTGAATGCTTTAATAATCTGCCTCTTCTGGGCCTTTCCCTAGAGCCTGGCCAAGTCAGCGAGTGTCTTCCTTGCTCCCCTCCATCTGTCCCAACCCACTGGGGGTCAAAGAGGCCCCCAAAGGCAGCCGGGCCCCCAGGCCTGTTTGCAGGCACACAGCCTCCCTTGAGGACCATCTCTGAGGAGATGGTGGGAGTGGCCCCACCAGCATCTCCTGGCTCCCTGCACGGGGCCCCCAGGAGCCCGGAGACCCGTGAGGGTGGGAGGCAGGCGGCAGGCTGCAGAGGGTCTCGGGCACCAGGCTCCGGCAGCCCTGCCCAAGGACCCGGGCAGCTCCGCGGGCTGAGCTGGAGAAGAAACGTGACCTATTGTCATGATTTGGGGACTGTCTGGAAGAAGAAAAAAAGACGGGAGGAACCCTCCCCTGGCCAGTGCCCATTCACTCTCTAGTTAATTTATTTGAAGTTTTAATCTAATTATTAACTATTTTAAAGGCTAAGAGGCTTTCTCCGGCAGCAGCACCAACAATGTCACCTCTTCTCCCGGGCAGGCCCCATCTAAGGCCCCAGCGAAGGCCGATAATAGGACCGGGAGGGAGAGAAAGGGAGAGGGGAGAGGCGGGGGGTGGCGAGAGGGGCTTAAGGTTCATTATTGGGCAGACTTACATTTAATAGCAATTTACAACCAAGTTATAAAACCCCTGGAAATGGGGGTTAAGAATGGCGAGGCTGACAGCGCCTTGAGCGAAGCCCCTCCAAGCGGCGCCTGGCTAATAAAGCCTCGAAAGCCGCTATTGAGGCCTGATTGGCACCCGATGGCTCGCTCCATGGTAATGAGCCGGGCAGATGGGTGGGGGATTAGCCGCCAACTTTGAACAGCTTTTCTTTGTCACTGTTTCAGCTCTCTTGTTAGCCCCAATACATTTATTGCTCATTTCACACCGCTCGAGAAAGTGCCCCTTGCTATTCAAAGTCAACCCCGAACCCACCCACTGCCCCCCCCAACCCCTTCCCTCCTGCCCTCCTGCCACCCCAGACCCAGCTCCTTGGATTCAGGGACGCTGCCGACACCTCGCCTGCTGGAGCGGGCACCGTGTCACCCCCATCAATCAGATGGCTGCGTGTGGGTCTGGGGTACAGGGTCGGGGCGCGGGGTCCGCCTGACAGACGTGGCAGGGGGCTGTGTGTGTGTGTGTGTGAGCGAGTGTGTGTGTGCTTGAGCCCAGCCACACCTCGGCCAGGCGGCCCCCGGGTGACTGGTGGGACAGAAGGTGCTCCCGGCGTAAGACAATGGTGGAGCGTGAAATTCAATTAGTTCAGGGCCTGGTTCCAATTTCACAGCCCCTAAATGCAAAAGGGGCAAAGAGAATGGGAGGGTGGGGGAGAGTGTTTTTATTACATTTTCCCTTTCATTCTGGGGGGCTTTCTCGCCCCTTCTCTCCCTGCAGCAGGCCTCAACCTGCACAGGGCTTTTGAAGGAGTCATTTGGAGTCCATATCTGTCACATCCATTTAAGGCGTTGCGGGAGGAGGGAGAGGGTGGGGTGGCGGGTGCAGGCTCCTCTGCTGAGCCGGGCCCAGGGGCCCACTGCCTTCTCTTCCCACCCTAGGGGTCCCCGTGAAGGTGACCAACGTCAAGGATGGCACCACTCACCAGACCTCCTTGGAGCTCTTCATGTACCTGAACGAGGTCGCGTGAGTGACTGCAGCCCTGTCCGGCCTCCTGGGCGCCGCTGTCTCGGGCGAGCACGGACCTGGACCGTTGCAGCTAATGGTTGTGGCTGAGGTTCAGGGGTGCAGAGGACAGGCCGTGTCCCTTCCCCATAGCCACAGAGTTTCCCGGACTAGGGGAGCCCCGTTTGGCAGGAGAGGCTCCGTGGTCCTTAGCCTTGGAAGATAACAACCCAAGGAGGCCTTCTGCCTCCAAGGGATCATTAGGCTGGGGCTCCCAGGCCCTTGGCTGGATGGGAGGCCAGGATAGAAGGAAAGTGAGCGGTAGTTAGCTCTGGTGCTAGGCAGGGCCCCAGGACACAGGTAACAGAAGGAACAATTTGAACTCACACCTGGGCAATCCCTTCTCTCTCTGGGCCTCAGTTTCCCCACCTGTCCAGTGGGCACTTGGACTAGGTGACCAGGCTCAGATGTCCTCTGAGTCTTAGATCCTGAAATGCTGCCTCACCTGTGGCCTAAGCTGCACCCACCCTAGGGCAGCCCAGCTGGGTGGGTGACTCTGAGCCTTGCGGTAGTCCCTGAACCTAATGGACCGGTTCTTCCCACAGGGGAAAGCACGGTGTGGGCCGTATTGACATCGTGGAGAACCGCTTCATTGGAATGAAGTCCCGAGGTGAGTCTGCTCAGCCCTGCTCAGAGCCCGCCTCAGGGCCCAGCAAACCCAGAGATCCCTGAGACCTGTCCCATTTGGACGCTACTACCCCTATGCTACGTGGGCGACGTTGGGCGCGTCCTTTCACCACAGCCTCCGAGACTGCAGTTCCCCTCCTGCCAAGTGGGGCTCATGGGCCCTTTGCCACTGACTTTCAGGGTGTTAGGAGAAGGGCTGCCCAAGGGCTGAGAGAGGCCCAGGAGGGCCTGGGGAGTCCCCGAGGAGCAGGCAGGCCAGGGCCAGGCCTGGAGGTCAGGCTGTCTTGTGTCTGGGGCGGGCAGGCCAGGTTTGGAGGCAGACCGTGCAGGCCCGATTTCGTGGTCATTAAGGCCGCATGGAGGCCGTCGGCCAGGCAGGGCAAAAGTCCTGCCAGAGGTGGGCACTGTGGCTGCACTGGCGCTGGGAGCCGGCCAGAGCCTAAGGTCCTGTCCCGGCATCAGGCCCGGCTCACGGGGCCCTTTTTCCAGGGATGGTTGGGGCTGAGCCTCAGTGTGGCATGCCTGCCACCTCGGCTGGCCTCTAGCCTGCCTAGCCCCGTATCCGCCTCTGGCTGGGCCCAGGAGCAGGGCAGTTGGTCCCCAGGCAGGTGCTTCTGTCTTCTCTTAGTAGCCAAAGCCCATGATTCCCTTTGTTGGTCACTCACCATTTCATCTTGACCACATCCTCCTCTCCAGGACTCAGTTTCCCCATTCATACACCAAGGGGATCTCAGGTCCCTGAGGGTCTGCTAGTGTGTGATAAAGCCATGCTGTGTTTTCTGGGGGGTCCTAAGAGGGAGAGGACAAGGTTTCAGTAGTTGGATCCCCTGAATTGGGCACCTGAATTTTTAATACTGGTGGTGGGGTCAGGGCTCCCCACTTTGGTAAATGTTCAGATCTCTTTGCTTAGGGTCGATGTGAAAAGATACCAAGCCAAATAAAACCTGACCACGGTATAGTCACGGCCCCATGTCCCTCAGGCTATTTTTACTAAGATTCTAAAATCCGAAGAGAGCTGATCGCCCCATGTGGGCCAGAAGAAAAGGGTGGTGGTGCGGAGGGCTGGAGGCCTGTTTCTGGTCCCAGGTTTGCCCTGCCTTGCCCAACGACCTTGGACTTGTCATCTATCGCTAGGCCTCAGTTTCCCCAAGTGTAATGTGGTAAGCGTTGGGAGTTGCATCACTCTGGTTCTGACCTGTTTGCATTTACCTCAAAAGACATAGGAGCACGGAAAGGGGAGGCGGGTTTGCCTCTTTCTTGTGGTTTAGCTCCTTGCTTGCTGTTATTCAGGAGAAACAACCTAATTGAAGCTCTGGGAAGGCCTTGAGAACAATGTTACTAATTAGCTGCTCCTTTTTATCCTGGCTTACCTTTGTCTCTTACCTATATTAACATGTGATTAGATGCCCCTTTGTCGCCGCCTGCCCTTGGGAGCCAGCGAAGTGTGCACCCTCCAGGGAGAGCTGGGGGGGACCTTGGGGAGTCACAGACCAGCACCCCATTTACAGATGGGGAAGCCAGGGCTGGGGACGGGTGGCATAGAGGCCTTGCTTCAAGTAGCAGGCACTTTAGTGGCAGGACCAGGACTGCCATCTGGGCCCAGAGTGGCATGGAGTGGAGGGCTAAGAGCTTCGACTGGAGTTGGACAGATCTGGGTTCAAACTCATGTATGGGGGCAGGAACTGGTACACTGGAAGTGCTCCATAAATAGCCATCCGTCCCCAGGGCCTGCGGAATGGGGACAGAAGTAGCCCCCACACTCTAGGAGCTGTCAGTGTGGCGGGGGATGGGGAGGGTTCCAGTACTGCACCTGTTGTTATGCCCTTGCCATGCCTGTGGCAGGCATCACCAGTCGATGCTGGCACTATTCTGTGAACTCCAGAGGTGTCTCAGGGCTGCCTGCAGGCACTACCAAATGATCAGGATTGGCACACGTGATGAAAATGCATTGCCTTCCCTATTGGAAAGATAAGGACTGGCCTGAAGTCACTGTGAAATGGCATCCTGCTGGGTGGGGCGAGTCAAGCAGACTTGAGCAAAAGTGAACTGGAGGAGGTGGTTAGTGAGGAAGACCTGGACTGCACTATTCTGAACGTGGAATGGTAGCTGACAGCATGCCAGAGAGGCTGGACCTTTTTCCCAGAATGGAGGCCTCGTCCCCATAGAAGGTCAGAGCCATGAGATAGATCAACAGTCTGTTCCAACCCCCATGGCTCCTTACCACCACCTGGGGAAAGGTTCCCGGAGGCCAGCCTCCACTCTGCCCTGGTACTTTGTGTGTACTGTTGGAGGCTGTCCCCAAAAGCACAGAATTTAGTCAGCATGGTACAGGAAAGAAAATTGGGATTCTGACGGCAAGAACTTGCTGTGTGATCTTAGACAAGTCTCTCCCTCTGCAACTCCGATTGTCAAGGGGCCAGGTGAGGAGGTCGTATCATCTCCCTCTGAACGTCCTCACTCGCCTATTTTATTGCTTTGGGTTGGGGAGAGAAGAGAAAGTTGCTAGGTAATTTTAGGGTGGTATCTTCTTTTTATTTCTCTACTCCAAATATTTCTTTTGAGGCGGAGTCTCGCTCTGTCTCCCAGGCTGGAGTGCAGTGGCGCGATCTTGGCTCACTGCAAGCTCCGCCTCCCGGGTTCACGCCATTCTCCTGCCTCAGCCTCCGAGTAGCTGGGACTACAGGCGCGCACCACCACACCCGGCTAATTTTTTGTATTTTTAGTAGAGACGGGGTTTCACCGTGTTAGCCAGGATGGTCTCGATCTCCTGACCTCGTGATCTGCCCGCCTTGGCCTCCCAAAGTGCTGGGATTACAGGCTTGAGCCACCGCACCCGGCCCAAATATTTCATGTGAGAAGGAAAGAGGAGAGACGGTAAATTAGGGCGCTGTGGATTCTCCCATAACAAGGTTTTTATTAAGTGCACAGTAATGAGAGAAGCTGTTAATCGTCAATTATATTGAGGGCAGAGCAGAAAGATGCTATTGTCCGTATCTCGGTGTACAAGGGGAAAATGTCATTTGTATTGATTTTACAAAGCTCGTAATTGACATTCGTTAAGGGCTGATTTTTTTCTCTGGGGGGTGGGAGCGGGTAGGAAGTTGGGCAGCTCCTGTGCCCTGGGTCTGGGGTGGCCTAGTCAGTGGCACTCAGGGTCAGGGACAGGGGGCTGGGGAAGCTTTGGCTGGAGGCTGGAGTAGCCTTCTCCATATTGTGGCTGTTCACATGTCATTATCACATTATCTTTTTAACTCTGGAGGGGGGCTAATTAAGTGAAGTAAATGAAATCAGTGGGGAGGAGAAGCGGGGGGCAAGGCAGGCCGGAGGGAAGCCGAGGGAGGCTGGGAAGGAGCCAGCGCACGTCCTTGTGCTCAGCTTCTTCCTCTCTCTCCTCTGTGGCCTCAGACTTCTCCAGCTGCTCTCCTGCCTCTGCTCTCCTCCCAGCCCTGCCCGCCTCACCTCTGCCTGCCGCCGCCTCGCTCCTCCTCCCTCTCTCCCTTTCTTCCTCCCTCTCTCCCTTTCCTCCTCCCTCTCTCCCTTTCCTCCTCCCTCTCTCCCTTTCCTCCTCCCTCTCTCCCTTTCCTCCTCCCTCTCTCCCTTTCCTCTTCCTTCCCCTCTTTCCTCCCTTGCCCTTCCCTCTTTGCCCATTCTCCTCCCCTTCCCCACTCTCTCCTCCTGTCTCCCTTCCTCCTTCCTCCTCCACTTTCTGGCCCAGAAGGAACAAGGGCTGCCACCCACTTGCCCAACCTGCCCACCCACCATCTGGAACATTCCAGATGGAGAATGGAGGGAGACCTGTGAAGCAAAGAGGTTTTCAGTCCCAGAGGCCCACACAGCATGGGGCCCGCCGGGCACCAGGAACATAGAGGATGGCTAGAGTCCCACCCTGACTGACCTGCCTCCCATCACCATGGCAACTGCCTCTCACCTTGGCCCTGGTACCTAAGAGGTACCCCCATGCCCCACCTTTTCCAAATCACTACTTCTGCTTTCCCAAAGGACCACAGTCTTTAGTCCAGGTGCCCGCACCCCCAGCCCGGGCCCCAGCTGAGCTGGCAGATCCCACTCAATTCTGCAAAATTGCTCATTCCAGGCTAACCTGGCAGCCTCAGGGACAGACGAGAAGAATTTGAGCCACAGCAGCTGTTTGGTTCCCACCTCTTTCTGCTTGGTCCACTCTCCCCGCCCCCGCCACCCCTGGCCACCCCTAGCTCCTTGCCCTTCTCCCCACTCCCCGCCGCACCCTTCTTGGCAGTAATTATGGTGTGATTGAAGCTTCTCCAGAGAGAACTGCTGACACCTCTGTCTTTTTCCTGTAAACATGGGGAGATGAAAATAGACACTTGGAGCTGCTGTGCGTGTCACTCCAAAGATGTCTGTTGTCTCTTCCACGGCAACACAGAGGCTCAGCTGTCATTTCCTCCTTCTCTCTGCACGGTGGTTTGTATGCCGACTGTCAAAAGCCCCAAATCTATAGTCTTTTAGCATCAGGTTTCTGTCACTTTTTTTTTAAGTCTTTTTTTTCCCAGAAGAAACACACAGAAATCGTCTGTACCCCCTACCCCTGCGGAGAGGAGAGGGAAGAGTTTTAAAATGCACGCGCGCACGCACACACACGCGTGCGCGCGTGACAGCAGCAACCTAAAAACAAGCTTTTTGATCAGTCACAGTTAACTTTAACACCTTCTAAGAAAAGGAGCAGGAATATTAATTGCGCTGGTGTATTTTGTGTCTGCAGCCTTTCCCCTTGAGGGTGGCAGCCAGGAAGCCGGTGCTGGGGGCTCGGGAAGAGGAGGGTTCTGCCCTCCCTCTGCCCACCGGACACTCTCTGCTCCCAGTGGCACTGGCCTCATTTTCCTGGGGACACCTGTGATGGGCCAGTAGCTGGAGCAAGTCAGAGCTCTTCCTCGAGCCCTGAACCTCACCTGTGTCCTCCCCTCTCTGGATTGATGGGAGGTGACACTTTGGCCTAGAGTGTTCTCGAGACAAGACTGTCAGTAAATAGGGCACACCTGGAGGACACTCTGAACACTTACCTTTGAGGTAGGTCCCAAAGGAAGTTGGAATGTCAGAGCAGCAGGAACTTGCAGCCTTCTTGTTGCCTGGGTCTAAGAGACGGGGCTGAGGCCGGCCAAAGTCACACAGCAAAGCCAAGCTGGGCACCTTCTGTAAAGGCCAAGCTGGGCACTTTCTGTAAGACATGGTTATAAGACTCCTGGTGCCCAGCTCCAGCCCTGCAAATATAGTTTGGACTGCCCCGCAGTTGGCCCAGCTGAGGACAGAAAAGCAGGGAGGCGGGCCCTGGGTGTCTAGGAGTTGAAAATGAGGAGGGCTCCTGCTCCTGGCCTGTCCAAGATGGCGCTATCACGACTCTGTGGCCAGTGTAAGGATGGGCTTTGCAAGTTTCTAGAATATTCCAAAATGTATCCAAACTCATCACTAGAAGGCCTGTTTCCAACCCAATATGTATCCAGTTCGAGTATGTACCAGGATGGGAAGACCAGCAGGACTTTGTCAGTGTCGTGCTCTTGGTGGCTCTTGGGAAATTGCTTTATTTCTGGTAATAAGGTTTCTAGGCTAATTGAAAACTTGCTCCTCCAACATTATCGTTGTATCTGCCATTTTGGAGACAGAGATTTCCCAAGGTTCTACACGCACTGATCTTTCTAAACACATTGCTCAGCCATTCCCCTTTCTGGTGGCTTGGCACCGTCGTGTTTGTTTGGGGTCGTCATGTTTTGTGTTGTGTTTCTTGCCTGTCACCAAGGCTGTAGTTCAGTGGTGCAGTCATGACTCACGGCAGCCTCGACCTCCTGGGCTCAAGCAATCCTCCCACAAAGCACACACCACCACCCCCAGCTAATTTACTATTTTTTTTTGTAGAGACAGGGTCTCCCTGCATTGCCCAGGCTGGTCTTCAACTCCTGGGCTGAAATGATCCTCCCACCTTGGCCTCCCAAGTAGCTGGGACCACAGGCACATGCCACCACACCCAGCTCATTATTTAATTTTCTGGTAGAGATGGGGTCTCACTATGTTGTCCAGGCTGGTTTTGAACTCAGCTCAAGCAATCCTCCCGCCTTGGCCTCCCAAAGTTTTGGGATTACAGGTATGATCCCCCGCACACCTGGCCTGTGCTGAGTTCTATGTCCCTGTTCTCCAGGCTGTCTATAATGACTTTTCTCAGTCACTCCTCTGTTTCTGCCGCCATCAGCCTTTTTACCCTTTCCTGGTTTGTGGCTCTGAGCTGCTCTGCAGAAAATGATGACGGACCCATTTGAGCTGTGTTTACAAGAGTCACGTTGGCCGGGCGCGGTGGCTCAAGCCTGTAATCCCAGCACTTTGGGAGGCCGAGACGGGCGGATCATGAGGTCAGGAGATCGAGACCATCCTGGCTAACACGGTGAAACCCCGTCTCTACTAAAAATACAAAAACTTAGCCGGGCGAGGTGGCAAGCGCCTGTAGTCCCAGCTACTCGGGAGGCTGAGGCAGGAGAATGGCGTGAACCCGGGAGCTGGAACTTGCAGTGAGCTGAGATCCGGCCACTGCACTCCAGCCTGGGCCACAGAGCCAGACTCGGTCTCAAAAAAAAAAAAAAAAAAAAAAAAAAAAAGAGTCACGGTGAGGCCTGAGGAACTCCCGAGGGATGTGAGGGCTTGGGCCGCTGCATAAACTTGGAGAGAGGCCATTTCCTGCTCAGCAGTCACAACTAAATTCAGACGGTGGAGACTGCTGAAGGCTACAGCCCCCACCAGTGAAACGGGATGGGCTCTTTGGTGGCACGCGATACTCGTATTTGCACCTGGTTGCTCTGAGGGGCTTTCACAAGCATGTCACCTGACACCAGTATATCGGGTTTACAGATGAGAGAACCAAGCCTCCAGAGAGGTTCCCTTCGGCCCAGGTACACAGAGCCATGGTGAGCACTCAAGCTTTTCCTCCACAGCAACAGCCCGGACTTGGGCTTTCTCTCATGCTCTGGCTAGCAGTTGATCACTTTGCCAAAGGCCCTTCGAGGCCACCTGGAGCCGAACGGGAGACCCCGGTGCTGGGACCGTTCCCCCTCCAGTTGGCCAGGTAGTATTAGGCAAGCCAGTCCCCTCCCCAGGGCTCGGTTCTCATTTGTAAAACTGGTGTGTGGGACTAGATTTAAGGTGAGTCCAGAGTTTGCAGAGGGGCCTCCGTTCCTCCCAGCACAGCCTCTGCCATCTTTTCTATATGCTGGGCTCCTGTCGCAGGCTGTTGGAATACTAGGTTGGCAGCTAACAGTCGGGTGAACACGGTACCGGATTGATCCTAATGCAAGCTCTGACATTTCCATGATTCTAACACTTAAGGATCAAAGATTGGAGGAGTTCTCCAAGGAGGAAACTTCTGGTAGTACACGAGGGCTCGGCAGACTCAGCCTCCCCAGATCCCCGGTGGGCTTCAGAGTCAAAACCAATATCCTTCATGGTTTTTATATTTTTTTATGTTTTATTTTTTTAATTTTAAACTTATGGTAAAATACACGTAACATAAAATGAACCATTTTAAAATGCGTAAGTGTGCCGCTCAGTGGCATCCGTTCCCAGGGCTGTGCCACTCAGTGGCATCAGGTCCGTTCCCAGGGCTGTGCCGCTCAACGGCATTAGGTCCGTTCCCAGGGCTGTGCCGCCGTGACCACCATCCACCTCCAGGACATTTTCGTTTTGCAAAGCTGAGACTCTGGCCCCATGAAACACTCCCCATTTTCCCTCCCCCGGCCCCTGGCAGACACCATTTCTGTCTGTATGATTTTGACGACTCGAGGGGCCTCCCATGAGTGGAACACACAGTGTTTTTGTGCCTGGCCTTTGCACTTAGCGTCATGGCCTTATGTTGATGCTGTGGCATGTGTCAGGATTTCCTTTTTTTTTTTTTTTTTGACGGAGTCTTGCTTTGTCACCCAGGCTAGAGTGCAGTGGCGTGAAATCAGCTCACTGCAACCTCTACCTCCCGGGTTCCAGTGATCCTCCTGCCTCAGCCTCCCAAGTAGCTGGAGCTACAGGC
The DNA here is from genome assembly GCF_049350105.2 of Macaca mulatta. Lineage (NCBI taxonomy): Eukaryota > Metazoa > Chordata > Mammalia > Primates > Cercopithecidae > Macaca > Macaca mulatta. The sequence goes on along the minus strand of NC_133420.1, from coordinate 17,102,291 downwards.
ATGCAGCACCACGCCCGGCTAAAGTTTTTTGTATTTTTAGTAGAGACGGGGTTTCACCATGTTGGCCGGGCTGGTCTTGAATTCCTGACCTCAGGTGATCCCCCTGCCTCGGCCTCCCAAAGTGCTGGAATTATTACAGGCGTAAGCCACTGTGCCCGGCCTCCTTCCTTCTTAAGGCTGAATAATAGTCCATCCCGCATTTTGCTTCTGCACTCATCCCTCAATGGACACCTAGGTTGCTTCTGCCTCTTGGCTATTGTGATTAATGCTGCTATGAACATGAGTTGGGTCTTTTTCAAGCAGCCACTGTAGAAAGATGTTAGTAAATTCCCAGGATAATTGGGAACCTGCTCCTTTAGTGATGTAACGTGTGGTGGAAGAAAGGAAGTTCTCGGGGTAGAATCCCTGGAGATGGGGGAGCTATGGGCCCTGTTCCACCCAGACAGCAGCTGCAGGGCAGGCTTGCGCAAGGCCAGGTCTTTGAAGTTGATGAGAGAGGTTGCACTCTGGGGGCAAGAGGGAGCCTGGGCTGTGTGGTGTGGGCAGTCCTGCCTCTTGGTACCCCATTGTCCTCTAATGCAGTAGGGCCTTACCCCAGACCCAGCTCAGCCCAGGGCCAGGCACTTCTGTGTCACTCAGAGAGCATCTGTTCCAAGCAGGTTGTTTTCCAAATGGAGGGACTGGGCCTGAGGTCGCAGGAGGGGACTTGAGCAATCCCCTCTCCCCTGACCTTCCAGGGTTGGGCCTCCATGGCCAGTTGACTTACAGGGCAGCAGACAGCACTGGTGAGGGACTCGGGGACCTACATTTAGTCCCCAGTTCCACCTAGAGCACGCCCCCTCTCCTCCTGGGCTCAGTTTCCCCATCTGTACAGTGGGGTCAGCCTAGGTGATCACCCAAGCCCTCTGCCACCCAGTGGTCTCTGGAAAGACCTGGCCGCAGGGGCCCCACAGGCTGAAGGTGGCATGTGTGTATACATGTGTACATGTATGTGCACAGCCGTCCCCCTCCCCTGGCTCCCTGGTGGAAGGGAGGAAGGGATATTTGGGGCTCTGGGCTCTACCGTAGTCGCTTTAATTACAGGCTTTCAACCTCGGGCCGGTGGGCACGCATGGGGAGGGAGGGGTTGCTGCTCCGAAACCCTGTCATTTTCTAGCGTCGGAGGGCCCCTTCAAAGGGGGCATCTAGACATTTTCTCCGCAAGCTGCAGAGTGGACTGTCGTGGCCCCAGCATGAACATAATGACAGATGCATTTTGCAGCAAGCTGGGAGTGAATGGGTCCGACCAGCTTGTCTCCTGTCACACGAGTCATTATTATTATTTTTTTTGTCATTTGCTGACAGTTTGGGTTTCATGCGTTTCTCTCTTTTTTCTCCTTTTCCCCCTGCCTGGAAAAATGGCTAGGTATCTACGAGACCCCAGCAGGCACCATCCTTTACCACGCTCATTTAGACATCGAGGCCTTCACCATGGACCGAGAAGTGCGCAAAATCAAACAGGGCCTGGGCTTGAAATTTGCTGAGCTGGTGTATACCGGTGCGTAAGACTCTACGACTGTCCCCTCTAACCACCCCACAAGGGATCCCAAATCACCATCAGGCCCTCGGGCCTGGCCCTCCCCTCCGTATCAGCACCTTCCTCCCCTGCCACCTACTGCCATCCTCGTGTGAGACCCCAAAAGGTGCAGGCCAAAGGGGGTTGAGGGAAAGTGCAGGACATGAGGGAGCAAGGGGATGCTGGAACCTACCTTGACATGGGGTGTGTCCGGGGTGATGCACCGGCCTCCCAAGGTGTCCAGCAGCCTCCACCGCCTACAGTTTGCATGACTCCAGCACGTGCCAGGCGCTGGGCACTGCGGCGACATGCATCGCCCCACATGGTCCTCACAACTTTCCCAGAAGGTCTGCAGCAACCTGTACACATGAGGAAACTGAGGCTCAGAAGGAAAGCCTAAAACCAGAAGTGGCCTAGCTGGGTTTGACCCCTAAGTCAGGCTGTCTCCAGGCAGAACCTGAACCTATTCCATGAACTTGAGGGAGAGGCTCTGTGGACCAGGAACTCAGCCCCAGACCCCAGTACTGCAGGAGCCAGATTTTGACCATGAAACCACTGGGGTGGCCACAAGGCCTGCACCTTGCCACATACCCAGCCGATGTGTGGAAGGACCAGTGGGTGACATGAGCACCTGAGGCGGGGGTGTCCCCGTTTTGCCCCAGATTTCCATGCCTTGCCTGGATTCCAGCCTTGGAATCCTGACTCCAAAATCCAACCCTCATATGGTGTAACAGGGGTCCCCAAACTACAGTCCCTGGGTCAAATCCAGTCTGTCACCTGTTTTTGTTCAGCCCATGAGCTAAGAATAGTTTTTACGTTCTTATTTATCTATTTATTTGGGGCAGACTTTCACTCTTGTTGCCCGGGCTGGGGTGCAACGGTGCGATCTTGGCCTCCCTGGTTCAAGTGATTCAAGTTACTGCTGAGTAACTGGGATTACAGGCACGCGCCACCATGCCTGGCTAGTTTTTGTATTTTTAGTAGAGTTGGGGTTTCACCATGTTGGCCAGGCTGGTCTTGAACTCCTGACCTCAGGAGATCTGCCCGCCTTGGCCTCCCAAAGTGCTAGGATTACAGGCATGAGCCACTGCATCTGGCCAGTTTTTACATTTTTAAATGGTTGGGAAGAAAAAAAAAATTTAATGCCATTTCATGACAAATTATGTAAAATTCAAGTGTTGCCGGGCACGGTGGCTCACGCCGAGCGAGGTGGCTGTTTCTGCATTGTCTGTGGCTCCCCTGGAGTGGCAAGGGTAGGTTGAGCCATTTTGAGAGAGACCCTAGGACCCGAAGAGCCTCAAATATTGACTCTCTGGCCCTTCCCACCCCCACTCCGTAACATACACATACCCCTGATTTGGGCATTACATTAAATAGCTGCCCTGAGCTGTGGGAGGACAGGCTGCTTGCTGCCTGAGGCCGACCCTCACATCTTTGGGTGCCTGGACGTCAGGGCACCCGTGCAAAGTTAGTATTAGTTAATCTAATAGCTTCCTGGGCTAAGCTCTCCTCCCCTCGCCTTGCCTCTTCCCCTCCACTCTCAGATTTTGTTTCCTTTTAAGCCTCCTAATCACTGTAACTCATCTCAGGATTTCAAGAGGGCTCGGTGGTTATTGGCTGGCGTTATTTCTCCCTGCCATTGTTCCTGGCAGCTTTGAAGCCGAGTTCTGCCCCCCTTCCCAGGTACAGACAGGTGCTTAAATACCATTGTCTCCTGCGGGCTTTCCAGCCTGGTGGGACCGCAACCCTGAAAGGATTTTAGTTACAAAGTGAGAGAGTTATTAAGATGTGGCAGAGGAGGGAGCACCTGGCTGGGCTGCTCCGGGGCCTCCACAGAGGCTGATCCCACCATGGCTGGGGCCGTGGCTGCCACTTATCCTGCTGTCTTGCTGCCAGGCTCTGAGCTGGGCACCTGATGGGGTATTATCTAATATTAGCTGTGCAGAGGTGAGGAAACGGGGGCCCCCAGGTGAAGACACTCGCCTGGGCTCTCCTGGCTGGTGATGGGCTGGGGACAGGCCAGCTGTAGCGGCCAAGTTCCCAGTTATTCCAACAGATTCCAGGATGCTCATGATCAAGGGGCGCGGCGGCACAGACGGGAACCCTGGGTGTAGGGCACAGTTTGGCTCCTGGCTGCGGTCACAGTGCCTCTACACGGGCCTGACTGGGTTGAGTCCCTACTCTGTCAGCCAGCGACAAGCCCTCTACGTCCCAAACTGAGGCACAATGATTAGGAGACTTAAAAGGAAACCAAACCTCAGAGTGGAGGTGAGGGACAGTAGGGGGCTTCTTCTTGGTGGTTATCAGTAATATTAACTTTGCCCTGGTCCGCTGACATCCAGGGCTCCACAAACACCAAGACCGGCCTCAGGCAGCAGGCTGACCCCCACAGCTCAGAGGGGCTGTTTGATGCGATTTTCCCCGTGAGGGATACAGAAATGGTACAGACTAGGGCTTTGCTTGATCATCTTACTTAACCTCCCTAGGCCTCAGTTTTCCCATCTGAAGAGTGGGAATAACAGTTCCGTCTGGTGGTGAGGACTAAAAGCGCCTGGGGGACGAGTGGTTATTCCAGTGCGTGAAATAACTGCGAGCGCCTGGTGTGGGTTCCCAATGTGGAGGCAGGGCACTTGGAGCCTTGCCTCTGGCTGGGTTAATGGTCTTGAGCAGGTCTGTCTCTTTGCTGAGCCTCAGTTTCCCCTCCTGTCAAATAAAGGGCACCAGGCTGAGGGCACACCAGGGTCTCTTCCCAGTCCCGTCTAGCTCCTGGGTGGAAAGCCCACCATTCCTCCAGGAATGGCATCCAGGGTTAGCCTGACAGGACTTCAGCTTCAAGACCCTGGCAGGGCCCAGTGGAGCGTCTCATCCAGGGGGTATAGCTCACCTCTTCTCCCCTCACCTCCATTTCTTCAGCAATACAATGGGTATAAGGTGCAAGGCACACAGAATTGCTCCAGTTAGAAAGGGTTGCATGTGTTTGGTTGGGGCTAGCAGCATGGGGGAGGGGTCCCTCTCCAGCTCAGCCCTACGCCCCACCCACAGTGTATCTGCAGGTCTAGGGGGTGCAGCGTCTCCCCCAATGCAGCTTAAGCCAGGCTCGCTGTCCCCTAACCCAGGCTGGGTCTGCTGGGAAAAGAAATCTGAGCAGAAGACCCCCGTGGGGGCAGAGGTAAAAAATTCAGAGATAAAGCCCAGGCCAGTTGCTCCCACGGAGATCTCCTGTCTTCCAGCCTGGAAACTTAATGGGCTAATTATCCCCGCTCTGTCAGAAAGATGGCCAAGCCCAGGACACCAGGGCATGGGGGGCTGGGAGAACATCAGTGGCCCCATCCACAAGGGTCTCGGGGTGTGTTGGAGAAAGCCCTGGGCCAGAGTTAGGAGTGCTTCATCAGACCTGGGCTCTTCCACAGGCTTGCTGTGTGGCCTTGCACAGGCTGTTTCCCTCTCTGGGCCTCTCTCCCCGTGTAGTGAGGGCTGGCACACAGCATGGTGTTCAAACTGCAAATGCAAAATGCTTTGCACTCTGCGTTCTCTCACTGTATCCACACAACCTCTGGTTCGTCATGTTTTCTCATTGTGCAAATGAGTAAACCGAGGCACAGGGAGGTTACATCACTTGTCCAGGTGTGGCTGGGATGTGGACTCAAAGAATGGGACACTGGAGAGCAAGGGCTCAACCTCTACTCTCCCTGCTTGGCCCTCCCCCACCTCTGCAAGCCCCAGGACCCCATCCCAGAGGCCTGTCCCCTTTCCCACGGAGGGCCTCAGCAGGTGCCCCCAGGGGCCTGGGCCTCCCACAATAGCCGCAGCCCCTGGGCTGACCCTGCCCTTTATCAGGGCAGGAGATCATGCGCCATCTGGCCCCGCAGCTGCCCAGGTGGGCTCACCTTCCCAGCTCCGTTTCAGGAAACCCTAGCCTTGCCCTGTCCCTCCCCCAAGCCATGGCCGGCCTGCCTGCCGCCCCTTGGTCCCAGCCTCCATCAGAAGCGGCTAGAGAGAGGCCCGGGCCAGACTGGGGTCTGAGTGCTACCCCTCCCTGGCTTTTAGGGCTCTGGGGGAGAGGGGAGGGAGCATGTTTCTCAGGCACCTCCTGCCCCCACCTACACACCAAGGGATGTTCTGGCCATAGAGAAAGCTCCCAGTTGATCGTAGGAAGCAGAGTTGTTACACCTTGGGCCAACAGAAGTCAAATGGAGGCTCCCCACTTCCAGCCTGTGTGATCCTGGAGAAGTTTTTTTTTTTTTTGAGACGGAGTCTTGTTCTGTCGCCCAGGCTGGGGTGCAGTGGCCGGATCTCAGCTCACTGCAAGCTCCACCTCCCGGGTTTATGCCATTCTCCTGCCTCAGCCTCCTGAGTAGCTGGGACTACAGGCGCCTGCCACCTCGCCTGGCTAGTTTTTTGTATTTTTTAGTAGAGATAGGGTTTCACCGTGTTAGCCAGGATGGTCTCGATCTCCTGACCTCGTGATCCACCCGTCTCGGCCTCCCAAAGTGCTGGGATTACAGGCTTGAGCCACCGTGCCCGGCCTGATCCTGGAGAAGTTTCTTAACTTTCCTGAGCCTCCCTTCCTCACCCAGAAAGGCGAAAGGCTAAGAGAGTGTCTCTCAGAGGGCTGTCTATGAGGATTCAGGGAGCTAGCGCAGATGAAAGCCTGAGCACTGTGCTGCCGCTTATCTATGCAGAAATATTCTATCTGCCCAGGAAAACAGTAGCAGGTGCAGAAAACAGTCCACTGATTCCAAGGGGCCCACGCACCCCGAGGGGTGGGCTCCAGCCAGGACTCCAGTTCACGGTAGCCCCTAAGGCCGGTGCGGCTCAGTGCTAGGGGCTCCACACGAAATATTACTGTAACATCCCCACTCAACAGATGGGGAAACAGAGGCACAGAGAGGGGAAGGTTATGCATGGCCATGGTCTGAACCACCACCCAGCTGCCTGCACTGGACACCCACAGCACCAAGCCCCAGGCAGCATGTGCCTCTGAGTACTGTCTGAGCCTTCTGCTTCCCCCGGAAGATTAGCGCCTCTGTTGGGCCAGGGATGGGGGCCCTTTACCATTGTGTCCCCAGTTGCTGGCTTGTGGCACTTCCTGAATGCCTACGGCATGAAGCAGTGGGTCACTTCCCTCGTCCTGACCCTTAGGGAAGTGACCTAGGTGGTCACCGCCTTACTCACAGGCCCTTTGCAAGGTTAGAGGGCAAGGCTATGAAAGCATGGTCCTCAACTCAGCCGCTGGCAAGCGCACATTGTACCAGACGCATGGGAGGCAGTCATGGTCTGCATGGCGGGGTAAAGCATGCGGCACCCGTCCTGTGCCCTTGCAGTGCAGGAAGCCTCCCTAGTGATATCCCGTTTTCCTCCCCGCAGGTTTCTGGCACAGCCCTGAGTGTGAATTTGTCCGCCACTGCATTGCCAAGTCCCAGGAGCGAGTGGAAGGGAAAGTGCAGGTGTCCGTCCTCAAGGGCCAGGTGTACATTCTCGGCCGGGAGTCCCCACTGTCTCTCTACAACGAGGAGCTGGTGAGGTAGGTGCCCCACACTTCATTCTGACCCCGACTTGGGCACAGAGCCTATCTTTTGACTGGATCCTCAAGACATCTGTGCCTGAGCACATGTCAGGCACCATGCAGAGGATAGAGCAGTGGTCACAGAGGATATAGACACCACTATGCTTCCGTGGAACTTACAGGCTAGCTGGGAGAAAGGCATGGATCAAACCAGATGTAGAATTAGACAAGGTGGCAGCGGGCTATGACGAATGCAGGATAGTCTGGCTGGGTATAATAACTGGGATTGGCTAGGAGGGGTGGTGCATGCCTGTAAGTTCAGCTACTTAGGAGGCCGAGGTGGGAGGATTGCTTGAGCCCAGGAGTTCAAGACCAGCCTGGGCAACATAGAAAGACCTTGTCTCAAAAAAAATACATATATATATATATATATATACACACACATATATATATAAAATAATTGGGGTTGTAGAGAAGCTCCTTTGCTATTCAAACAATAGCAGAAAGAGTTAACAGGTGAATAGCAGGGAGGGGTGGGAGGGCAAAAGAGGCCAGGGGGAGGGAGCCGAAGCTAGATCTTAAAGGGAAAGGCAAGATGAGATCTGTGCATTTAGAGGGTCCTCTTGGCTGCTCTGGAGAACGGATTTGAGTAGGTGGGAGGGCACCTGTGGAAATGCGGTAGCTTGGACCAGGCTGATGACTCCCGGACTAGATAGCAGCAGGCGAAGGTGACACAAATCTAGGAGGAGGGATTGAAATGACTTGGATGTGGAGGGAGATGGAGGATCCAGAATCACTCTAGTGTCTGGGGTCGTGAGCAGCTGGGTGCAGTCCCTGGGTTGAGGAAATGCTCTTGAGGAAGGATCATGCATTTGGATTTAGGTGTCATGAGCATGGGTTTCTTTTGAGATAGCTGGGAAAACTAACTAGAAGGCCGTCAGACACTTGGGTCTAGAGTTGAGGAGAACCTAGACTGAAGACCCTGGAGCATCATAGGCATTTTGATGTTCTCTGAAGCCCTGGGCCAAAAGAGACTGCCTAGGGGAAAGTGTGGAGTGAGACAAGAAGGGAACCAGCTGGGCAAGATGGCGTACACCTGGAATCCCAACTCTTTGGGAGGCCGAGGCAGGAGGATCACTTGAGGCCAGGAGTTCAAGACCAACCTGGGCAACATAGTGAGACCTCATCTCTACTAAAAATAAAAAAATTAGCTAAGCGTGGTGGCATGTGCTTGTGGTCCCAACTACTTGGGAGGCTGAGGTGGGAGTGTCTCTTAAGCCTGAGAGATCAAGGATGCAGTGAACCATGACCATGCCACTACTCCAGCCTGGGCAACAGAACAAAACCCTGTCTCAAAAAATAAATCCATAAAATATTAGCCAGGTGTGGTGGCATGCACCTGTAGTCCTAGCTACTCAGGAGGCTGAGGCAGGAGGATCACTTGAGCCCAAGAGTTGGAGGCTGCAGTGAGCCAGGATCACACCACTGCACTCCAGCCTTAGTAACAAAGTTAGGCACTGTCTCTTAAAAAAAAAAAAAAAAAAAAAAAAAAAAAAAAAAAGGGTTAACGCAAGTGGAACCATGAGGAGATTTCTCATTGATGGACCAGGCAGAAGGTGGCCAAGGAGGAGCCCCTGGATAGGCAGGAGGGCCCTGGTGAGCCAGGGCCAAGGTGGCAGCTAACGACTGGCCACTCCTGCGTCCGTCCCGTGGATGCGAGTGACCTGCACCAACGGACCAGGTGTCACCTCCAGAGGTCACCAGAGATGGGGCAGGCCCCTGTGGGACAGACAGCCCCCACTGGACGAGGGTCCCCCTCAGCTTAGCTCAGGCCGAGCCCAGCCCCTCCCTCCTGGAGGCTGGTTGGGAATTAAAGTACGAGTCTTGCTTGCCAGTCATTATTATTTTCTTTCCCTTCTCCTTGCCATGTTGAGTTTCTCCCCCCTTCAGTCTTTCTAAACACGTTATAAGCCATAAATACAACTGAATCAGTTTAGATCAGTCGGGGTAAATGTCAAATTATCTTCTCTCTTTCTCTCTCTGGCTCTTTCTTCCCTCCCCCTCCAAATCAACAGCCTCTAATAATCTGTCCAACCCTTCATTAAGCCTTACAGTCTCACTCAGGGAGATTAAATGAATAAAGTAAAAAGGGAAAGGGGGAAAAAAAAAGAGAAAAGCAGGAGCATTTATTCTCACTGTGTCTCCGACCATTTCCCTTTTCTTTTTGATTTCTACATCGCTGACTTGAAAGCCCTTGAGTGACAGCGTCACAGGGCCCAGCGAGGAAGCCGCGAGAGGCAGCAGAGCTGGAAATGCCGCGGCACAGTCGGTAGAAAGTAACGTAATTATAGAGCAGGTCAGAGCCACTCGAATGAGCAAAAATAAAAGCACAAGAGGTTTTCTGTAGACCGTCAGGGGAGGTAAAAAAAAAAAAAAAAAAGAAAAAGAAAAAGAAAAAAAAATTCATTGTAAACTCTTTTTCCACCTCCCCTCTCACTTCAAACCACAATTTTTAAAAGAGGTTTTTTTAGTTTCTGAGAAACCCCTCTTGGAACTCCCAGCAGCCTCATGGGACGTTTGTCCCTGGACGTGAGCCCTCTTTGCAGGGGCTGCCAGGGCAGTTGGGAAGGTCCCGCCTTGGGGAACGGGATGGGGAGAGTTTGTTGTGACTCTGTTGTGAGAGATGGAGGTGAAGGGACAGATGGTCACGGAGGTGGGGGGGGGATTCTGCGTCCTGCATTCTCCCTGCGCTGAGGACAGGGGCCAGTGGGGCTGAGGCTTGGTTTCCAAAACAAGGTCTGTTCAAGGGATCTGAAAAGGTTGGTGGTCTAGTTTGGTCCAACCCTTCCTAAGCACCGATTCTGCACAGAAAGGGGTGGCCAGCAAGTCTGGCATCTCCTCCTCTTCCAGGGAATGAAAGCTCCTAGTGGCTTCAGTGCCTGAGCCCTGGAGGGGCCATGGAGGTATAGAGGAGGGAGGAAGGGAAATCAAGGAGGCGCAGGAGTATGGGATTGACTTTGCAGAGAGTTCCACGCGCCCACCGGCTTCAAGGCCTGGTGAAGGTCAGGGCCCGGGTCCTGAACGAGTCACTGGGGCCAGGCAGATGCAGAGACCTCATTGGTTCTTGTAAAAAGTCCACATTCTACAAAGAACCAGTCAGACGTCCAGCCTCAGGGTCTCAAAGCAGCAGATCCTCCTGCCCCCGCCCCCCCCCCGACACCAACCCCCCCCCCCACCCCCATCAATCTCACTTCTCTAGAGAGGGCCCCTGAGGGGACAAGCCACCTCCTTGTCACTGGGAACCTTGAATCAGCTTTGTCCCAGGGCTGCAATTCTGCAGAGGAGGGGCTGATTCAGAGCAGGACATGACAAGGGACCCCATCCTCTCAGAGTAGAATAGGAGGCATCTGAGTCCACGCGCCCTAAGTGCTTAGCACAACCATAATTAACAAAGGCAATGGGTGATTGATTGCTTGTATCTGGTCCCTCCCTGTGGACACCACTCTTGCTCTTCCTTCCTTGGCACCTGGCCCAGCACCTGGCAGGCAGCAAAAGGTTTAATAAATGCCTGAACAAATGAATGAGTGAATGAATAGTGTTAGTACTAGTGGGTGCTCACCGTGTGCCAGGCACCAGCTACATTATTTCATGTGGAACCAAAAGTGACGTTGAGAGCTAACCACGCATTTGACAGGTGCGAGGCTGAGGCTCCAAGCGCAGGAATATTTGCCTGGGCTCTCTGGTGGTGTGTGGCGGAGCCAGGACGCAAACCCCAGTCGGCCGGCTGGAGTGACTGCCATGGTTAGGAAGGTTGGGAGGAGCAGCTAAGGGTGGAGAGCCCCAAAGCAGAAGGCTGGTGAGTCTGGGAGATGGAAACTGTAGAGAGATAAAATCTGCTCTGCTGAGTACAGCAGCAGTCAACCCAGCATTTTCCACGACACACTGGCGGTGGGTACCCAGGTTTCAGGATGGATTAGATGAAGTCTAACTGGTTGGACAAATGAGGGGGAAGGTGACTTCATGGGCCAATCTTGCTGTGAATGCTGGAGGCCTCCCTGCAGCTTGCAAAATGCCTTTGTGCTGTTGCAATTCACACCCTAAGGCCTTCTGAGCCTTCAGGTCAGTGGATGCCATCCACACAGTCCCAAAGGCACAGCTGGCTTGGACGCGTGCTCCATTTACAGATGGAGTGCTCTGGTTGGTAGGATTTCATAGGGCTAGTTCTGGGGCGGCTGCTCCTAGCCTCCCGCCACATTGTACAGCAGGGAAGAGGCTGCTGTGTGCTCCACTAGGGCGCTCCAACCTTTGGGTTGGTGCCTGGCCCAGAAGAGGGTTCCCGGAGTTGTACAGAAATTAAATGGAAAGCCGACGTGCAGGGAGGGTTTGGACCCACACAGGGGAAATGCCCTGGTATCTGGGAGGTGGGCTGCCTCTGGCCCCAGCAGTCCTCCCTTCAAGCAGAGGCCAGGGCCAGGCTGAGCTGACAAGCTTCTACTCTCCTTGCAGCATGAACGTGCAGGGTGATTATGAGCCGATTGATGCCACCGGGTTCATCAACATCAATTCCCTCAGGTGAGAAGCTCAGGGCCCTAATGGGCCATCAAAGCCCCCAGGTGTAAAGAGTAGGCTTTAGATGGGACCTTTCCGCTGCCCTGCCCTAGACAAACCCCACTTTCCTGTCCATCTGCCCATAGCATCCTCAGAGGCATGCTTTGATAGCCAACAGTAACAGAGGGTCCTAGGTTCCTGTGTCCCACCCGGTGCCTCTGATACCTGCCCTCCCCTCCCCCTAAGCCACAGGGACTCCACTATGCGCTCCTTTGCAGAGCAGGTTAAACAAGGAAATAGCATAGAGGTGGAGAGAAGCCTTTGTTTTCTGTCACCATACCTGAGCTGTAGGTCTAGCTGGAAGCCATCCTAGCCACGTGGATCTCCATGGCCCAGGAGGGTGGTGCACATCATCTGAAGTCACTCAGACCTTTGATCCTCTGGGAGTCACCAGTAAGGGTGTCAGCTGTACCTGCCGCACAGATTCAGTGAAGGTTCAGTATGAGCCTGTGGAAATCAAGCATGTGGCTTGGGCTCAGCCCTGGCATGCAGGAAGAGCCAGGGGGCAGTGCCAGCAGCAAGCACTCTCAGCCCAGGGCTGATGTGCTCAAGGGCAAACAGGGTTGTTTGTCACCAGCAGCTAACATACACTAAGCTGCTCTGGGGCACTCTCCTAGGATGTCTAATTCTTACGCAAAATTTGCAACTCCTCGGAAACAGGCTGAGTGGTTAAGTAACTTTCCAAGGGTCACACAGCTAGGAGGTGGTGGAGCTGAGTCCGGAGCACCTGTCCTGCTGGGGGTTCTCCATCACCAGCTCCCTTCTCATGGGGATTGGAATCTAGAAGAAGATGCAAGTCTGTCTCCTCTTGCTAACAACATACCCTGGGCACAGAGCCACCATTTTCTCCCAGAGCCAGTTTCTTGTCCCTGGAGGCAGCTCATGCCTGGAGAGATGTTGAATCCCGCCCATCTGCCGAGGGTCCTCTCCCTTCCCCTCAGTCACCTCCACCTCCCCTGCTTCCTGCGCCCTCTGTTTGTATTTTATGACTCTATAAACCCTTTTAAATGGCCCAGAACACACAGGGCTTACATAATGGCCTCTTCATTTCTCCCATTGCCAGTTAAACGCTTTGTCTTCAACAATGACAAACAATGTTTTCCCCCTAAGATAAATTAATTACATTATCCTGATTGGAGGGCAGGAGGGGCCAGGGCGGGAGAGGGAATAGAAAAAAAGACAACTTCACACACATCTTAACAAACAGCTGCCCCCGCCACCCCAGTTCTGCCTGAATTAATTGAACCCAGTGTGTGTTGTTATTGTTAATTTACATTTTTCTTTGTTTTGAATCTGGTTTACAGGCTGAAGGAATATCATCGTCTCCAGAGCAAGGTCACTGCCAAATAGACCCCTGTACAATGAGGAGCTGGGGCCTCCTCAATTTGCAGATCCCCCAAGTACAGGCACTAATTGTTGTGATAATTTGTAATTGTGACTTGTTCTCCCTGGCTGGCAGCGTAGTGGGGCTGCCAGGCCCCAGCTTTGTTCCCTGGTCCCCCTGAAGCCTGCAGACGTGTTGTCACCAAAGGGAAGGGTGGGGGGCAGCTGCGGTGGGGAGCTATAAAATGACAATTAAAAGATACACTAGTCTTTTGTTTCTTTATTTCTACTGTGTGTGTGTGTGTGTGTGTGTGTGTGTGTGTAGTTAATCATGCTTTTCTTAGCCCAACCTTTGTGTTTTCGGACCTAAGTGCTGCCGAACGCCACCATTTGCCAGACAGCCTGTTAATCTGGGAGTCAACCCCTCTCCAGCAAAAACTAGGAATCCAGAAGTGCCGCCTGGGTCAGATCCTAGCCAGCAGCCAGGGAATCAGTCACCAACTGTGGTCCTGTTGCAAATGTCAGGAAACCGAAGAAAATGTAGGGGATGCCCTTTGGGGGCATCAACGCACAGCCCTTTCTCTGGGGATCACCTTTACTCACAGCCCACAGGGAGCTTCTACACAGGGCGGCCATGAGTGACCCCAGGACACTTACTACAGCTGTGTGGCCTAGAGCAGCCTAACTCATGGAGGAGGAGGGAGAGGCCTGAGCAGAGGTGTGAAAAGAACAGGCCCTGAACTTGGCAGCACTTCCCATTGTCCACAAACCAGGCCCAAGGCAGCCATGTTTGCAGTGTAGCCCCTCCCCCCCCTTGGTCATATCTGATTGAACTGTGGATGGACACCTGACCAGAGCTGGCCAATCAGAAACCCCAGGAATTGGGCCTCGCACATGGCTGGAAGTGAGGACATGTAATACAGGCACTCACCGTGGGATGCTGTGGACCTGGGGCACAGAGTCCGTATTCCTATCCTGGTGCTTCATGAAAGCTGGTGGCATCTCTTGGCATGGTTTCCCTGACACCTGATATAATAATGAACTCAGGACTGCAGCTCAGTGAGGGAGTTTCTGCTCCTTGCAACCAAAAGCATCTTCACTGGGAAGACCTGAGTGCTGCTTGCTCTGTGCTTTGCCCTGGTTCTGAACTCAGAACCTGACCTCAGGGACTGCCTCACCACTCCACTGCCTGTGTCCCTGAGGGTTCCTCGCAAAAGAAGTTTTACCTTCAAAACTTTTTTCCGGCCGGGCGCGGTGGCTCAAGCCTGTAATCCCAGCACTTTGGGAGGCCGAGACGGGCGGATCACGAGGTCAGGAGATCGAGACCATCCTGGCTAACACGGTGAAACCCCGTCTCTACTACAAAATACAAAAAAACTAGCCGGGCGAGGTGGCGGGCGCCTGTAGTCCCAGCTACTCAGGAGGCTGAGGCAGGAGAATGGCGTGAACCCGGGAGGCAGAGCTTGCAGTGAGCTGAGATCCGGCCACTGCACTCCAGCCTGGGCGACAGAGCGAGACTCCATCTCAAAAAAAAAAAAAAAAAAAACTTTTTTCCTCCGATTATTAATGGTAATAATAATTTATTATATAATAATTGGTATAATTATTATATAATTATATAATTGGTATAAATTATACCAATAATTTATTATTACCATTCCGTGGTAATAATGACTCAATATTAGCTTTGTGCCAAACACTTCGCTATATACTTTATTCACATTAGCTCGTTGAATCTTCAAAATCACACTTGGAGGTGGACACTTTGATCTCCATTATGTAGAGGTAGCAACGAAGCTGCAGATAAATTGACTTGCCAAAAGCCACTCAGCTAGCAAGTGACAGAACCAAGAACCAAACCCTGGCCTGACTGAGCCCCCAAATCTTGTGCGTTTGTCTTTTTGTTATTGTTGTTGTTGAGATGGAGTCTTGCTCTGTTACCCAGGCTGGAGTGCAGTCTCAGCTCACTGCAACTTCCGCCTCCCAGGTTCAAGCGATTCACCTGCCTCAGCCTTCTGAGTAGCTGGGATTACAGACGCCCACCACCACGTCTGGCTAATTTTTGTGTTTTTAGTAGAGATGGGGTTTCACCATGTCGGTCAGGCTGGTCTCGAACTCCTGACGTAAGGTGATTCCTCCGCCTCCCGCCTCCCAGAGTGCTGGGATTACAGGCCTGAGCCACTGCCCCCGGCCATTATGTCTTTAACCATAGTGATAAACTGCAGCATCTTTAAGAAAAGAAAGAACGGCCGGGCGCGGTGGCTCAAGCCTGTAATCCCGGCACTTTGGAAGGCCGAGACAGGTGGATCACGAGGTCAGGAGATCGAGACCATCCTGGCTAACAGGGTGAAACCCCGTCTCTACTAAAAAAAAATACAAAAAAAAAAAAAAAAAAAAAAAAAAAACTGGCCGGGCGAGGTGGCGGGCGCCTGTAGTCCCAGCTACTCGAGAGGCTGAGGCAGGAGAATGGTGTAAACCCGGGAGGCGGAGCTTGCAGTGAGCTGAGATCTGGCCACTGCACTCCAGACCGGGCGACAGAGCGAGACTCTGTCTCAAAAAAAAAAAAAAAAAAAAAAAAGAGAAATAACTAGCCACGCGCAGTGACTCTCGTCTGTAATCCCAGCACTTTGGGAGGCTGAGGCAGGTGGATCACGAGGTCACGAGTTCGAGATCAGCCCGTTTGAGACCAGCCTGGCCTCAGCCTCCCAGAGTGCTGGGATTACAGGCATGAGCCACCACGCCCGACCACATTTGGTATATTATCAGTCATGTTTTGTCTTTCTTTTCTTTCTTTGTTTTTATGCTAAGCATCCTATAATGCACATACTTTTTCCTATGCCTACAATATTTTTGCAGTTATTTAGGCTGAAGTATAAATGCTTTATATTTTATAGTTATAAATGTATAGCTTACACTTTAAAGTATAAATTGTATATATTTATGCTTTAATGGATATACTTTACACCCTATTTTTAAAATTTTAACATATCGTAAGTGCTTTCCTATGACAATAAAAACTCAGTCCTTAAGCCTGGACACAGTGGTTCATGCCTATAATCCCAGCACTTTGGGAGGCTGAGGTGGGTGAATCGTTTGAGTGCAGGAGTTTAAGACCAGCCTGACCAACATAGCGAGACCCCATTCTCCATAAAATAAATAAATAAATTTTAAAACTCCTTAAACATTTTCAGCAATTACATAATATTTTGTTACATTGATACTCCCTAACTTCACCTTTCCCTATTTATATATTTAGTTCTTTCCATATTCTAAATTATTTTTCTGCCTTTTGTTGAACTTATTTTTTATGTTTTAAATAAATAGAGATGGAGTCTCACTATGTTGCCCAGGCTGGTCTCAAACTCCTGGGCTCAAGTGATTCTCCTGCCTCAGCCTCCCAAAGTGCTGGGATTACAGGCATGAGCCACCATGGCCAGCCCTTTTGTTGAATTTAATGGAATGTTTTTAATAGTTGGTTATTAGCTATACTTATTAGTTATTGCTTTTTTAGTAGCCTCTCTGAGAGTTATTTTATACATCTTTAACTTACCACAGTCTACCTTCAATTAATAGTATGCCACCTCGAGTGTAACATAAGAACTTTGTAACAGTACAACCCTAGAACAGTTCACTTTATGCTTTTGTTGTCATAGATATGCTACAAAATCCCATAATACATTGCTATTATTTTTGCTTTAGACAGTCAAATATCACTTTTAAAAGATTAAAAATAAAAATAAAAAATAAAAAAATAAAGATTTTAAACTATGAAAAATAATGGCGGGACATGCCTATAATCCTAGTACTTTGGGAGGCCAAGGTAGGAGGATTGCTTAAGCCCAGGGATTCAAGGCCAGCCTGGGCAACATAGAGAGACCCCCATCTTTACAAAAAAAATTTAAAATTAGCCAAGTGTGGTAGCACATGCCTGTGGTAGCACATGCTTCTCAGGAGACTGAGGTGGGAGAATTGCATGAGCCTGGGAAGTAGAGACTACAGTAAGGAGTGATCACAGCACTGTACCCTAGCCTGGGCAATATCTCAAGACTCTGTCTCAGAAAATAAAAATAGGCCGGGCGCGGTGGCTCAAGCCTGTAATCCCAGCACTTTGGGAGGCCGAGACGGGCGGATCACGAGGTCAGGAGATCGAGACCATCCTGGCTAACACGGTGAAACCCCGTCTCTACTAAAAAAAATACAAAAAACTAGCCGGGCGAGGTGGCGGGCGCCTGTAGTCCCAGCTACTCGGGAGGCTGAGGCAGGAGAATGGCGTGAACCCAGGAGGCGGAGCTTGCAGTGAGCTGAGATCCGGCCACTGCACTCCAGCCTGGGCGACAGAGCGAGACTCCGTCTCAAAAAAAAACAAAACAAACAAACGAAAAAGAAAATAAAAATAAACAGCTGAGATTGCACCAGTGCACTCCAGCCTCGGTGACAGAATGAGACTCTGCCTCAAAAAATCATAATAATAATAATAATAAAACATTTAAAATAAGAAGAGTGTGTCTTATATTTATCCATATATTTCTTTTTCTGATGCTCTTCATTCCATTGAATAGATCAAAGTTTCAATATATATCATTTTCCTTCTGTTGAAGAACTTTTAAAGGTATTTCTTCTAGTGCAGTGATTAATTCTTTCAGTTTTTTGTTTTTTTTTTTTGAGACAGAGTCTCACTCTGTCACCCAGGCTGGAGTGCAGTGGCTTGATCTCTGCTCACCCCAACCTCTGCCTCTCAGGTTCAAGCAATTCCCCTGCCTCTGCTTCCCAAGTAGCTGGGATTACAGGTGCCCGCCACCACACTGGCTAATTTTTGTATTTTTTAGTAGAGACTGAGTTTCACCATTTGGCCAGGCTGGTATCAAACTCCTGACCTCAAACGATCCACCCACCTCAGCCTCCCAAAGTGCTGGGATTATAGGCATGAGCCACCGCACCCGGCCCAGCTTTTACTTCTTTGAAAAAATTTTATTAACATTTACAAGTAGATCCTTGCTCCATTTTGAGTTCATTACTGTGTAGGTCGTGATTCAGGATCAAAATTTATTTTTGAAAATACTGATATTTTGCTGTTCCAGCACCATTTCTTAAAAAGTCTTTTTCCTATTATATTACCTTAGCATCTTTGTCAAAAATCGATGAGGCCAGGCATGGTGGCTCACGCCTGTAATCCCAGCACTTTCGGAAGCCAACGTAGGTGGATCACTTGAGGTCAAGAGTTGGAGACCAGCCTGGCCAACATGGTGAAACCCCATCTCTACTGAAAATATAAAAATTAGCTGGCTGTGATGGTGCAAGCCTATAATCCCAGCTGCTTGGGAGGCTGAGGCATGAGAATCGCTTGAACCCAGAAGGCAGAGGTTGCAGTGAGCCAAGATCGCATCACTGCACTCCAACCTGGGCGACAGAGCAAGACTCCGTCTCAAAAAAAAAAAAAAAAAAAAAAAAAAAATCAATTGATGGGTATGGGTCTACTTCTGGACTCTCAATTCTGCTTCATTAATGTTATGTGTCTAGCCTTACGCCAAAAACTCTCTGACTTGCTTATTATAGCTTATAGTAAATCTTACACCTCATTCTTTTAAGATTGTTTTGTCCTTTACTGGGTCCTTTTATTCTGGGTCCTTTACTTTTCCATATACTTTTTTTTTTTTTTTGAGACAGAGTCTCGATCTGTCACCCAGGCTGGAGTGCAGCAGCGGTGCATCTTGCCTCACTGCAGCCTCCGCCTTTCAGGTTCAACCAGTTCTCCAGCCTCAGCCTCCTGAGTAGCTGGGATTACAGGTGTGCACCACCACATCCAGCTAATTTTTGTATTTTTAGTAGGGTTTCACCACGTTGGCCAGGCTGGTCTTGAATTCCTGACCTCAAGTGATCCGCTCACCTCGGCTTCCCAAAGTGCTGGGATTACAGGTGTGAGCCACCTGCCCAGCCCACATACCTTTTTTTTTTTTTTTTTTTTTTTGAGACGGAGTCTCACTCTTGTCACCTAGACTGGAGTGCAATGGCACGATCTCGGTTCACTGCAACCTCCGCCTTCCAGGTTCAAGCGATTCTCTTGCCTCAGCCTCCTGAGTAGCTGGGATTACGGATGCCCCCCACCTCCTCCGCCTCATTTTTGTACTTTTAGTAGAGATGGGGTTTTGCCATGTTGGACAGGCTAGTCTCGAACTCCTGACCTCAGCCTCCACCACTTCCCAAAGTGCTGGGATTATAGGCGTGAGACACTGCGCCTGGCCCATATAAATTTTTTAAACAAATTATTCATTTCTTCAAAAAGTCTGCTACAATTTCATTGGAATTACATTAAAACAACGGATTCATTTGAAGAGAATTGTCATCTGAGTTAGTCCATTACCATTGCTATAAAGGGTTGTCTGAGACTATAAAGAAAAGAGGTTTATTTTGGTTTACGCAGGCTCTACAGGAAGCATAGTGCTGGGATCTACTCCTGGTGAGACCTCAGGAGGCTTCCAATCATGACTCCTGGAAGCTTCCAATTACTGTAGAAGGTGAAGCGGGATACGGAAGGTTGTATCACATGGCAAGAGAGGGAGCAAGAGAAGAGGGACAGGTTCCAGGCTCCTTTTTAAACAACCAGATCCCAGGGGCAGTGGCTCATACCTGTAATCCCAGCGCTTTGGGAGGCCAAGGTGCTTGAGGTCAGGAGTTAGAGACCAGCCTGGCAACATGGCGAAGCTAAAAATACAAAAATTAGCCAGGTTCGGTGGCACACAACTGTAATTCCAGCTACTCAGCAGGCTGAGGCACGAGAATCGCTTGAACCTGGGAGGAAGACGTTGCAGTGAGTTGAGATCATACCACTGCACTCCAGCCTGGGCAAAAGAGCAAGATTCTGTCTCAAAAAAATTAAAAATAAACCACTAGATCTTGTGTGAACTTATTACTGTGGTTAATTTTTTTGCATATGTGTATATTTCTCTCTCAAAATTAGGAGTCGAATTTTGTCAAATATTTCTCAACATCTTTTGAGATGTTTTCTCCTGTATTCTGTTAATACAATGAATTATATTAATTGATTTTTGAATGTTAAACCAATTGTATATTCACAGGAAAAATACCATTTGGTATTGCTGGATGTAATTTGCTGAAATTTTGCCAGAGATTTGTGTCTATATTCATGTGGGATGTGGATCTGTAGTTCTCTTGTGGTTCTTTGGTTTTTGTGTCAGGGAGAGCGTTGCCCCCCAAAAAATACATTCAGAAGTGTCTCTCCACCTCCTCTGTTTTCTAAAACAGCTTTTGGGTAGGATTGGTAATATTCTTTCATAAATGTTTCATGGAATTCACCAGTGGAAGACCAGGCATGGTGGCTCATGTCTGTAATCCCAGCACTTTGGGAGGCTGAGGTGGGAGGATTGCTTGAGCCCAGGAGTTCAAGACAATCCTGGACAACATAGCAAGACCCCCATCTCTGCTAGGAAACAAAAAGAAAAAGAAAAAAGAATTCACCAGTGAAGCCATCTGAGCCTGGAATTTTGTATGTGTGTGAGGCTTTTATTTTTTTATTTTTATTTCTTATTTTTTTTCTTGAGATGGAGTCTTGCTCTTGTCTCCCAGTCTGGAGTGCAATAGCATGATCTTGGCTCACTGCAACCTCTGCCTCGCGGGTTCAAGTGATTCTCCTGCCTCAACCTCCCAAGTAGCTGGGATTACAGGCACCTGCCACCATGCCGGGCTAATTTTTTGTATTTTTAGTAGAGACAGGGTTTCACCATGTTGGCCGAGCTGGTCTTAAACTCCTGACCTCAGGTGATCCACCCACCTCCGCCTCCCAAAGTGCTGGGATTACAGGCATGAGCCACTGTTCCCAGCCTGAGGCTTTTAAAAAATAAATTTGGCCAGGTGCCGTGGCTCACGCCTGTAATTCCAGCACTTTGGGAGGCCAATGCACGCAGATCACTTGAGTCCAGGTGCTCAAGACCGGCCTGGCCAACATGGCAAAACCCCATCTCTACTAAAAATACAAAAATTAGCCAGGTGTGGTGGTGCATGCCTGCAATCTCAGCTACTCGGGAGGCTGAGGTTGCAGTGAGTTGGGATTCTGCCAGTCCACACCAGCCTGGGTGACAGAGTGAGACTCTGTCTAAAATAAAACAGAACAGAACAGAACAGAACAGAACAGAACAGAATAGAATATTCTGTTTCTTTGATTTATGTAAGGCTATTTAAGTTGTCTATTTCCTCTTGGATCAACTTTGGTAATTTGTTTCTTTTGAGGGATTTAACCATTTCATCTCGGTTTTCAATTTTATTAGCACAAAGTATTTTTTATAGTTTTCCTGACCTCAAGTGATCCACCTGTCTAGGCCTCCCAAAGTGCTGGGATTGCAGGCATGAGCCATCACGCCTGGCCCCTTCTAGCTTTTCTGCTTAATGATTCTTATATTCAGTGAAGTGTGTCTACTCTGACTGGGGGAAACTCAAAACAATTCTCAGTCCTGTATGGGATTCTCAGTATTTTTTTTTCCCTCAAAAGTTGCTCTTGGCCGGGCACGGTGGCTCACGCCTGTCATCCCAGCACTTTGGGAGGCTGAAGCAGCAGATCACGAGGTCAGGAGTTTGAGACCAGGCTGGCCAACATGATGAAACCCCATCTCCACTAAAAAATACAAAAATTAGCCAGGTGTGGTGGTGCATGCCTATAATCCCAGCTTCTTGGGAGGCTGAAGCAGAAGTATTGCTTGAACCTGGGAGGCAGAGGTTGCCGTGAGCCGAAATCAGGCCACTGCATTCCAGCCTGGGCAACAGAGTAAGCCTCCGTCTTGCGGGGGGGGGGGGGAAGTTGCTCTTATTTGGTCTCATGGGGTTTTACTCTATACATGAGGAGACTGGCAACCACCAGAGACTCAAATGGACACTTAACAGACTGCTGGAGGTCTTTCTCGTGTAGTGCCCTCCTTGCTGGTTGTCAGTCCCAGATTTCAGCTGTGTTGGCTTCCCCAAACCCCATCTGTCTTCTCGGCTTTGCATGATCACTGGACTCTGTCTCCTCCCCATTTGGCAGTTTTAGAATTACCTGCAAGCAGAAAGCTAGTTGATGACAAGGCTCGTCTTGTTAGTTTCCCTTTTCTCAGGAATCACAGCCCTGTGCTACCAGTTGTTGAGTGTCTGGAAATAGTTGTTCCTTGTGTTTTGTACAATTATCTGTTGTTTACAGTGGGAGGATAATTCTGGACCATCTCAGTCTTTTGTGGACAGAAATGAAAGCTGATTTTTTTTTTTTTTTTCCTGAGACGGAGTCTTGCTCTGTTACTCAGGCTAGAGTGCACTGTGATCTCAGCTCACTGAAACCTCAAAATCTAGGGCTCAAGTCATCCCCCCACCTCAGCCTCATAAGTAGCTGGGACTACAAGCACCCACCATTACACCCAGCTAATTTTTGTATTCTTCATAGGGACATGAAACATGGCTCACTGCAACCTCCACCTCCCAGGTTCAAGCAATTCTTGTGCCTCAGCCACCTGAGTAGCTGGGATTACAAGTGCACACCACCATGCCCGGCTAATTTTTGTATTTTTAGCAGAGACAGGTTTTGCCATATTGCTCAGATACTCTCAAACTCCTGGCCTCAAGTGATCCACCTGCCATGTTGCCCAGGCTGGTCTTATACTCCTGTGCTCAAGCAATCCCCCTATCTTGGCCTCTCGAAGTGCTGGGATTACAGGCATGAGCCACTGCACCTGGCCTGATGTTTTTCAATATAACAATAATATAATCTAAATGCCTATAGGCCAGCCTGGCCTGAGATCACACTTAATAAGTTGCTGACATGAATCGTGTAGTTTCTCATCCTAACTAACATTCCACCCCTCATTGGCTCTCATCTCACTCAACATAAAACCCAAAGTCCTTACTACAGCCAGCACCAACTACCAGACGTGAAAGTGAGACCACATAGGAACTTCCCTCCGCAGACAAGCCTGACAGCAGCTGCCTGAACGATCCCACATGAGACTAGCAATAGAATTCCCTAGGCTGCTCACCTACAGGCTCATGAGAAAGAATAAATAAGGTTTTATTTTTATTATTTTTTTTTTATTTCAATAGTTTTTGGGGTACAGGGTTATTGCTTACATGGTAAGTTCTTTAGTGGTGATTTATGAGATTTTAGTGTACCATTACCCGAACCGTGTACATTGCATCCAATGTAGGCACTAAGTTTTATGGTTGTTTATGATGCAGCAACAGATAATTGATGCATTTATTATGGCCTACCAGCCCTTTCATGATCTGGCTCCCACCTGCTTTCCTTCCTCCCCTCCCTCCTGCTCCCTCTCCTTCTGCTACAGCCCACTGTCTTCAAACAATCCAAGCTCCACCTGGAACATCTTCCCCCAAATAGCCACAAGACTCACTCATTACAGCCCCAGTGTGGCACTGACTATACCTTTATCCTGCCTCCCTCTTCTCCACAGCACATACCACCACCAAACATATGCATTGGTTTGCTTTGTGTATCTAGTAATTTTTTATTGAATGCTGGACATTGTTGAGTATCTCTCCCAATAGATAGGAAGCTCCATGTGGGCGGAGACCATGTCTGCCTCATTTGCAGCTGTGTACCAGATGCTAAAACCATGCCTGGTCCATAACAAGTATTCAATTAATATTTGTTGAATGACTTGAATATTCATCTTCAAGTGGACTCAGAACCCCACTTGAGGAGCATCAGGAATACATACTTCCTCCTCTGCTCCAGGAGCCCATAAAATGGTACCTAGGCATTCAGAAGCTATTCCAATCTAGTCCTCATGCCACAGCCCAGGACCTGCGCTCATTCACCTCTTTGTCCCTCCTGTCACTCCTCTCTAGTCACTGCATACACTCTTGACATGCGGTTGCCCCTGTTGTCAACACAATTGAGCCCAGCTCCACTGAGAAGTGGGTAGGAAACCACCACCTTAGGGAAGCTATGGTAGGTTTGCTTGGACACGGAGATGTTAGAACTCTTAGCTCTTCATCTATGCAGCCTCTCTCCACCTGGGCATGCCAGTGTGGCCAAATGATCTTGATTAGCTATAGTTTCAACAAACAGCCTCCAGCTGTCACCAGAACCACCTTGTCCTCCAGCTCTCATACTCTATTGCAGGGATTAGCTTATTGGGACTGACTCTGCCTTCTCTCAGAGTAAATTCTGTCTTTGGTAGACCCTCAATCCTCCTACCCCCTGCTATAAGGCTTCCATGGAGTTGCCCCCAGACTGCCACTGAAGACTGGGTATGTCTGAATCCCGGTCACTCCCAACATTGAAAATATTTTCTAGGAATGTCCTTAGTCCTCAAGTCAATCTAGAAATACAAATCAATACTAGGATGTAAATACAATTGTTGATATCTAACAACCATTGTTTAGTGGTTGTTTATGGTGCAGCAACTTAGGCATGTAAGCAATAACCCTGTACCCCAAAAACTATTGAAATAAAAATAAAATAATTAAAATAAAATCTTATTGTTTCTCAGAGTGTCCAAATAGAATAATATTGAAAATTAAAGACTCAGAAAAATAAATTTTTTGTTTTTTTTGTGAAACAGAATCTCACTCTGTTGCCCAGGCTGGAGCGCAGTGGCATTATCTTGGCTCACTGCAACCTCCACCTCCCGGTTTCATGCAATTCTTATACCTCAGCCACCTGAGTAGCTGGGATTACAAGCGCACACCACCATGCCCAGCTAATTTTCATATTTTTAGCAGAGATGGGTTTTGCCATATTGCCCAGGATGGTCTCAAACTCCTGGCCTCAAGTGATCCACCCACCTCGGCCTCCCAAAGTGCTAGGATTACAGGCATGAGCCACCATGCTTGGCCCAGAAAAAAATTTTTTATTTCTGATTCCAACATCTTCACCAAAATATTTTGGTTAATATTCATTTGCATTTCCTGCCAGTCATTCTTTCATATGCACATTTGTTTACAGGCATGTCATGTAGTCTGTTTACACTGTGCACCTGTGCATTTGGTTTTTTGTTTTTTTGGGGTTTTGAGACGAGTCTCACTCTGTCACCCAGGCTGAAGTGCAGCAGCATGATCTCGGCTTACTGAAACCTCCGCCTCCCAGGTTCAAGCGATTCTCCCGCCTCAGCCTCCCGAGTAGCTGGGATTACAAGCACGCACCACCACACCTGGCTAATTTTTGTATTTTTAGTAGAGACGGGGTTTCACCATGTTGGTCAGGCTGGTCTCAAACTGCTGACCTCATGATCCACCTGCCTCGGCCTCCCAAAGTGCTGGGATTACAGGCGTGAGCCACCACGCCTGGCCTCTGCACATTTGTTTCATTTAACATAATAGCAGAATTAATTTTCCACGTTGTTGATAGGCTCCAGAACCAACTTGAATTGTACACTTAAAATTGGCCTATTTTGTATGATGTGTAAGTCACACATCGATAAAGCTGTTAAAAGCCAGGCTCAGTGGCTCACCTCTGCAGTCCCAGTGCTTTGCGAGGTAGAGGCGGCAGGATCACTTGAGGACAGGAGTTTGAGACCAGCCTGGGCAACATAGTACAAACCCATCTCTGCCCAAAAAAAAAAAAAAAAAAAGGAAGGCCAGGTATGGTGACTCACACCTGCAATCCCAGCAGTTTGGGAGGCCAAGGCAGGTGGATCACTTGAGGTCAGGAGTTCAAGACCAACCCAGCCAACATGGTGAAACCCTGTCTCTGCTAAATATTACAAAAATTAGCCGGGCATGCACCTGTAATCCCAGCTACTTGGGAGGCTGAAGCAAAAGAATCACTTGAACCAGGGAGGCAGATGTTGCAGTGAGCCGACGTCATGCCACTATACTCCAGCCTGGGCAACAGAGCAAGACTCAAAAAAAAAAAAAAAAAAAAAAAAGAAAGAAAAATTACCTGGGTGTGGTGATGCACAACTGTAGCCCCTACTGAGGAGGCTGAAATGGGAGGTTTGCTTCAGCCCAGGAGATTAAGGCTGTGGTGATCACACCACTGCACTCCAGCCTTAGTGACAGAGAAAGACCCCCCTCTCAAATAAATTAATAAATCTGTTAAAAATAAATACATGTATATTTTTGAGACAGGGTCTCACTCTATCACCCAGGCTGGAGTCCAGTGGTACCATCACAGCTCACTGAAGCCTCATGCTCCTGGGCTTAAGTGATCCTCCCATCTCAGCCTCCTGAGTAGCAGGGACTACAGGTGTGTGTCAACACACCAAGCTAATTTTTTTTTTTATTTTTAAGAGACGGGTTTTTCACTATGTTGCCCAGGCTGGTCTCAAACTCCTGGGCTCAAGCAATCCCCCCACCTTGGCCTCCCAAAGTCCTGGGATTACAGGGAGGTGTGTGAACCACCACACCCAGCCAAAAACGTAAATAAATATTTTTTTAATATAAGTGGGAGAAAGATGGCCAATGTTAAAGAAAGGCATTGAGAAGAGCTTGGGCTAGCACAGTGCTGGGCTGGAGCAGAAGGGAGAGGAGAGGAGGCATCTGGTCAGAGTGGAGCCGAGGATCCTCCAAGGCAACTGTGGGCAAGGCAGCTGGGATGAGGGGAGGGGCAGGATGCTGGACAGGCAGTTTGGCCTTTAAGGAAGGTGACGTGGGGTGCAGAGTGAAAGGGGAGAGCCCCAGCTCAGGGACCAGGCTTAGGTTACACAGATTAAATCCTGGTTCCTTCCTCTTTCACGGTGAGAACTTGGGCCAGGACTTTACCTCCTTGAACCTCAGTTTCTCCATCTGTAGGATGGGATTGTAATGGCCCTTCCTTCCAGGGCTATTGGAGGACCCAGGAGGCCCACAGTGGACCGTCAGGAACAGGAGCCCGGTCTCAGTCACTATTCCACGGGGACGTTCCACAGCATCAAGGAAGCTAGTCAAGGCACATAAAAAGTGCCTGACTGGCTGGGCATGGTGGCTCACACCTGTAATCCCAGTACTTTGGAAGGCCGAGGTGGGCAGATCACCTGAGGTCAGGAGTTCAAGACCACCCTGGCCAACATGGCGAAACCCCGTCTCTACTAAAAATACAAAAATTAGCTGGGCGTGGTGGCTGGCACCTATAATCCCAGCTACTTGGGAGGCTGAGGCAAGAGAATCACTTGAACTCGGGAGGCAGAGGTTGCAGTGAGCCAAGATCGTGCCACTGCACTCCGGCCTGGGCGACAGGGCGAGAATCCGTCTCTAAATAAATAAATACATACATACTGCCTGATCTTGCCAGGCTTACACCTGTAATCCCAGTACTTTGGGAGTCCAAGGCCGGTGGATCAGTTGAGCCCAGGAGTTCAAAACAAGCCTGGACAACATAGTGAAACTCCATCTCTTCCAAAAATATAAAAATTAGCCAGCCGTGGTGGCACACACCTGTGATCCCAGCTACTCAGGAGGTTGAGGCAGGAGGATCATTTGAGCCCGGGAGGTCCAGGCTGCAGTGAGCCATGATTGTGCCACTGCATTTTAGCCTAGGCAACAGAGTGAAACCCTGTCTCAAAAAAATAAAAATCCTGGCCAGGCACAGTGGCTCATACCTGTAACCCCAGCATTTAGGGAGGCTGAGGTGGGTGGATCACCTGAGGTCAGGAGTTCGAGACAAGCCGGGCCAACATGGTGAAACCCCATCTCTAAAATTTGTAAAATTTGTAAAAATACAAAAATTAGCCGGGCGTGGTGGCACATGCCTGTAATCCCAGCTACTCGGGAGGCTAAGGCAGGAGAATTCCTTGAACCCAGGAGGCGGAGGTTGCAGTGAGCCGAGATCGTGCTGCTTCACTCTAGCCTTGCAACAAGAGCAAGACTCCTTCTCAAAATAAATAAATAAATAGGCCAAGCACGGTGGCTCACACCTGTAATCCCGGCACTTTGGGAGGCCGAGGTGGGCAGATCACGAGGTCAGGAGTTCGAGACCAGCCTGGCCAACATGGTGAGACCCCATCTCTACTAAAACTACAAAAATTATCTGGGCGTGGTGGTGCATGTGTGTAATCCCAGCTACTCAGGAGGATGAGGCAGGAGAATTGATTGAACCCAGGAGTCAGGGATTGCAGTGAGCCGAGATCCCACCACTGCCCTCTAGCCTAGGTGACAGAGCAAGACTCTGTCTCAGAAAATTAATTAAATTAAAATTTAAAAAAGAAAAATTAAAAACCTGCCTTGACGTGTGCATGGGGCTGACAGCTCAGAAGGCGCCCTCTCCTCCTTACTTATGCCGTTGGAGCCTCACAACCATCACGGAGAGGAAAGGAGGTAGAATGAGCAACCCATTTTTCAGGTGAGGCAGCACAGGCTTGCGTTTGAATCGTGGCTCTGTCACTTCCTAACCCCTGACTCGGAGTGACTTTCCTTAGCATCGGACTGGCCTCCATATCCTCGGCTATAAAACCAGTATAACATTAGGGCTCACCTTACTTGTGAATATCAAGGGGAATACATGCTGTGCATGGTTTTGTGCTAGAACCAGTATTCAGTAAGGTCTCAGTAAATACCCAGGGTTGGGGAGGGGAGGGGAGGAGGGAGCAGTTCCCGATAGCCGGAGTCCAGGTGAATTCAGATGCTGTTGGTACCCACCCTCTCCCCACTGCCCCCGAAGTTCACCAGCGGCTACAGTAGAAAGTTTCCAGCAGGCTGACAGCATCCTCCCTCTAGCCCCTCTTGTACTTATCAGGTTTGTTATTTCCTGTATTTTATGATGTTTTCACATCCTGGGGCCTTGCTAATCCTGGAGAGACTGCTCCTCCTGGGGCTGGCTAATCCCTAGAGCTAGCAAACAACGTGCCTGCAAACCTGCCTTTCATGTACAAACCAATCCAGAGCCTGTGTACCCAAGCATCTCCTTCCTCTAACTCTTACACCCCAAGTCAGGATTTCCCCTGCCCTAAATCAATCCAGGGCCATTTCCCAGACAACTAGAAGCCACCCCTAACAGCCCAGAGCCTGCCAGAATTCTCAAACTAGCCATCCCAAACTTGTTGAAATGCACCTACCCTCCCTTACCCACACACACACACACACACACACACACACACACACACAAACTTGGATCAGTCCCCATCTGCTCATGGAGAACTCCCTATCCAACTCCAGCAGCTATCAACACTCCCAGAAAATCCAGTTTCCTACCCAAGTGGAAGAATGAGGAGCTACTAACCCTGAAAGCTGAAAAAATGGCTTACATTTGTCCCCGTTTATTCTCCTTAAGAAATACATTTATAGGCCGGGTGAGGTAGCTCACCCGTAATCCCAGCACTTTGGGAGGCCTAGGCGGGAGGATTGATTGAGACTGGCCTGGGAGACATGGCGAAACCCCATCTCTACAGAAAACACACACACACACACACACACTAGCCTGGTGTGGTGGTGCATGCCTGTGGTCTCAGCTACTCAGAGGCTGAGGCAGGAGGATGACTTAAGCCTAGGAGGTTGAGGCTGCAGTGAACCCAGAATTGTGCCACTGCACCTCAGCCTGGGTGAAAGAGTGAGACCTTGTCTCAAAAAAAAAAGAAAGAAATGCATTTATAATAACATTTTGCTTTTTGTGTTTAATAATCCTTTATCTAAATTTGCCTGATTAGAGGGAGTCACAGATGACCTAGGAGCTGCCAGCAGGCGGGGGTACCTGGGAAGGAGGCCTAAAGCACAGGAGGACAAAGCGGGTGTTAAGGTCCTGTTGCCTCCTGGCCCCAAAGCTTCCACTGTCCTCCCAAGTGCTGGCATCAGGCCGTCCCCAGTCTGAGACAGCCTCCTTTCCACTCCCCACAACCCAGCCAGGCGTCTCCTCCTGCAGCTCAGTGCAGACTCAGCCAGACGCAGCTTACCTTCCATCTTCACACTTTTGCTGCCACCCCCTGAAACAGCCCCTGCCCATCTCCGATCTTGAAAGCAAAGAGCATGGGGAACACAGGCTCAGAGCCCAGGACTCAGCCTGCTCCGAACCTCAGGACGCCAGCTCAAACCAGCCCACCTGGTGCGGCTGCTGTCAGCTCCACCTGGATCCAGAAGCTCCTGGCTGCATGGAGGAGGCCAGAGGGCCTTGGCCGCCTGAAGCCAGGAGCCACGGGCTGCCAGCCAGGTGCTGAGCTGATCTGCACGCCTCTCAGGCTGGGGAAAGGGCTCGTCTGGGGTCAGTGCAATCGATATCTCATCTGCAGCTCTCCTAGCGGAAGTGATGGCTATTGGAACATGGTAATGGGTGTTGTCTAGTGGAAGAGACTAATCTTCCCAGCTGTGGAGGGCTCTGCAGGTGGCCCACGCACCAGCAGGCTCCGCTCAGAGACTCACTGCTGTCACTGCCACCGCTGATGGGGCTATCGAGGCAGGTTTTTTCTTTTTTTTTTTTTAAGCCCACATCCAGTGACGTATCAAATCAAGGCATATTTAAAGCCACAGCAGCCTTGTGTCATGCTGGTGTCCATCCTGGTCTTCCTGGCACCTTCCTGGCACAAAGCCCCAGAGCTGAT
This sequence comes from Macaca mulatta, assembly GCF_049350105.2. NCBI lineage: Eukaryota > Metazoa > Chordata > Mammalia > Primates > Cercopithecidae > Macaca > Macaca mulatta. The sequence goes on along the minus strand of NC_133420.1, from coordinate 17,071,864 downwards.
CCTGACCCATTCCTTCCCAGCACAGGTGGGGATACCAAGGTCAGTGATTTGCCCAAGCCCATGGAATCAACTGGAAGAGGGCCAGGATGAAACTCTGGTCTCCAGACTCCCCAACCAGCATCACACAGAACACTGACTATGACCAACCCATGGCCAGGGGCCTAACTTGGCCCTTAGGTATGCCAGGGTTTCTATTGGTCGGCTCAATGCTTCTTGAAAAAAACTAGAATGCAAATACCATCGATATATTGGCTACAGTCCTCACCACTCCCTAATGTCTCACACTCAGCCAGCTTCACTCACTCTGTCATCTATCTGATCTTGGATCAGTAAAACTGAGGTCTCCACATAATGGGGTGAGGAGAAAGGAAATCAGCCCCCTCCCCTGGAGGGTGGGACTCCAGATCTGGTCTCCTTGTGCCGGCTCACAGGCCATGGAGCCTGGCAGGCTGTGTGCCTTGCTGCCCACTGCTGTGGATGATGCTCATTGCACATTTCGGTAAATATTAACTGAGCAGCTGCTATATGCCAGGCCCCAGGACTCATCAGCCCAGTTAGCCAAAGCCCTTTATTTTTTATTTCATTTTGAGACAGGTTGTCACTCTGTCACTCAGGCTGGAGCGCAGTGGCGCGATCATAGCTCACTGCAGCTTCGAACTCCCGGATTCAAATGATCCTCCTGCCTCAGCCTCCTAAGTAGCTGGGACTACAGGTGTGCACCACCATGCCCAGCTAGAAGCCCTTTATTTTAATGGCTTCATGTGCTGCTCCTTTACGGAGCCCTCCCAGAAGTTAGCAGTAAGCACTACCCTCTCGTGGTGGAATTCCAAACACCTGTTACCTTGAGCAGCTTGACGTCTCGGGAAGCGACTGAACTGACTCTGCCATGAGCTTGCAGGGTTCCTTAGGCCAGAACCTTGGGCAGGGCTCTGAACATTTCTGGGCCTAGCTTTCTCCAAATGTAAAACAAAAGACTTGAACTCCATGACCCCTCAAGAAGGTAGATTCCCTTTCTTTTCAAACGTCCTTTTTAAAATTTGTGCAATTTTGAAAGCCCCTCCAGTATTCTCCTCTGTGAGGTTTCCAGGGGCAGGGAGGGGTGGGCCCTGCTGGTAAGACCCCATGGGAGGGCTGGGAGGGGGCAGGCCATAGAATTTGAGACAAGTGGTTTCAGCCCACCTCTCAGAGTTCTGGATCGGCTTGGGCATGCCGATACAAAAAGGACTCGGGGCTGATTTCCTTTGTGACTTTTGAAATGGCGGAGTGGTGCGCACTAGAAGTGGGTGTTTCTTGATAAATGGGCAGATTCCTAAATCTGGAACCTCTCTGAGTCCGGGGCCTAGAAATCCACCTGTTTCACAAGCTGCCTGAGTGATTCTGATGCTCGCTGAAATTTGAAGAACACAGGCCTGGAGAGATGGAGGCCCATGGCATTCACAGAAGCTGATGCCCCATGACCAGGCTCCAGGGTGGTTCCCAGGATCTGGGCGGGTTGAGTATCTGCATGTTTAGCCAGGACCAGCTGTGCAGTTGCTGCCCACTCAGGCCTCCCCCACCCATAAGCCCACAATCACCAGCCTCCCCGGAAAAGACGATCACAGTTGCCAGTCTCCGAGGGGTCCCTGCAGAGCCACAGGTATTCTGGGGAGCCAAGTGGTCACAAGCCCCAGTTAGAACGCAGGCAGAACTGGAGCGTGCCAATGACTCCATCTCTGAGTCTCAGTTTCCTCATCTGTAAAGTGGGCCCAATAATAGTACTTAGCTTACAGGGTTGCCCTGAGGAATACATTATGCACATAAAAATCTTAAAACAGGGCAGACACCGGGTAACGGTTCCACAAATGAGAACTTTTGTCCTATTGCTACTGATTATCACCATTCTGCCCTGACCCCATTGTATTAGTCTGTTTTCACACTGTTCTAAAGAAGTACCTGAGACTGGGTAATTTATAAAGAAAAGAGATTTAATTGACTCACAGTTCTGCATGGCGAGGGAGGCCTCAGGAAACTTACAATCATGGCAGAAGGCGGAGAGGAAGCAAAGCACGTCTTACGTGGTGGCAGGGGAGAAGGAGATAAGCGGGTATTCCCACACATTTTCAAACCATTAGATCTCATTAGATCTCGTGAGAACTCACTTACTATCACGAGAACAGCTGGGAGAAACCACTCCATGATCCAATCACCTCCCACTAGGTCCCTCTCTCGACACATGGGGATTACAATTCAAGATGAGATTTGGGTGGGGACACAGAGTCAAACCAAATCACCCATGCACTGGCGTCCTCCTCCAGCCCCTCCCCCACACCCTGACCCTGGAGTGATGGCAGGCACCCGTTGTTACTAATCACGACACAACCCCCACCCCCACTGGGCTTGCAGAGACCCAGCCAGCCACTCAGTTAAGATGGTAATGAAGCAGCTGTGAAACAGGAGGCCTTTCCATCTGGGATCCCAGCTGACCTGACTCCTGCCTGAGGTTGGGGTATCTGCTGTGTGGATGCTGCCCCCACCCCCCACCCGCCCCGGCCCAGCTGTTTATTGGTGGTGTGATGATGGCTCAGGCTCACTGCAATCTCAGCCTCCTGGGCTCAAGTTATCCTCCCACCTCAGCCTCCCCAGTAGCTGGGACTACATGTGTGCACCACCACCACGCCTGACTGATTTGTTTTAGTTTTGGTAGAGATTAAGTTTTACTATGTTGCCCAGGCTGGTCTCAAACTCCTGAGTCAAGTGATCCTCCCGCCTCATCCTCTCAAAGGCCTGCGATTAGAGGCGTGAGCCACGGTGCCCAGCTGCAATCACTTATTTATGTCTGTGTTAACCCGCTCGCAGGCCCGGCTCCCGCCTCATTTGCCTCCGTGGTGGCAGCCCCCACCCTTGGGCGCCAATGGTAGGGTGGAGTGGGGGTGTGTGTGTGGCGAGATAGAAGTAGAAGTTCTTTTTTTTTTGGGGGGACAGAGTCTGGCTCTGTCCCCCAGGCTGGAGTGCAGTGGCGCGATCTCGGCTGCACTGCAAGCTCCGCCTCCCGGGTTCACGCCATTTTCCTGCCTCAGCCTCCTGAGTAGCTGGGACTACAGGCGCCCACAACCGCGCCCCGCTAATTTTTGTATTTTTAGTAGAGACGGGGTTTCACCGTGGTCTTGATCTCCTGACCTTGTGATCCGCCCACCTCGGCCTCCCAAAGTGCTGGGATTACAGGCGTGAGCCACCGCGCAGGGCCAGAAGTAGGAGTTCGATGCCCCCTTCCCCTTCCTCTGGATGGGAGTGGCGGAGGGCAACGCTCTACAGCTGTGGGTGAGATGATGCGGCCCTAGAAAAGCTCTGGGATGAAGTACGCAAGGGCTACAGTCCTGGCCGCTCCTCCCACTCACTACGTGACTTGGGAAGGGGCTTGACTCCACCTTGGAGGGGCAGGGACACCTGATTCATTCAGAAATTGTTGATTACACTTGCCCTTTGTGTTCAGCACTGTTCAAGGTGCTGGGGATATGGAGATGAAGGAAACAAACCAGCTCCCGGGTGTGCTGAGGGAGGGAACATCTGGAGAGGGGAGTCAGGGGGGCCTCCCAGGAGGGACAGTGAGAGCAGCCCTGTGAAAAGTGCAGGGAAGGGCATTCCAGGCAGAAGGAACAGCATGTGCAAAGGCCAGAGGGTCAAGGAACCAAAGAGAGTTGGCTCAGGAGAGAGAGAAGAAGAAGGGGCTGGAGAGGTGGGCAGGGCTGATTCTAAGAGACCTGGGAAGCTGTGGGTGCCTGAAGTGATGGAGAAAAGCCAGGTCAAGTGGCAGCCAGGGAACTCCAGGACCCAGGAGTCCTGCTCTCAGAGATCCCAGGCCCCTCAGCCCCACCCTCCCTAACCTCATGGACCTGGGGCTCAGTGAGGTTCATGGCGCCGCTCCTGGGAGCAGCTGACCCGGTGCACCCTGGTGAGCCCCTGAGGGGAAGCCACTCACCAGGGACTGGGGTCCCCACTCCTTCCGAGCCCTCTCAACAAGGCGGCTTTGTCTGGCAGCCCCAAGGACCCCCACGCTCCTCCCCAGGCCCCCTACAGCGGCCTGTGCAGAGTTCTGAATGGAGGCTTTATCTGCATCCCAGGCCAGATTGCTGGGAAGTGAGTGGCCGGGGCTGGCACATGGGGCCAGGCAGCAGCGGCAGCCCTGACTCCTGGGGCTGCAGACACAGAGAGAGCCCAGGACAAAAGGGTGCCCTGGGGAATCAGCCCTGCCCCAGAGAAAGACAAGAGGACTACACAGTCGCCCCTGCACCCCCTCCTCTCCCCCGCAATCTGGTCACTCTATCGCAGTGGTCAGTGACACAGCCCTTTGTGCAGCCCCTGCCCCAGGGGAGAAGGAGGCAGGTAAGGCAGGGCTGCTTGTAATTGGACCTCCGCCTTTTGTGCAGCCCCTGCCCCAGGGGAGAAGGAGGCAGGTAAGGCAGGGCTGCCTGTGATCGGGCCTCCTGAGGCCTGCTTCCCGATTCCTTTCTCTGGTCCTGGGAAGCTTTGGGAGGGTGGGAACCGTTTGTCAAGTACGGCACCTTTCCAAATGAAAAGGAGCTTCAGGAAAGATTGATGCCCTAAGCCACCACTGGGCCAACTGGAGAGAATGAAAAGCAGAAAGAAGAAAGGCCAGAAAGGTTGGTATTTCTGAGCCACCTCTTCCTGGGTGCGCAGAATGTGGTGCCTCTCAGCCGGGTTTCTGCCACCCTGCTTAGCCCTGGTTAATGTGGATAATGGCAACAATGATGTACTCCAAGTGCCTCTATGGCGATTACCTCTACCATCTACAATGACCCTTTGTGGCAAGAAGCAGCAACCCCATTTTACAGCGACAGGTACAGAGGCCCAGAGAGACTAAACCACCTGCCCAAAGCCACGCTAGAGGCCCAGCCAGGATTCAAACCCAGGATCGTCTGATGACAGAGCCCAGGCCTTGAACATTGTGCCCTGCAGCTTGGCTGGGTCCCCCCATCTGCCAACGCTGTGTCCAGAAGCCCCACATCAGCTCTGTCCTGGCTGCGGACATCCTGGATGTAAGAGGTGGGAGGAACCCCAGCCATCACCTCTACAAAAAATTTAAAAATTAGGCCGGGTACGGTGGCTCACACCTGTAATCCCAGCATTTTGGGAGGCTGAGGCAGGCAGATCACTTGAGGTCAGGAGTCCAAAACTAGACCAGCCAACATGGTGAAACCCCATCTCTACGAAAAGTACAAAAAAAAAAAAAAAAAGTCAGACATGGTGGCGTGCACTTGTAGTCTCAGCTACTTAGGAGGCTGAGGCAGGAGGATCACTAGAACCAGGGAGGCAGAAGTTGCAGTGAGCTGAGATTGTGCCATTGCACTCCAGCCTGGGCAACAGAGCAAGACTCCATTAAAAAAAAAAAATTAAAAACTAGCCAGGCATGGTGGCACACACCTGTAGTACCAGGTACTCAGGAGGCTTAGGTGGGAGGATTGCTTAAGCCCAGGAGGTCGAGGCTGCAGTGAGCTTTGTTCTCACCACTGCACTCCAGCCTGGGTGACAGAGCGAGACTCTCTCAAAAAATAAAAAGGTAGTTTATGAACATGACTGAACTGTACACTGAAAGATGGTTAAGATGGTAAATTTTATGTTATGCATATTTAGCCACAATTTAAATTTTTAAATGTTCAAACTTAAAGAAAAAAGTGAGTCTAGCCAGTATTCGAGAAGCGCTAAACCAAGTGACACCAGCCCAAGTCTCTCTGATGCAGTGAGAATTTGTGGGATGAAATGGAAGAAAACGAAAAGGAGGATACATTTAGGCCAGGCACGGTGGCTCATACCTGTAATTCCAGTAATTTGGGAAGCCGAGGTGGGTAGATCACCTGAGGTCAGGCATTCGAGACCAGCCTGGCCAACATGGTGAAACCCCTTCTCTACTAAAAATATAAAATATTGGCCGGGCGCGGTGGCTCAAGCCTGTAATCCCAGCACTCTGGGAGGCCGAGAGGGGCGGATCACGAGGTCAGGAGATCGAGACCATCCTGGTTAACACGGTGAAACCCCGTCTCTACTAAAAAATACAAAAAACTAGCCGGCCAAGGTGGCGGGCGCCTGTAGTCCCAGCTACTCGGGAGGCTGAGGCAGGAGAATGGCGTGAACCCGGGAGGCGGAGCTTGCAGTGAGCTGAGATCCGGCCACTGCACTCCAGCCTGGGTGACAGCACGAGACTCCGTCTCAAAAAAAAAAAAAAAAAAAACATTAAAATATTAGCGGGGTGTCGTGGTGGGCGCCTGTAATCCCAGCTACTCAGGAAGCTGAGGCAGGAGAATCACTTGAACCCGGGAGGCAGAGGTTGCAGTGAGCTAAGATCGTGCCATTGCACTCCAGCCTGGGCAACAAGAGCGAAACTCCGTCTCAAAAAAAAAAAAAAAAAAGAGGATACATTTATCACAGCGGGTGCAATGTTCAGCCCAAATCATCTTTTGGGCCACCAGTCATGCCTGTTGCATTTGGGAAATGCCAGTCATTGCACAAATGGGGAGACTGAGGCCCATAGAGAAGGGCACACCCTGATGCAGGGCCAGTCACAGTCACGCCCAGGCTGGAACCTGGGGCTGCCAGCCTCTGGTTGTGCCGCACCCCAGGGGGCCACAGGTGGCCCAGCAAGGAGTTAATGCCGCTGGGAGGACAGCGAGGCGCCCCCTGGATCTTGCCTCCCAACCCCAGGAAAGAGGGTAAAGGCGAAGGAAGAAATGGCTGGTTGTCTCCCACACTGTGTGCCCTCAGCCCATCTGGGTTGGGCACCAGGGACTGGGCAGGTGTGCAGGCTTTACTTCCTGCAGACCCCAGGAGGGCTGTGGCATCGGGAGGGAGACAGAGGCTGCCTGGCCGAGGGGAAGTGGGATGGTGACAGCAGCTGCGTTGATGGCTCAGCCCCAGGCACTGCGCCTGAGCTCATCTCAGTCAAACTTCTAACACTCATAGAGACACAGGCTGGGAAACTGGAGCTCAGAGAAAAATCACTTGCAAGTCAGGGGCAGAGATGGGATTTGAACCCAGGTCTGTGACTCCAGGCCCTGCAGGGAAGTGCCTAGGAAGATGGTGGGGGCACGCAAGGAATCATTGCAACCAAACCAGCTCCCCTTCTGGCCCCGCACTGAAGCCATGTGAGCTTTCTGGAACACAGTTGCATCTTATTCCTCCCTCCCTTGCATGAGCCGAAGCCCTCCTGGGGCTCTTTAAAGTGTGATGCTGGTCCCTGGCCACCTCTGGAGCCCTGTCCCCACCTGTCTGGACTCCTTTTGGATTTTGTCCCCCAGCTAGACTGACCCATTTACAGCCCCTCAAAAGCTCTGCCACCTGCAAACCAGGCCACCTGGGCCCAGGCTGAGCCCAGTCTTCCCCATCATCAAAGTCTACACCCGCAAGGACAGAATATGGAACATGTAGGGTGCACACTGTAAAGTGCAGTGCCCCCGCTACATGACGACAAGGGACAGCAGATCAAACCCAGCCTGGCTGCAGCTTGTGAACGCTAAGAATCCAGCCGCTCAGACCGTGGTCTCTCACTTCCCTGGCATGCCCTTCACGGCTTCCTCCCACCCCGTCCTCACTGTCCCTACTGTCCCCAGGGGAGGCCGGTCCACCCTCAGATTTACTAGGGCATGTTAAGACACAGTTTGAAGCCATCTCCGAGGTCATGGGGTCATGGCAGTTTCCCATCGATCTATTTGTCCCTCCCTTGGCTGGAGCCCTTTGCCCCCACTGGCCCCCAGAGCCATATCAACTTCAGCAGTTTCTCCCAAGGCCCAAGGAGCCAAAACACAGGGCAGGGCCTTAAAACACAGCCAGTGGGCGATTTACCAGCTGGGCTGCCCAACCCCTGACCTCCGGAGGAGATGTAATGCATCTCCCTGGTTTAGCCGGATCAATGGTGCTGTGAAAAACAGCTCCATGTGGGCCAGTTGGGACAGGAGGGAGACACCCCTGCCACCAGAAATCCCACCCGGACAGCTGCAAAGCCAGCCTCTGCGCACACCCATGGCCCCAGGACCTCGCTGGGCTCGCCCACTGTTTCACTGAAATGTCTCAGGCAGGAGCTGGGATTACTGAGTTCAGCCCCTAGAATTCGGGTGGGGAAACTGAGGCTGGGGGGCTTTGCAAAGTCACAGAGCAAGTTCAGGGAAGTCTCCAGTTTCCCCAGGGGGAACTCCCCCTGCTCAGCTTCTCCCTTCTCCTGTGGGCAAAGGTGGCAGTGGCCAGTCTGGTGGGCCAGTCGTGTCTTTGGGGGTATCATAGGTCCCTGCAAGGCCAAGCTTGGCTGTACTGCAGCCTCTGGGCAGGACCAGTGGACCCAGTGTGCCTCTAAGGCGGGACTCCCTGCCTTTGACTGTGTGGGGCAGAAACTCCACCTTCAACACAGCGTCCTGCCTAAGTCACAACCTCCCGACAAGGGCAGAGGCCAGAGGCACCAAGCCGCCCCGTGCTGGGACCCCCTTGCTCCCCAGAAAGCACAGTAGCCCATATTTAGGGAGGAAGGTTAACAAGAAAAGGAGGGTGCTGCGTCCAAATTCTCCTCGGTCCTCCTGTGACCCCCCCACCCCTAGCCTGAGCCAGCAGGAAGAGCAGGCTGCTCTACAGCCTCCTGCCTTCGAGCAGGGGCCATAGACCCACAGAGGTCGCTGGGAGCTCACTAGAAAGACAGAATCTGGCCCCTTTCCTTCAGACCTACTGACCACAGCCTGCATTTTAACAGCTGATCCATGTGATCGCCAAGATTGAGACTGCTGGTGTTTAGAACCTCCCGGAGTGAAATGAGAAGGGGTGAGTGTGCGTGTGTGTGTGTGTGTGTGTGTGTGTGTACACTTTAAAATCTTTACCCTAAAGAAAGGACCTGAGATGAAGAGGGAAGGTGGGAAGGGAGGGAGGAAAAAGGAAGGTAGAATGGAAGGGAGGAAAAAAAAGATACCCTGCAGATGTCCAAAAAGTACTTGAAGTAACTTCATTCACCTCCCATTCCTTCCTGCACATTTATTGAGCATCAAGGACATGCTAAGCACTGAACTGAGGGCTGGGGTAGAGCCGAGAGCAAAATGGGCGTGACCTCAGCCCCATGCACCCCTCCACCCCACGGCTTACGGTGACCTCGGCCCCATGCACCCTGCCACCACACAGCTTATGGTGACCTCAGCCCCATGCACCCCACCACTGCACAGCTTACAGTCTCAAGCTATGTTGTCCAGAGCAGTAGCCCCACCACATGTGAGTACATGAAATGTGGCCAGTCCCCATTAAGATGTGCTGTGAGTGTTAAATACACACTGGATTTCAAAGACAGTGCAAACTGGCCAGGCACAGTGGCTCATGCCTGTAATCCCAACATTTTGGGGGACCGAGGCAAGAGAATTTCCTAAGCTCAGAAGTTTCAGACCAGCCTGAGCAACATGGCAAAACTCCGCCTCTACAAAAATACAAAAATTAGCCCGGCCTGTACTCCCAGCTACTCGGGAGGCTGAGGGGAGAGGATCACGTGAGCCCAGGAGGTTGAGGCTGCAGTGAGCTATGATCACACTGCCACTGCACTCCAGCCTGGGTAAGAGAGCAAGACCTTGTCTCAAAAAACAGTGCAAGCAAAAGAATGTAAAATAGCTCAGTTTTTAAAATATTCATTACATGCTGACATGATCATACTATGAATACATTGCATTAAACAAATTCACGTATTTATTTTATTTTTTTTAATGCGGCTACTAGAGAACTTTAAATCATGAGGCTCACATTTCTGTTGTACAACACTGCTCTAGAGGATGAGACAGAAAACAAACTAATAAGCAAACAAAAAGTTACAAGCAAACAAAAATGTAAGATTACACGTGATGAAAAGCCCTGGGAAGGAAACCAGCAGGATGAGATGCAGGACTGGAGATGAGGAATGAGGGCTCTTCAAATAAAGACATACGAACCGGCACAGTGGCTCATCTATAATCCGAACACTTTGGGAGGCTGAGGCAGGAGGATCACTTGAGCCCAGAAGTTTGAGACTAGCCTGGGCAACATGGCAAGACTCCATCTCTACAAAAAATTTAAAAATTATCCAGGTGTGGCCGGGCGCGGTGGCTCACGCCTGTAATCCCAGCACTTTGGGAGGCCGAGGCAGGCAGATCACGAGGTCAGGAGATCAAGACCATCCTGGTTAATACCATGAAACCCTGTCTCTACTAAAAATACAAAAAATTATCCAGGTGTGGTGGTGGGTGCTTGTAGTTCCAGCTACTCGGGAGGCTGAAGTGGGAGGATCACTTTAGCCTGGGTGTAAGTTACATATAGTCAACTGCACACATCTGAACTGCACACCAGAAGTATTCCATGCCGCTTCTGGTCACTATGGCTGCGGTGGTGCATTAGCTACCAATTGCTTCAAACGACACACATTGATCATCTCACAGTGGCTGTGGCTCAGGAGTCTGGGCAAAGTTGAATGGGTCTTGTCTTCAGGGTCCCACCAGGCTGCAGTCAAGGTGTCAGCCGGGCTGCATCTTCTTTCAGAGCTCAGGTCTTCTTCCAAGGTCTTGCACTGGTCGGTAGAATTCAGTTCCTTGCTATAGAACTGAGCTCCTGATTTTCTGGTTGGCTGTCAGCCAGTGGCCCCCTGGTGCCACGTGGCCATCTCTAAGGCAGTTCACACCATAGAAGCTTGCTTCTGCAAGTCTCTCTTCAGCTTTTTTTGTTTGCTTCCTTTTTTTGAGATGGGGTCTCACTCTGTCACCCAGGTTGGAGTGCAGTGGCGCGATCTCAGCTCACTGCAACCTTAGCCTCCAGGGCTCAAGGGATCCTCCCATCTCAGCCTCCCAAGTAGCTGGGATTACAGGCATGCACCAACACGCCAGACTAATTTTTGTATTTTGGTAGAGATGGGGTTTTGCCACGTTGGCCAGGCTGGTCTCAAACTCCTGGACTCAAGTGATTCACCCACTGCGGCCTCCCAAAGTGCTGGGATTACAGGCGTGAGCCACTGGGCCCAGACTTAAGGTTTTACCTAATTAAGTCCAGCCTAACCCTTTCAATGAACTCAAAATGAACTGCCTCGAGATCTAAATTACACCTTCAGCTTTATTATCTCAGCCAAAAGCACATCCCTAGTCCTACCCACAGTCAAAAGGAGGGGTTACGAAGAGTGTAAATACCAAAGGTTAAAAATTAGTGGGAGTCAGCCAGGGATGGTGGCTTATGCTTGTAGTCCTAGCTACTTGGAAGGCTGAGGCAGGAGGATCTCTTGAGCCAAGGAGTTCAAGACCAGCCTGGGCAACATAGCAAGACCCCATTCCTTTAAAAAAATTATGGGGGTCACTTTAGGGTCTGTCTGCCACAAATGGTAATGAGAATTCTAACCTCTTCAACCCCAATTAAAAATTAATCATTTACTAAAAAACGTATGAATTCATCAGTTAATTGTGTCAGACTCCTTTTTTCTTTTTTTCCTTTTTTTTTTTTTTTTTTTTTGAGATGGAGTCTCGCTCTGTCACCCAGGCTGGAGTGCAATGGTATGGTCTCAGCTTACTGCAACCTCTGCCTCCCGGATTCAAGCGACTCTTCTGCCTCAACCTCCTGAGTCGCTGGGATTACAGGCACAGCCACCACGCCTGGCTAATTTTTGTATTTTTGGTAAAGACGGGATTTCACCATGTTGACCAGGCTGGTCTCAAACTCCTGACCTCAAATAACCCGCCTGCCTAGGCCTCCCAAAGTGCTGGGATTATAGGCGTGAGCCGCCGCGCCCGACCTGCATCGTATTTCATTATGGGAATGCACCACAATTCATTTCACAACTTCTGCTGACAGATATTTGGGTTGCTCCCAGTTTCTGGCTATGGAAATAGAGCTGCTAGCACGTGGGATAATGGACCAGATTTTAGACAATCCAAAGACATTAATGAAAAAACTGATGAAATGAAACCAAGTCTGTAGTTCAATTAGTAATACTGCCCCCATGTTAATTTCTTCGTTTTGACAAATGGGCCATGGTTATAGAAGATGTTAACTGTAGAAGAAAGTGAATGATGAGTATACAGGAGCTCTCGGCACTATCCTTGCAACTTTTCTATAAAGCTAAAATTATTTTGGGGCCAGGCGTGGTGGCTCACATCTGTAATCCCAGCACTTTAGGAGCCAAGGTTGCAGGATCACTTGAGGCCAGGAGTTCAAGACCAGCTTGGTCAACAGAGTGAGACCCTGTCTGTACAGAATAAATAATAATAAAATAAAGTAATTCCAAAATAAAAATTTTTACAAAAATAAGTAAATAAAGCTAATAGCAGACATCTGCTACAAGCCACGGTGAAGTAGTGGGTATACCACTAGCCCTTGACGGAATCTACGAGGCTACTGTGTTCAGTGCCAGACCATAGATTCAGATTGTGCAAGACCACAGTCCCTAGGGGAAAGGAAACCCTTGAGGTGAGTCCCACAATCACCAGATCTCTGCCTGGGGCCAATTTCCCAGCCACAGACCAGAGAGCAAGGATCCAAGCTGCAGTCATCCTGCTGAGCTGGGAGGCAGAGATCAGGACACGGAGCTACTGAAGCCGTCGGGTCTGCAGGGCTAGAGAAAAGGATGATGCCCCGGCTGGGATTCTTTGCGTTTTTTTATTTGTTTGTTTTTGAGACAGAGTTTCGCTTTTGTTGCCCAGGCTGGAGTGCAATGGCACAATCTCGGCTCACCACAACCTCCGCCTCCAGCGTACAAGCAATTCTACAAGCAATTATCCTGCCTCAGCCTCCCGAGTAGCTCGGATTACAGGCATGTGCCACCACACTCCACTAATTTTGTATTTTTTAATAGAGACGGGGTTTCTCCATGCTGGTCAGGCTGGTTTTGAACTCCTGAACTCAGGTTATCCACCCGCCTCAGCCTCCCGAAGTTCTGGGATTACAGACATGAGCCACTGCACCCGGCTCTTTTTGAGACAGAGTCTTGTTCTGTTACCCAGGCTGGAGCACAGTGGCACAATCCCGGCTCACTGCAACCTCCGCCTCCCAGGTTCAAGCGATTCTCCTGCCTCAGCCTTCCAAGTAGCTGGGACTACAGGTATGCACCAAGCCTGGCTAATTTTTGTATTTTTTTTTTCTTTTTTTTTTTGAGACGGAGTCTTGCTCTGCCGCCCAGGCTGGGGTGCAGTGGCCGGATCTCAGCTCACTGCAAGCTCCGCCTCCTGTGTTTACGCCATTCTCCTGCCTCAGCCTCCCGAGTAGCTGGGACTACAGGCGCCCGCCACCTCACCCGGCTACTTTTTTGTATTTTTTAGTAGAGAGGGGTTTCACCGTGTTAGCCAGGATGGTCTCGATCTCCTGACCTCGTGATCCGCCCGTCTCGGCCTCCCAAAGTGCTGGGATTACAGGCTTGAGCCACCGCGCCCGGCCTAATTTTTGTATTTTTAGTAGAGATAGGGTTTCGTTATGCTGGCCAGGCTGGTCTCAAATGCCTGAGCTCAGGCAATCCACCCACCTTGGCCTACCAAAGTGCTAGGATTACAGGCATGAGCCAGCACGCCCGGCCTCAGGCTGGGTTTCTAAGCACATCTTTGAGTATGGCCTGGGGGACACACACTCAGGACGAGACAACTTGAAGCTTTCCAGAGAGCAGCTGCTGTGAGTGGAGTGTGGGACCAGATCCTTGAAGACTCCCTGGGGGAGAAGATGGGGGATGGCAGAGGAAAGGGTGGGAGTGGATCACACAGGGCCCTGAAGGTTGACAGGAGGGTTTGGCTTTTGCTCTGAGCAAAGTGAAGACACCAAATGGTTTGGGCAGAGGAGTGCCCTGCCCTGCCATTGATAAAGGGCCCCGCTGGCTGCTGAGTGAAGAGCCCATTAGATCTGCGGTGGGGGCTCATCTGCGGTGGGGGCTCGGGTCAGAGCCGAGGGTGTCGGGGTGGAAGCCACTGTAAAGGTGGAACCGGTCAACTGGACCTGGGGGTGGGAGGAAGACAGGAGCCAGGACAGCTCCAAAGTTCTGGCCTGTAGATTTCCAAGACCCTTGGCGCTTCCTTTTTTTTCCTTTTGAGAACCAGTTGATAGACACTTGGCTTTTTCTTACAGCAGGTGTGCATTACCATTGTTATGAGAAAACCCCAAAAAGACATACGTTTTCCTGGAAGGGCAGAAGGCATTCTCCGTGTTGAAAGCATTCTCCACTCCTTTCCCGAGGGGAGCCAGGAAGGCAGCACGCATCTTTCCCAGGTCCCCCCCTCGCCCGGTGGTCTGCCCCTGTCTGCTGCACGAGGTTTGTCTCTGTCTCTTGCTCCTTCTTCCCGTTGTGTATGTCCCTCCTGTCCTCCAGCCCCTGAGCAGGTGCTGCGGGGATGGACAGTGGGGAAGAGCCGGCACTGGGGCTGGGGCTGGGGGTGGATGAGGGCTACAAGAAGTTCAATGAAAGACTTGCCTTTGGTTAAAACAAAACTTTTTTTTAAAGAGCATCTTTCTCCCCTGTTGACTGGATTCTCAGCCCAGGCCACTGGGCGTGTTCTGGGCAAGGATGGCCTTTGGGACTGCCAATGTTTGTGACTATGACTTGCAGAACAGGGACGTCTCTTGGTCTCACTCCTGCGCCCAGCCTCTTGTGGCCTCACTGGCCCTGGCTGTGGTCCCTCCTGCCCCTCAGGGGTCCCTTCCCTCCTCAGAACCTTCCTTTTTTTTTTTTTGAGACGGAGTCTTGCTCTGTCACCCAGGCTGGAATGCAGTGGCGCCATCTCGGCTCACTGCAACCTCTGCCTCCCGGGTTCAAGAGATTCTCCTGCCTCACCCTCCTGAGTAGCTGGGATTACAGGCGTGTGCCATTATACGAAGCTAATTTTTTTTTCATATTTTTAGTAGAAACAGGATGACCAGGCGTGGTGGCTCATGCCTGTAATCCCAATACTTTGGGAGGCCAAGGCAGGCAGATCACGAGGTCAAGAGATCGAGACCATCCTGGCCAACATGGTGAAACCCCATCTCTACTAAAAATACAAAAATTAACTGGGCATGATGTCACGCGGCTGTAGTCCCAGCTACTTGGGAGGCTGAGGGAGGAGAATCACTCGAGCCCAGGAGGTGGAGGCTACAGTGAGCCAAGATCGCGCCACTGCACTCCAGCCTGGCAACAGAGCAAGACTCCACTCCATCTCAAAAAAAAGAAAAGAGGCTGGGCGCGGTGGCTCAAGCCTGTAATCCCAGCACTTTGGGAGGCCAAGACGGGCGGATCACGAGGTCAGGAGATCGAGACCATCCTGGCTAACACGGTGAAACCCCGTCTCTACTAAAATATACAAAAAACTAGCCGGGCGAGGTGGCGGGCGCCTGTAATCCCAGCTACTCAGGAAGCTGAGGCAGGAGAATGGCATAAACACAGGAGGCGGAGCTTGCAGTGAGCTGAGATCCGGCCATTGCACCCCAGCCAGGGCGACAGAGCGAGACTCCGTCTCAAAAAAAAAAAAAAAAAAGAAAAGAAAAGAAAAGAAAAGAAAAAGAAACAGAGTTTCATCATATTGTCCAAGCTGGTCTCAAACTTCTGACCTCAAGTGATCTGCCCACTTGGCCTCCAAAAGTGCTGGGTTTACAAGTGAGTGTCTCTTCCCTGGATATTCCAGAACCTTCTCCCTGTTCTGTTACCCAGACTCTTCCTTTCCCTCTCTCTCTGCCCACCTGGGGCTCGGCCTCCTTCAGGGCTCAGTGTTCCAGGGCCCCTCATCCCTCTCCCCCAACCGTCTCCCCACCCACAGGATCTCTGCCTCCAGGAGACCTCCAGACCCTCCAGCCAGCTTGGGGCCTGTTACAGGCTTGTGTGACTCCCCTCAGAGCAGTGTCATGGCTGTAATGAATGATGATTTTGGGGATTTTTCATTCACCCTCTATCCCCCCATGCTAACCTGGGAGCTTCTCGTTCACCTCGGTATTCTCAGCCCCTAGCAGAAGGCCTGACCCATAATTGATGCTCAAAAGATACTTATTAAATCAAATTATATAGAACTCAGACAGAGATGAGTACATCGGAACAAGTGGCACACAGGAGCTAGCACGCCAAATGGGCTTTGAAAGTGGATACAATTTCACTAAGCAAAGATGGAGGAATGGAGGTTTCTGCGGGGAGGGCTCACCATGAACGAAAAAGAGGAAGCAGGAAAGTGTGTGCCAACTTCCATGCCCAGAAGTGCACACACAGCAAAACACAAATATTTTTAAGCTTTTTACAAAAAATACTGGGAGTCTCTCTGAACCTATTCTGGTCTGGGGACTGCCCAAATCATGAATCACCAGAATAAATGAATAAATGTATAAATAAAATACTCATGGCAGGGTGCAGTGGCTCACACCTGTAATCTCAGCACTTTGAGAGGCCAAGGCAGACAGATCACTTGAGGTCAGGAGTTTGAGACCAGGCTGGCTAACATGGGGAAACCCTATCTCTACTAAAAATACAAATATTAGCTGGGTGGGGTGACGCGTGCCTGTTTTCTCAGATACTCAGGAGGCTGAAGCAGGATGCTTGAACCTGGGAAGCGAGGCCGCAGTGAGAGCAGATCGTGTCACTGCACTCCAACCTGGGCAGTGTGACTCCATCTCAAAAGAAAAAAAAAAAAAAAAAAACTTACCAAACGAATGACTATTTGGAAGGGTGGATGGACGGACAGGCAGATGGGCAATAGATTAAAGCAAAGCTCCTCCTTTTAAGGAAACAGAAACCGCGGGCTGGAAAGAAAGGGGGTTCCTGAAGATGACTGCATTGCATTGAGGCAAAAGGAAAGCCGCTGTACCTTCAGACCATCTCTTGCCATCCACCCTGCGTGACCATTGCCTATGCCAGTCTTCCCTCCTCCTAGGATCCCTGCCCCTCACCCCCAGCATCCCCTCCAGTGCCGCCCTCACAGGTAGCTACTTTCCTGCTTATTACTTTTTACCAAACCTGGAGCCGAAGCCCTGAGCAGTCGGAGCGGGGGATGGGCCCTTTGTCCAAGTCTCAGCCCGAGGGTGGGGGTGGGGGATGAAGCTGGGGGGCTCCCTCCTCCCCGCTGTCTCTGCCATCTCCCTCGCTGACTTTTGTCCTTGGATCGCCTGCGTGACTAGAAGAGGTTTCATTCTCTGGCAACTGGGCAGCCATTAGCAAGAGGCAGACGCATTACCCTCTCACCGCACAATAGTTGGCTACTTCAGTTATTCTATTTCACCTGAAGACTTTATTTGCAGCCGAGCCTCCCCTTCCGAGCGGGGCAGGCCCCATCTGTCGGACAGTTTGCTCCAACCGTCTCCAGCCATTATGCCTCCACTTGGAGGACGGGATGGCGTGCGTGCAAGGGAGCAGGGGAGAGAGAGAGCTGGGGAGACAGCGCGCGTGTCCGCCTGCCTGCACTCCCTCCTTCTTGTCTCTTTATCATTCTCCCAGGGCCAAACAGAACTTGCTTAAAAGAGTGATGTCAGACGTGTGCAAAACAGAGCGATAAAACCTAATGCACTCGCGCCCCTTTGTCTGCCTGATTCTCCTCCCGAACATTTCCCACTCAGAAAGCCACTTAAAACACATCAGCAGTAACTCCACAAAACAGCCACTTGTTGGCTAATTGTGCTAAGCATCTGCCAGCAGGGCTAGGGGCGGGGTGGGGAAGGGAGCTGGAGGCCCCTCTGCTCCCCTAGCCAGAACCCAGCTCCTGGGGAGGACGCCCAGCCGAGCCATCGCCTCCCTCCAGTGCCTCTGCACCACAAGGCTCTGCAAGGAGAGAAGAGGCAGCTCTGCTCACTGGGTGGAGGGCGGGGAGGGGAGGAACTCGGGCCTGGGGGCCAGGTTGGGGAGCCAGGTGGGCAGGATTCTCTGCCAGCTCCCGAGGAGTCACTGGCCATCTCCGGGCCTCAGTTTTCCCACCCACCCCGTAAGCGGGTTTGACTGTGGGTTCTGAGGTCTCCTCCAGCTCCCAAAGGCTGCCCATTGTTACACCCTGGGAGCTTCTGACAGACCTGGGTTCAAATCCCAGCTCTGCCTTTTGACCTGTAGCCTCAGGCTCTCTGAGCTTGTTTCCTCATCTGGAAAATGAGATACCAGCAGCACCTGTCATGATTGGCACAAGATGAGGTGGTGCCTGGGTAGTCTTTGGAGCCAGCCAGCACAAGACAAGGCTGCTGGGGCCCATAAGAGGGCACCCTGGCCCAGACTTGGAAACTAGGGCAAGCTAAGCTGAGACCAGAAGGATAAGAACCTCACCAGACTAGGATATGGGCACAGGCAGGGGCTGGCACACAGTGGGCAGGCACGGCATATGTAACGGTCCTGAGGCAGAGCTGAATTGGAGGACCAGAAAGGAGGCCAGCTGAGTGGAGTCCCAAGGGAGGAGCCGGAGAAGTGGCGGGGCCGGGTGAGAAGGACTCAGTAAGCCGTGGTAAGGAGCTTGCCTTTATTCTGAGGGCACAGAGAGCCATGGAGGGAGGGGAGCACCCAGGTACCTTTTTCAAAGACCCGTCCTGGCTTCAGGTGGAGAAGAAGCTGGCGGTCAGGGTTCAAGAACAGAAGCAAGGCGCGCTCCCTCCCCTGTTCCAACAGCCCAGGCTGGATGGCAAAAGGGATGGATCCTCCCTCAGAGGGACAAGGATGAGACCCGAAACCAGTGCTCCTGCCCGGGCTCCGCAGACCCCTTTCCTGGCTGGCCCCACTGGAGAGGCAGGGGTTAAGCTCCATGGCCTGTCCCCTCTGTCACACACGCACCCTGCCATCTCTGGGCTCATCACTGCGCTGTATCAGGACTCCATTAGGGAGGCTCAGGCGGCAGCTTGCAGTGTTCAGACCAGGGTGGCGAGCTCTTGCACCCCTACAACGGCGCTTGAGGACAGCTCTGTCTACTGGCCGGTGCTGCAGCCTCCTCCTGCCCCTGCAGCAGAGGAGGGAGAGCCAAGGGCACAGCTAGCACTAGCATTTGTGGGTTCAGAGGTCTGAGCTGCCACTTCCCGCTTCCAGACCTCGGATGCGATGCTCATCCGCAGTGTGGGCAGAGATCATCTCCTCCCCAGAACAGCACGGAGATATTTCAGCGGGGCGCTTGGCTCAGATACGCGCTCGGCAAACCAGAGTTGCTGTGGTTATTCCACTCTGCAAGGCGTGCGTTCTTTTTTTTTTTTGAGGCGGAGTCTCACTCTGTCGCCGGGATCTCGACAGAGTGCAGTGGCCGGATCTCGGCTCACTGCAAGCTGCACTTCCCGGGTTCACGCCATTCTCCTGCCTCAGCTTCCAGAGTAGCTGGGACTACAGGCGCCCGCCACCGCGCCCCGCTAGTTTTTTGTATTTTTGTTTTGTTTTTTTTGTTTTTTGGGGGTTTTTTTGTATTTTTAGTAGAGACGGGGTTTCACCGTGTTAGCCAGGATGGTCTCGATCTCCTGACCTCGTGATCCGCCCGGCCTCCCAAAGTGCTGGGATTACAGGCTTGAGCCACCGCGCCCGGCCCGCGTGCGTTCTTTTTTTACCCCATCTTCCACCCTTCCCGATTTCCCTTTTGGCCTCTTCTTGGAGGCTGTTAAGTCAGGGTGAATCATTCATCAAAAATAACTCAGTCTTCCTCTTCCGGGGTTCCTGTCATAATTACCTCCCTCTTCAGTTTTGCTCCTGATGCCGCTTCTGTTTTTTTCTGTGTGAACTTTATTTTAACCATCCTTTGTGTGTGTGAATGGTGGCTGATTTTTGTATTTTTGTGTGTGTGTGGAGACAGGGTTTTGCCATGTTACCTGGACTGGTCTCAAACTCCTGAGCTCAAGCGATCCACCCGCCTTGGTCTCCCAAAGTACTGACAGGCATGAACCACCACGCCCAGCAATCCTTTTCATTTCAACAAATTTTTATTGAGCCTCTACTTTGAGCCAAGACACAGGATGTGGCCATCTGGATTCATCCCCTTCTGCCTGCATTTCATTGGTTTTTTTGTTATTTTTCTGCCTGGCGTCTAGACTCCTGTTCCAGCCTGGACTGTCAGGCCCCCCCGAGCAGACCTACAGCTCTGTCTCTGTATCCTCATCCCTAGCACCTATTGTTGCTGAGATGAACCTCGCAGCTGCCTGCAGGGAGGGCAGGTGCTGTGGATTGCATGTGCTGGACACCATGCCAAGCCCTTGGCACCAATGATCTTGTGTGATCCTCACCTTGACGATGGGAGGTGGGTGTTGTTATTAGCTTGACTTTTCAGGTACGTACAGAAATTGAGTTTATACAAGCTTGCCCAAGGAACCACGATGGGTGAGCTGAGAGTCAGGAATTGAACCTGAGTCTCTGAGACTTGAACTCTGAGCTGCTACAGGGGATTGCTTCCTTGTACAGCTCAGTAATGGCACAGGGCAGGGGACATTGCTCTCAGCAAGGAATGCCTGGCACAGGAAGGATAGTGCCATCGTCCTGGGATGATGCTTGACCATGTTTCTTTCTTTCTTTTTTTTTTTTTCTTGTTTGTTTGTTTGAGACAGAGTCCCTCACTCTGTCACCCAGGCTAGAGTGCAGTGACACGGTCTCGGCTCACTGCAACCTCTGCCTCCTGGGTTCAAGCAATTCTCCTGCCTCAGCCTCCCAAGTAGCTGGGATTACAGGTGCCCATCACACCCAGCTAATTTTTGTATTTTTAGTAGAGGCGGAGTTTCACCATCATGGCCAGGCTGGTCTCAAACTCCTGACCTCAGGTGATCCACCCACTTCAGCCTCCCAAAGTGCTAGGATTACAGGCATGAGTCACCGCACCCGGCCTCTGCCAAGTTTTTTGAAGAACAAATGAATCATAAAATGTTGGTCATGTCACTTCTGGCTTAAGACTTCTCCCAGCTTGCAGGAGCAGTTTCAAATGCATTTGCTGCAAACCCTTCCAATGAAATCTTACACTGAAAATCTAAAGGAACAACCCAATGAAAGCACAGCTTCCCTGAGACGGGGGTGGGGCTGGGTGCAGAACCTGTATCGTCTCGTCCGTTCCCTCCCTCTGGTTCACCTTCCCCCAGGTGCCAATGGGGCTCTAAGGAACCCAGAGGATTCCAGGGAGCTCAGTTTGAACCACTGGCCTAAATCTCAGGTCCAAATGCTTGGTTGGAGTGTATAAGGCACATCATGGTGCCACCGGCTGGTCAGCCCACTCCCCTACCTCCCTGCCCTGCTCCGTATGCACCTGCACCTTCCACCCAGAATGGCCCGTGGTTCTCCCACCACAATTGATTATACCTTTGGCTTGATCACAGGTTGTTGCCTCCTTTTCAATGCTTTCCACCTACTTTCCACTGAACTAACTCCTATGCAACCTTCAAAACTTGGTCAAGTTCGAGACCAGCCTGGCCAACATGGTGAAACCCTGTCTCTACTAAAAATACAAAAAATTAGCAGAGCGTGGTGGCGGGTGCCTGTAATCCCAGCTACTTGGGAGGCTGAGGCAGGAGAATCGCTCGAACCTGGGAGGTGGAGGCTGCAGTGAGCCGAAATCGCGCCATTGCACTCCAGCCTGGGCGACAAGAGCCAAACTGTCTCAAAACAAAAACAAAAACAAAAACAAAACAACAATAACAAAAAACTTGGCAGAGCTTCACCCTCTACCTTCCTGACTTCTGGCTGTAGGGGGTGTGTGTTCTGTTGTGCCTGCCTTGGGGATCCTGTGTCATGAGCCCAGGGTCAGGATCCTGGGGTTCTAGTCCCAGTGCTACCTGAGACTTACTAGGGGGATTTCCCCCTCTCTGGGTCTCAGGATTCTGGCCCTCAGCCTTGGACTTGACCCATGCCTGTGGCTACAGGCCAGAAATAATCTTACCCTGGCCGGTTCTTTTCAGGGCAGTCATGCACTCCTGATGGGCCTCCCAGATTAGAACCATGGCAACCACAGCAGCCACCGCCAGAACCAGTACTGCAGGCACTTCTTTCTCATTGAGGCTTCACAACCACCCACTTTGCAGGGAGGAAGACCAAGGCTCAGCAGTGAGGTCACTCAGCAGCTATATATTGGAGACAGGACTTGAGCCCAGGGCCTATGGCTCTGAAGCCTGCCTTCAGCACCACCACCCCAGGAGGAAGAGGACATGGACAACCTGCCTGCAGCCGCTGTGAACAGCTCCCACCCCTGAGGCCCTCCAGGCTGCCGTGCTCTCAGACATCAAGGTGACCAGCACAAGTCTCTGAGGAAGGGAAAGTTCAAGACCCCACTAGAAGAAGGGACAGGGCAGGTGCTGGCTGGTCTGTGAAGGTGCTCCCTGCCTGCCCACCCTTGACTATGGCCAGTCACTCCCAGTCTTGGGATGTGATGCTTGTGCTGAGGGCCTGAGGACTTCCCTCCTGGCCTCCACCTCCTGCTGTCTCTGGGGATCCACCTTGGTTCACACTGGCAGCTCTAACGGGAGCTTTGTTCCCAGCCCCAGCCCCCACCATACCACACAGTCACCCACACCAGTGCTGTGGGTTTAGTGACGTTTCCTGGAGATGGCTGGGCTTGGGGGGTTCCAGGGTGGTCACTGTGCTCCCCCCGTCTCTGCTCCTCGACATCCCCCGGGACCTCCACCGTCTCCTCCCTCTGCTCCACAGGACACCTCCTGCCTGCTTGCTCTGCTTCCTGGAGGACCTCAGGGCTGGGGGCTGTTCACAGCTACTGCAGGCAGACCACCCCCGCCCTTTGCCCACTGGGAAGGTGGTACTGAACGCAGGCTTCAGAGCCACCGGCCCTGGGTTCAAGTCCTGCCTCCAGTATGTGGCAAGTGACCTCACTGCTGAGCCTCGGTTTTTATTCCCAGTAAAATGGGTGGTTGTGTTGCAGCCATAAAAAAGAATGAGTTCATGTCCTTTGCAGGGACATGGATGAAGCTGGAAGCCATCATTCTCAGCAAATTAACACAGGAACAGAAAACGAAACACCACATGTTCTCACTCATAAGTGGGAGTTGAACAATGAGAACACATGGACACAGGGAGGGGAACATCACACCCCGGGGCCTGTCGGGGGGTGGAGGGCTAGGGGAGGGAGAGCATTAGGACAAATACCTAATGCATGCAGGGCTTAAAACCTAGATGATGGGTTGATAGGTATAGCACACCATCACGGCACATATAGACCTATGTAACAAACTGGCATGTTCTGCACATGTATCCCAGAACTTAAAGTAAAATAAAATAAAATAAAATAATGGATGTTTGTGAAGACTCAATGAGAAAGAAGTGCCTGGGGTACTGGTTCTGGCTTTGGCTACTATGGTGGTTCCTCTTCTAATCTGGAAGACCCATCAGACATCTGACATCTCAGGTACCCTCACTCCCAGTCTCTGCCGTTCACCTCTGGGGTTCACCTCTGCTGCGTGGTTTGACATAGCAGCTTTGGTGAGTCGGACCCTGCTGTACATTTTACCCAACAGTTGCGTTGTCTTGCAACCTTGATTTTGGATTCACCTGAGCAGAAACTCACATGGAGTACCACGATCAGGGAGAGACGCGGACTGTGCGCCCCTCCCAGGGAGCAGCTCTGCCTCATGCTCTGCCTCACGCTCTGCCTCACGCTCTGCCTTACGCTCTGGAAGTGTGTGGCCGGTGGGGCTTTTATGGAATATTCTCTCTACACAGGGAGTTCACTGATTTTTTTTTTAAGAGGAAAAAATTCTTCAAACACCTTTTTTTTTTTTTTTTTTTTTTTTTTTGAGACAGAGTCTCGCTCTGTTGCCCAGGCTGGAGTGCAGTGGCGTGATCTTGGCTCACTGCAAACATGTGAGCATGTGCCTGGCTGTCAAACACCTTTTTTTAATAGAATGCTGATTTTGAGTATTTCCCCAGACATGGCAAGTTTGTATAAAGTCAAGACTTCTGTTAAGAAGTACCCATCTTCAAGCTGGGCGCGGTGGCTCACCCCTGTAATCCCAGCACTTTGGGAGGCTGAGGCGGGCGGATCACCTGAGGTCAGGAGATTGAGACTAGCGTGGCCAATGTGGTGAAACCCCATCTCCACTAAAAATACAAAAATTAGCCAGGCGTGGGGGCGGGTGCCTGTAATCCCAGCTACTGGGGAGGCTGAGGCGGGAGAATCGCTTGAACCTGGGAGGCAGAGGTTGCAGTGAGCCGAGATTGCACCACTGCACTGCAGCCTGGGTGACAGAGTAAGACTCCGTCAGAAAGAGAGAGAAAGAAAGAAAAAGGGAGGGAGAGAGAGAGAGGAAGAAAGGAAGGGAGGGAGGAAGGGAGGGAAAGAAAGAGTGGGAGAGAGAAAAAGAAAGAGAGAGAGAGAAAGAGAGAGAGAAGGGAGGGAGGGAGGAAGGAAGGAGCACCCATCTTCATTTATCATGAAAAACGTGGCTATTGCTCACTTCTACAGCTAGGGTGAAAAAGAGGGCGCCACGAGAGCACGTTCCACAATTTTTCTTTAATCTGCTCCTTTAGCAAGTAAGTGTTGAGCTCCTGCAATGTGCTTGGAGTATAAATTTGAAAAAGGCAGAAGCAGGCACCAGCCTAGGGGAACTCACAGGCTAGAGGAAAAACAGGTCATGAGTCCCCTCGTTCCTGGCAAGCCCCACATAGGGAAGCATGAAAGTGGGGGCTGCTTCACAGCCTCAGGGAGATGAGGAGCTCATATCTGGGGAGGTGAGGTCCGGCCAAGACCTGGAGGAGGAGGATTAGCCATGCAAAGAGGAGGGGAAGGGTGTTCTGGGCAGAAGGAACAGCACATGCCAAGGCTTGGGGGTAAGAGAGAGCAGATCTGTCTGGGAACAGGAAGGACCAGTGTGGCTGGAAGGAGACACCCAGCCAGGGTGATGGGGCTCAAAGGAGACAGGAGGCAGAAGATGAAGGTGGGGTCAGGACTGGCAGAACCCTTGGGCCGAGCCCAGGAGTTTGGAGGCCACTGAGGAGGATTATGCAAAGAAATGACCCAATCTGAAATGCACTTAGAAAAGTCTGTCTGGGCCGGACACGGTGGCTCACGCCTGTAATCCCAGCACTTCGGGAGGCCAAGGCGGGTGGGTCACTAGGTCAGAGGTTCAAGACCAGCCTGGCCAAGATGGTGAAACCCCATCTCTCTACTAAAAATACAAAAATTAGCCGGTTGTGGTGGCGGGTGCCTGTAATCCCAGCTACTTGGGAGGCTGAAGCAGGAGAATCACTTGAACCCAGGAGGCAGAGGTTGCAGTGAGCTGAGATCACGCCACTGCACTCCAGCCTGGGCAACAGAGTGAGACTCCGTCTCAAAAAAAAAAAGAAAAAGAGAAAGAAAAGCCTCTCTGTAGAAGCATTATAGATTAGCAGTTGAGGCCAGGTGTGTTGACTCATGCCTGTAATCCCAGCACCTTGGGAGGCTGATGTGGGAGGTTTGCTTGAGCCCAGGAGTTCGAGACCAGCCTAGGCAACAAAGTGAAACTCCATCTCAACTAAAAAAAAAAAAAAATTAGAAGTTGAAAGTTCAGGTTCTGGCATCCCAAGGGCTTGAGTTCAAGTCCTGGTTCTGCCAGAAAGTGAATGATCTTGGGTAAATTGATCAAGCTTCAGTTTCTCTAAGCTTCTGAGCTTCAGTTTCTCCCACTGTAAGATGGGGACAATAATAGTCTCCACTGCCAAGAGCCATGGGAGGAATCCATGAGACATTGCAGGAAGTGGATCCCTCAGAATGGGAGCTGTCAGGGGCAGACTTTCCATCTGATTCATTCACTGCTGTATTTCTATACCTGGAAAATTATAGAAACTCCATAAAATATGTACGCAGTGAATGGAGAAATGGTTGCTGAGTGCATGATGGATTGGAGGGGCAAACAGGGATTCCTCTTGACTATGGAAGGCAAGAGGACAATAAATATAGCAAATTCAATAATCACACAGGCTCAAGACACAAGGCGTTCAGCGATGTACATACATTAGTCCCCCACAAACCCAACATCTCCCTCATTTACAAGTGAGGGCACTGAGACTCGAAGGAGTTCGATGTATTGCTCAAAATCACCCGGCAAGAGAGCACTGAGCTTGGAATTTGCACCCAGCCCTTTGCCTCGGAAGCCTTTGAAGTAAACCACAATGCCAAGGACCCCACCAATGCCATGCACTGCACTAGTTTTCTTGCTCTGTTGGCAGTTGCATGCAGCTAAGGCACCTGCGGGTGCAGCATAGGAGGGGGCTGGTAGGCACAAATTTAGTGGTCCCCAGAAAGGGCCTGGTCCCAAGGGCTTTTCCATCCATCACCAGCTATTTATTGAGCACCTATGATGTGTGCCCTTTATAGCTACAAATGTGTGAGGCAGGGTGGAGGCTTCCAGGCTAGTGGAGGTGCCTGCCACCAAATTGAGAATTTCTTGGGGGTGGAGGCACACGGACAGGGATAGACAGGCTGATGGAAACTAGCAGCCATGGTGACTAAAACACAGTTGGAGTCCCAGCTACTTGGGAAGCTGAGACATGAGGATTGCTTGACCCCAGGAGTTCAAGGCTGCAGAGAGCCACGATTGGGTCACTTTGCTCCAGGCTGGGCAACATAGCAAGACACCATCTCAAAAAAATAAATTAAACTCTTCCTGTGTCCATTTCCCTCACCTGGGTCCTGCTGCACCTGCCTCACCATCAGGACCCTGCGGCTGGGCTCTGATTGGCTGTTCCCTGTCCCCATGCAGGTGCTATGAAAGCCTGACCTGATGGGTGGGGAGGCTGCTTGAGGAGGTGACAAGATGGTTCAGTGATGCCCAGTGAGGGTTAAGTGGGTGGAGAGACAGAGAGAACAGGGCAGGGGAGGACCCACAGCTACAAGGCCCAAGGCAGGAGGGAGCTGTGCGTTGGGAAAGAGAATTGGTGGTGAAGCTGGAGAGGAGGTGGGGCCAGTCCACAGGGCCCTGGGGGCCACAGGGAGAGATTTGGGTTTATCCGAGGCCAGTGAGGGGTTGTACCCCAAGGTCAATGAGTCATGGAGGTTCTAAGCAAGGGAGGGGTGTGGCCTGGTAGGAGGAGCCTAAGGGGGGCAGGGAGGTGGTGGATGGCACTACCCAGGGCAGAGGTGGATGAGGACGGCACACAGGCCAGGGATGGTGGGATGGAGAGAGGTGCATAAGAGGTAACTTGGACTGGCAGGAGCTCCCTCCTCTGCATGTCCGCAGCATCAAGGCCTAGGACCTCATGCTCAGACACCATTCCTCGCAGTCCTAGTGCTCCCAGAGATCATTCTGGAGCCTGCGGCAGGTTGTAAGGCCGGGACCCCTCATCTGGCAGAGCGGGCAGGAGTGAGAGCTGCAGCCTCCAGCCCTGGCTCCCCAGAGTGCCAATTGCGAAAATGACAAATGGAGAGCCAATAAGAAGGTTGGAAAATGGGCACCTCCATGCCTCCCTGTGTCTATTGCAGGGTTTGGAAATAGCTGAGATGAGACGAGAGCTGCTAGGAGGGGTGCCCGCTGGGCAGAGGAGAGACCCAAAGCTGCTGCTGCTGCTGTTGCAAGAAGTAAGAGGAGAGACTGGAGGGGAGGGGAGGGGAGGAAAGGAACAGCAGAAGACAAAAAGGACAAATGTCAAAATGGACACACAAAAAAGACCAGCTGTGGTGTGTGACCTAGGACTGTGGGAGGGGTGTGTGTGTGTGTGTGTGTGCACGCGCGCATGTGTGTGTGTGTGTGATGCGGGCTTTGAGGAGCAATTTAAAAGCCCTTGGTCCCTGAGCCCATCTGAACACCCCCCTTCTCTCTTCACCCCCGCAACCACCAAAAAAAAAAAAAAAAAAGAGAGAGAGAGAGCGAGAGAGAAAGAAGGAAAACAAAATATCTACAGTTGTCGAGACAAGAGGAGAAAAATAGAGGCAAACATCCGTAATTTTCTCTGTGGGGCTTTGCGGTAATTGAGCCATTTGGATAAAAATAAAGGCAGCAGGCCCCTTAGGTAAGAAGAGCTTTTGCAATCTAAGAAGCTTGAATTATGCGTCTTGTGTCACTTGAAATCCCCCATTCTCCCCCTTCCTTGGGCGACCCAAACCACTTTCCCTTTTCTTATTATTTTTTTAAGTACCCTGTCAAAATGTCGACTGTAGAGTAGAGAATTTCAGCTGTCACAACTAATTTCAATTTTTCCACGTGCTTTCCCTCTTGGCGGGGCCCTGGCAGAGCCCCCTTTCCCTCCCTCTTGCATCCGCTCACTCTTTTTATTTCTCATTATTGTTATTATTTTAAAACTAGATTTACATCATCAGTATGTTTGGGGAGTGTTTAAGGACTGTGGTTTGCTCCTGAGGAAGGCTGGGCCTGGCGCTGTTGGTTTCTGGATCCTGCCTGACTGCACCCCCTCATGCATGCTCCCATCTCTATCCGCCTGAGCCCCTGGGACTCCCACCTCTCTCTTCCTGGTCCCAAGCTGCCAGCCCCCATCGACTACCCACTGGGGAAAATCCAGACCTCCAAAGAGTCTTGAGGTTCTAGGAGAGCCATGGGAACCATGCACATTTCCCCACCAAAAAGAGGTTCCGGGGCAGGCGAGATCCAGAGGGGCAAGCGTCAGTGACTTTCCTCCCTCCCCACTCTCTCTGGCTTTTCCATCTTTTAAAAAATTGTTTAACTTGTTTCTGTAGCAACAAGGTCTCACTCCATTGTCCAGGCGGGTCTTGAACTCCTGGACTCAAACGATCCTCCCACCTCGGCCTCCCAAAGTGCCGGGATTATAGGCGTGAGCCACTGCGTCCGGCCTCAGCTGTTTTACCTTTTGCCTCATCTTTCTTGCCTTCAGTGCATTCATTCCATGGGCAGTCCGGGGCCACCTCCAATGAGCTGGCCCTGCCAAGTTGCTGGGCACAGCGAGGTCAGTAAGACACAATCCTTGCCCCTGAAGAGATGACAATCTAGTGGGCTCCAGGAGACAAAAAGGCCGGCGGACGGGGCAGAGTATCTGACGATGTGCTGGTCAGCGCTGCTTCTAACCCAGCTACTGAGAGGTCTGCTATGGTTTTTTTTTTCTTTCTTTTTCTTTTTTTAAGACGGAGTTTCACTCTTGTTGCCCAGACTGAGTGCAATGGTGCGATCTCGGCTCACTGCAACCTCCGCCTCCCGAGTTCAAGTGATTATCTTGCCTCAGCCTCTGGAGTAGCTGAGATTGCAGGCACCTGCCACCATGCTTAGCTACTAGCTGATTTTTGTATTTTTTGTAGAGACGGGGTTTCACTATGTTGGCCAGGCTGGTCTCAAACTACTGACCTCAGGTGATCCACCCACTTTAGCCTCCCAAAGTGCTGGGATTACAAGTGTGAGCCACCACGCCTGGCCTCTGCCGTGGCGTCTCCTCCAAGATTGAGGTGTTGCCAATGTGGCAGTATCAGCAAGTGGGGCCACTAAGAGGTGATGAGGCCACAAGGGCTCCTCCCTTGTGAACAGTATTAGGTGCCCTTCTGTAAAGGGGCTTGACAGAGAAGGATCATCCCTTTTGCCCTCCTGCCTTCTGCCATGTGAGGATGCAGCAAGAAGGCCCTCACCAAGCCGGGTGCAGTAGCTCATACCTGTAGTTCCAGCACTTTGGGAGGCCGAGGCAGGAGGATCACTTGAGCCCAGGAGGTGGAGGTCACAGTGAGCCATGATTGTGCCATGGCACTCCAGCCTGGGTAACAGAGAGAGACCCTGTCTCAAAAAAAAAAAAAAAAACCTTAAAAATTAGCTGAGCACAAAGACAGCCGACTAAATGCCCGTAGTCCCAGCTACTCAGCAGGCTGAGGCAGGAAGATCACTTGCGCCCAGGAGTTCGAGATCAGCTGGTCCACATTCTACACAGGTCTCTTGTGTAGAGACTCTGTCTCTAAGCAAAATAAATATTAAAAAAAAAAAAAAAAAAAGGTGGTCCTCATCAGATGCCAGCACCAGAACTTGGACTTCTCAGCCTCCAGAACCGTGGAAAGTGCATTTCTATGTTTTATAAATTACCCAGTCTGAGGTATTTTGTTAAAGCTGCAGAAGCAGATGAAGATAAAATCTTCACCAAGGAGTGGTGCCCCAGCTTTCACAAGCAAATGGATGCTGTCTCTACTTAAAAAATACAACAATTAGCCAGGTGTGGTGGTGTATGCCTGTAATCCCAGCTACTTGGGAGGCTGAGGCCCGAGAATCGCTTAAGCCCAGGCAGCAGAGGTTGCAGTGAGCCAAGATCGCGCCACTGCACTCCAGTCTGTGGAACAGAATGAGATCCTGTCTCCAAAAAAGGCAGGAGGTGGGGTGGGGGGGTGCGGATTTGGACACAGACACGCAGGCGGAAGCAGAACACTGTGCGGAGATAAAGGCAGATATCAGGACGATGCCTTCACAAGTCAAGGAATGCCAAAGATGGCCAGCGAACCACCAGAAGCTTAGGGCTTGGGGAGAGGCAGGGAACAGACTCTCCCTCACAGCCCTCAGAAGAAACCAACTCCGCCGACGCCTTGATCTCAGATCCTGTAGATCTCAGAACTGCGAGACAAGAAAGCTCTGCTGTTTAAGCCCCCGGCCAGTGTACTTTATGACAGCAGCCCTAGCAAACGAACACACATGGAGACATGAAACAGCACGTTCTGAGAATTGCTGTAATTGAGCAAGGTGGGTGCGTGGAGTTTGAAAATGGCAGCAGTTGCAGTGGAGTATGTAGAATCGGGGACATTACCTGCAGGGCAGTGGAGAGTGGGGGAGGACATCCATGCAGGGACTTCTTTTTTTTTTTGTCTTCTTCTTTTTTTCTGAGACAGAGTCTGGCTCTGTTGCCCAGCCAGGCTGGAGTGCTGTGGTGCAATCTCGGCTCACTGCAACCTCCACCTCCCAGGTGCAAATGATTCTCCTGCTTCAGCCTCCTGAGCAGCTGGGATTACAGGCACCTGCCACCACACCCGGCTAATTTATTGTATTTTTAGTAGAGACGGGGTTTTGCCATGTTGGCCAGGCTGGTCTCAAACTCCTGACCTCATGATCAGTCCCCCCTCGGCCTCCCAAAATGCTGGGATTACAGGCGTGAGCCACCACGCCCGGCCCATGCAGGGATTTCAAGCAGGAAAGAGATGGGATGAAATGAGCTTTGTTAAATGCACACCCTGGTTACAGAGAAAGTAGCAAAGGGGCTGAGACACTTTTCTCCTCCTATTCCTGGCTCCCCTTCCCACTCTCTCTCCCACTCCTTCTAGCATCTCTGGGGTTGGGCCTGGCTTTACTCATCTGTGGGTTTTGGGGCCCAGAACAGGGCCTACCCTTCATGGGCCTCCTTGACCAGTTTGTTGAGTGACAAAATGAGCCCATCAGCTCCTGGTTTCTCAGCCCTTTCTCCTTGGCTAATGGCCCTCATGGAGCACCCTGGTGCGCAGAAAGCAGGATCAAGGAAATGGGATCGAGGACTGGAGGAGGAGCTGCGGGCAGGTGGCAGGTGCCAGCGCCTCGCCCCTGAGAAGCCACTGGATGTTTTTTGTTTGCTTGTTTGATTTGAGACGGTCTCACTCTGTCACCCAGGCTAGAGTGTAGTGGCGCAATCTCGGCTCACTGAAACCTCTGCCTCCCAGGTTCCAGCAGTTCTCCTGCCTCAGGCTCCTGAGTAGCTGGGATTACAGGTGTGCACCACCACGCCCAGCTAATTTTTGTATTTTTAGTAGAGGCGGTGTTTCACCATGTTGGCCAGGCTGGTCTCAAACTCCTGACCTCAAGCCTGCTTCAGCCTCCCAAAGTGCTGGGATTACAGGCTTGAGCCACACGCTTGGCCAGCAGGTGCTGTTTAAATGAGGAGCTGAGTTACAATACATCCACATTGGAACAGAGGCAGAAGGAGAAGCGGTTGCCTTGGGGCTGGCATCACCAAACGAGGGCTCCCACGGACAAGGTAGAGAACTAGCCCTTACTTCTCAATATACCTCCTCCTTGGTCCAGCTGGGTTCCCAGTGAGATCGACTTGGCTGTCTCCTATTGTAGCAGGACGAGCCGCGGACAAAATCCCTCAGACACCGGGTTAAAGAAAGAAGTGGCTTTACTATGTTGCCCTGCTTTCCTCCCCTGCCCCTGCCATCCCTGGGAGAGAGAAGGGACAGGCTTAGAAAAGGCCAGGACTCGGCCGGGCGCGGTGGCTCAAGCCTGTAATCCCAGCACTTTGGGAGGCCGAGACGGGCGGATCACGAGGTCAGGAGATCGAGACCATCCTGGGTAACACAGTGAAACCCCATCTCTACTAAAAATACAAAAACTTAGCCGGGTGAGGTGGCAGGAGCCTGTAGTCCCAGCTACTCGGGAGGCTGAGGCAGGAGAATGGCGTGAACCCGGGAGGCGGAGCTTTCAGTGAGCTGAGATCCGGCCACTGCACTCCAGCCTGGGTGACAGAGCGAGACTCCGTCTCAAAAAAAAAAAAAAAAAAAAAGAAAAGGCCAGGACTCTTCTCTAGGAGTGGAGAAGCCTGACCTCCCAGTGGCATTACCTGGGAGGAGTCAGGCTGGGTCACTCCTGTGTCCCCAGTATGTGCCGTAAAACCACACTGCGAATGGTCCAATTGCCATCTGCCAGGCCCTGCCCCCGGGGCTCTGTATGGATTAACTCATTGGATTCTCACAGCAGCCCCGTGTGATAGGTACTTTATTGTTCCCATTTTACAGAAGGGAAAACTGTGGCACAGAGCGGTCACCTGACCCGCCCGAAATCCCACCGCTGGTAAGAGGCAGAGTTGAAGATGCAACCCAGGAAGTTTGGATCTGATGCCCTCACTCTGAAAACATACATGCTGCCCCCATGAGGGCCCCAGTGGGCATTCAATACCTATTTATCCAATTCAGCACTCACTTTCAGAGAGGCAGCGTAGCCGAGTGGTTAAGAGAGCCTGAAGCTGAACTCCAGCACTACCCCCTCCCAGCTGGGCCACTAACTTCTACAAGCCTCAGTTTCCTCACCTGCAAAATCAAAATATTAGGTTGGTGCAAAAGTAATTCTGGCTTTTGTCATTACTTGTAATACTAATGGTTGGCCAGATGTGGTGGCTCATTCCTGTAATCCCAGCACTTTGGGAGGCCGAGGTGGGCAGATCAGTTGAGCTCAGGAGTTCAAGACCAGCCTGAGCAACATGGCGAAGCCCTGTCTCTACAAAAAATACAAAAATTAGCCAGTCATGATGGCACGCATCTGTAGTCCTAGCTTCTCAGGAGGCTGAGGCAGGAGAATCAATCGTTTGGGCCTGGGAAGAGGAGGTTGCACTGAGCCAAGATCGTGCCATCACACTCCAGCCAGGGCAACAGGAGTGAAGCCCTGTCTCAAAGGAAAAAAAAAAAAGGAAAGAAATACTAATGGTTCCTACCAGTGGCAAGTCCTGGCTGCATTTCACCAAAAGGTCTCCTTTTCTTCCCAGGTACACAGCTAGACTGCATTTCCCAGGATCCCTTGCAAGCAGGTAGGGCCATGTTGCTGAGTTCTGGCCAATGAAAGATAAGGAGGAAGTGATGTCACCACTTCTGGTCCTGGCTCCTAAAACATCCTGCACCATCCTGCATGCTCTAGACCCTGGGTCCATGTATGACTTCATGGAGCAGATCCCATACCCGACACTTCTCATACTGGACTGTGATGTGAGCAGGAAACAAGCTCTTACTGTGGGATTACTTGTGTTAAACCAAGTTAGCCTAAAGCTGCCTCCTTACATATTTTAAATTCAACCTAAAGGTTTCTCTGTACATCATAAAGTATAATCTAAATGGAATTGTAAACAGACAGTAATGTACACTTGTACCAATCAAATGTGGCCCACTTTTCAAACCATGTTCAAATAAGACAAACACCAAGCTATAACCAATCTGGCATTTTCTTGGCCTCCCAAAGTGCTGAGATTACATTACTATCTCTATAAATTTTATAACTCCAAAGACCTCATGTGAGTAAGGTCACAGAATTTGTCATTTTATGTGTGACTTATTTCATTTAGTATAATGTCTTCAAGGTTCATGTGTCAGAATTTCCTTCCTTTTTAAGGCCGAATCCTATTCCACTGTATGAATGGACCACATTTCATTCATGCATTCATCCATCAGTGAACACTGGGTTGCCTCCACCTTTTTGCTATGTGAGTCATACTGCTATGGACGGTAGGTATACACCTACAGAAGATGGCTTTTGATGCCATCGCTGAGATACTGAAAAAATAAGAACCTTTTTTTTTTTTTTTTTTTTTTTTTTGAGACGGAGTCTTTCTCTGCTAACCAGGCTAGAGTGCAGCGGTACAATCTCAGTTTATTGCAACCTCTGCCTCTTGAGTTCAAGTGATTCTCCTGCCTCAGCCTCCCTAGTAGCTGGGATTACTACAGGCACCTACCACCATGCCCAGCTATTTTTTGTATTTTTAGTAGAGACGGGGTTTCACCATGTTGGCCAGGGTGGCCTTCAACTCCTGACCTTAGTCTGTCTCAGCCTTCCAAAGTGCTGGGATTACAGGCGTGAGCCACCGTGCCTGGCAAAAAAAAAATTTTTTTTTTTTAAGAAGCTGACATGTTTGAAAATTTGAGACAGGGTCTCACTCTGTCACCCAAGCTGGAGTGCAATGATCATGGCTCACTGCAGCCTTGACCTCCTGGACTCAAGCAATCCTCCTGCTTCAGCCTCCTGAGTAGCTGGGAATACAAGTGTGTTCCACCACGTCCAACTAATTATTTTGTGTTTTATGCAGAGATGAAGTTTTGCTGTGTTGCCCAGGCTGGTCTCAAACTCCTGGGCTCAAGTGATGCTCCTGCCTCAGCCCCGCAAAGTGCGGGGATGTAAGCCACTGTGCCTGGCCAGAAGCTGATATTTGAAGTCAATGTCATAAAGAGGGGGCAAACCAAGGACTCCCCCAACTGGTTTCTTGCTGGGGAGAAGCCTGGGGGAGCCATTGGTTGGCAGAGACGTCACCATCTCTTGCACAGATGAGGAAATGAGGCACAAAGAGGAAGGACGAGCAACGTACTGAAAGTCAAACTGCCCAGAAGTGGTGGAGGGAGGATTTGAACCCAGGGCCACTCTGTGAGGCTGTGCCGTGCAGCCACCCGGCCACTGTGTTCATCCCTTCTTATTTTTATTTTTATTTTTTTTATTTTTGAGGTGGAGTCTTACTCTGTTGGCCAGGTTGGAGTGCAGTAGTGTGATCTCGGCTCACTGCAAACTCTGCCTCCCGGGTTCAAGCCATTCTCCTGCGTCAGCCTCCTGAGTAGCTGAGAATACAGGTGTGTGCCACCATGCCTGGATAATTTTTGTGCTTTTAGTAGAGATGGGGGGGGGGGTCTCACCATGTTGGCCAGGCTGGTCTCGAACTCCTGACCTCAGGTGATCTGCCCACCTTGGCCTCCCAACGTGCTGGGATTATGGCGTGAGCCACCGCGCCAGGCATTGTTCATCCCTTCTTTCAGGCAGATGGCACAGGTTTCTGGCTCACGCTGGTGCCGGCTCAGCGACAGCCCTGTCAGTGACCCAAAGCCATCTTGGAGAGGGCAGTTCCTCAGTGCCTGGCAGCCGGCTGTGGTAGTCTGAAACCTATTTTGTTCATTATGAATGAAAAGCAGATGTGATTTTAAATGTCGTGCCTTGGCTGCTGGTGCCGGGTGGAGCAGGGCCCCGGCGAGCAGTCACACCAAATAAAACATATTATTTAGGAGTGATTGGAAGGCAGACAAGCTGAAACATTGTGCACGGAAGGGCTACCGCAATTCGCTCATGAGCATCACAATCACTTTCCGCGGGCTCGTAGGTGGATTCACATTTAGGGCAATTTCCCTCACGGTAGCTCAGCTCTGTGAGTGGGCTTGGGCTTGAGGACAAGCGATTTCCCAGCCGAATGACTTCCAGCCTCCACACAGAGCACAGGGCTCGGTGGGGCATGGCTTCCCTGGATCGAATCCACGCTGCCCACTGAGATATGATCTCAGAAGTAGCTCCTCAGCTCTCAAGACTCACGAAAAGGTTGGGCAGAGCCCTGACCCCATGGCTGAGCACCTGCTGTATACCATAACCAGCAGCCTGGGCCCAGGATCGGTAAAGCAGGAAATAGGCCTAGAGAGTTTAAGGTGTGCATCCAAAGTCACACAGCTCTTCCCCAAGGAGCTCCTAAATGTTAGGAAGGCACGGCTGTCTAGCAGGTGCAATTGTTTTGTGGTACTGGTGCCACTTGCACAGAAATTTAGACAGAGGAGGCAGTGTAGCATTGTCCAGATGATGGCACTTAGGGGATTCTCGGGCCCTCTGAAGCCACATCCTGGGAGGGCTCCTCAGATCCGTTCATAAAAACTCTGAACGTAGGGTCTGGGACATCACCACAGGCTGAGGATCCCTGTGGGGGCAGCGGAATGTCTTTTTCACACTGGGTTGGAGGCGGGGCTGAGGCTGCAGCTACAGTGAGGAGCAAGGCCACGGAGGCCAAGAGCCACCAGCCAGAGTATTTCATGACAGAAGACCAACAGGAGCCCAGTGTTTAGAGACTGAAGTTCAGGGATGGGAACCCTGGCCCCAACTCCAGACATGGGCAACGAGGCATCCGGCGTTTACTGAACACCCAACAGGTACCCTTGGGGTTTAGCGGGAGGGAGCTGAGGAATATTGATGACAGATCACTACCCGGGGCTCTCAAAGCACCCAGCACTGTGCCAAGCCCCCTGGAGAGACTCAGTCTCTGTAGGTAGTGTGTTCCGTAGCATACGCCAACTACCTTAGCAACTGTTAAAAGAAAAACTAGCCGAATTAGATTTAAGAGTTCAGCTGGGTGCAGTGACTCATATCTGTAATCCCAGCACTTTGGGAGGCTGAGGCGGGAGCATCACTTGAGGTCAGGAGTTCGAGACCAGCCTGGCCAACACGGTGAAATTCCATCTCTACTAAAAATACAAAAAAGTAGCCAGGCATGGTGGCGGGCGCCTGTAATCCCAGCTACT
Organism: Macaca mulatta; assembly: GCF_049350105.2. Taxonomy (NCBI): domain Eukaryota; kingdom Metazoa; phylum Chordata; class Mammalia; order Primates; family Cercopithecidae; genus Macaca; species Macaca mulatta. Next base: position 17,035,109 of record NC_133420.1, on the reverse strand, counting down.
TGGGAGCCTGAGGCAGGAGAATGGCTTGAACCCAGAAGGTGAAGGTTGCAGTGAGCCAAGATCACACCGCTGCACTTCAGCCTGGGCAACAGAACGAGACTCCATCTAAAAAAACAACAACAACAACAACTCATCTTGAAAAAAACTGGAAAATTTTTTCAGCACTTTCACCTGGAAAGCATCGGAGGGAAATAAAACTGGGAACTGTTGAGTTTCTATAATTATTCATCAGGGGTAGAAGCAGGCGCTGCTGTTGAGGTGACTTCCTGCTCAGTCATAAAGCCAAGGCCACCTCAGATAAACCAGAGAATAGACGTATAGACTTGCCTTCTTTGTAGGCATTAAATGTGGAGACCTCCAAGAGAGAAGGGAGAGGTTGTATGGGCTGGGCTGTCTCAGAGAAGTCTGCATTTATTTACTCATACATTTATTTATTCACATGTGAAACAAAGTCAAGCACCTATTTCATCCTTTGCTGAAAAGAATTTCTTTTTTTTTTTTTTGAGATGGAGTTTTGCTCTTGTTGCCCAGGCTGGAGTGCAATGGCATGATCTCGGCTCACTGTAACCTCCGCCTCCCAGGTTCAAGCTATTCTCCTACCTCAGCCTCCCGAGTAGCTGGGATTACAAGCATGCACCACCATGCCCAGCTAATTTTGTATTTTTAGTAGAGACAGAGTTTCTCCATGTTGGGCAGGCTGGTCTTGAACTCCCGACCTCAGGTGATCCACCCGCCTTGGCCTCTCAAAGTGCTGGGATTACAGGTGTGAGCCACCGTGCCCGGTTTGCTGAAAAGAATTTGCGGAGCACTTACGGAGAGTCAGGTGTCACAACTACAGAGGTGAACAAGACAGGCAGAGAATTCCCAGCTAGATGCTAGAGGCAGGGCTGCTAGCTGGGCACCAGGAGGGTCCCCAGGGATGGAAGCCCCCACTCCTGTCCCACCAGGAGGCGCTGGTTTGGTTGGCGAGACAGACATGGGGCGAATATGCAAAGCATACCCTGGAATGTGACCTTGGTCTGCTTCCTGCTTTCTGCTTAGGCAGGGATTGCAATAGATGCTGACCGGCCATGGATGGGAAAAGGGAGGCCCCAGGATGTGCTGGTGGACTGCCTGGTCCTTGAGCATTGATACATGTCACAGGGCCAGGTGTAAGGGCTCATGCCTGTAATCCCAGCACTTTGGGAGGCCAAGGCTAGTGGATCACTTAAGCCCAGGAGTTAGAGACCAGCCTGGGCAACATGGTGAAATCCCGTCTCTACAAAAAATATGAAAATTTGGCCTCGTGTGGTGGCTTACGCCTATAATCCCAGCACTTTGGGAGGCCGGGCGGGTGGATCACGAGGTCAGGAGATTGAGATCATCCTGGCCAACACGGTGAAACCCCGGCTCTACTAAAGATACAAAACATTAGCCTGGTGTGGTGGCACACGCCTGTAATCCCAGCTACTTGGGAGGCTGAGGCAGGAGAATCGCTTGATCCCAGGAGACAGAGGTTGCAGTGAGCCAAGATAGTGCCATTGCACTCCAGCCTGGGCGACAGGGTGAGACTCTGTCTCAAAAAACATAAATAAATAGAATAAAATCAATTGAAAATTAGCTGGTTGTGGTGACAGGCACCTATAATCCCAGCTACTTGGTGTTGGGGGTGGGGGCTGAGGAAGGAGCATCTCTTGAGCCCAGAAAGTCCAGGTTGCAGTGAACCAAGACAGCACCACTGCACTCTAGCCTGGGTGACAGAGCAAGACCTGGTCGCAAAAAAAAAAAAAAAAAAGAAAAGAAAAGAAAAGAAAAAAAAAGATGTCACAAAACCACTCTGACCTGAGTCCGGAGTCCTCTGTCCTATCTGGGTTTCTGGGGCCTCTCATTGTCCCAAGAGAAGTCCAAAGGCAACACTGGGCTCCGTGGAGGCAGGGGATGCAGGGTTCAAACCCTGACCTCGTCCTTGTGCAGTCTCTGTTTCACCCAACCCTATCCACTTAACCACCTCCAGAGGTTATCCACAAGATAGGTCCCATGTCTGCCTGGGGGCTTCCCTCCCTTCTCTGCCTGGGGCCAGCCCAAAATGCCAGCAAATTAGTGCCTCAGGAGTGGCCCTCAATCAGTGAAAGGGAGGAGGTGGGCAGTTCTTAGGGGTGCCCCACACAGTAGCTCAGAGGGCCCCCACAAAAACTGAACCCTAGTTGCACCCTGTTCCAAGGACTATTGTAGCAACTGTTTTATTATGCCTGCAGATTTACAGATCCGAAATTTAGACCACATACACAAGGGTGCGCTTGACTCTGCCCCTCAGTGCCTGAGAATCCAGCTGGGAATACTGGAATGGTTGGGGGACAACTTCAATGCCTAGAGATAAAAACCCTCTGGTGGCATCTTTCCCTGAATGCCAGGCACTGAGCTGGGATGGTCTGAAGCCTCAGCTCAGCTGGGGCAGATGACTGAAGTGCCTACACGTGGCCTCTTCACGTAGCTTGGGCTTCCTCACTGCATGGCGGCCTCCGGTAGTCAGACTTCCAATATAGCAGCTCAGGGGCCCCAGCGGACAAGGCAGGAAGCTGCATTGCCTTTTATGACCTCATCAGGGATGGAAGTTACACACTGTCACGTTTGCTTTGCTATATTGGCTGAAGTTGTCACAAGCCCAGATTCAATGGAAGGGGGTGTAGACTCTACCTCTTCATGGGAATTTGTGGCCATTTAAAAAATTCCCCCACCCCAGCTGCTGGCAGGGCATCCTTGATTGGTTCTCCTCCTGTCCTGGTCTCTCTGCCCCTCACCCACACTGCCTGCACCCAGGTGTTTGTCTTAGTCACTCACTAACTGTAAGTCCCTAACCTCTCCCAGCCTCGGTTTCCTTATCTATAAAATGGGGATACTGATGGTCCTGCCTCCCAGCGTCAGTGTGAAGAGTAACCGAGATGCACGCATGCAGTATTTGTAGCTGAGTGATTGGCATGGAGATTAGCCTTTTTTTTTTTTTTTTTTTTTTTTTTTTTTGACAGAATCTCGCTCTGTCGCCCAAGCAGGCTAGAATTCAGTGGCGGGATCTTGGCTCACTGCAACCTCCACCTCCTGGGTTCAAGCGATTCTCCTACCTCAGCCTCCGGAGTAGCAGGAACTATGGTGTGCACTACCATGTCCCACTAATTTTTGTATTTTTGGTAGAGATGGGGTTTCACCATGTTGGCCAGGCTGGTCTCAAACTCCTGACCTCAGGTGATTCGCCCACCTTGGCCTTCCAAAGTGCTGGGATCACAGGCGTGAGCCACCGCGCCGAGCCGGAAGTTAGCCATTTTTATGAGTTATTTCCTCATGATTGTAGCTAAAGCCAGCTCTTGTGTCCAGTAACCTCACTCCGAAAAATTGATGGTGCTTCAGTCACAGTCCTGGGTCCCAAATCTCTCTTGTGCAGGCTGCCCACTCCCTTGAGGATGACAGCAACCCAGAGGGCAGTTAAGGTTACTGTTCAGGAATTTGACAGGTGTGAGCAATTGCATTTTCAAATAACTGCAACAGCGTCTCCATCCTATCCCACGGGCTTACCCACAAGGTGACTGATTTTCCTGCCATGAAAAAGCGATGTCTGTGTCCCCTCCCTTTGAATCAGAATGGGCTTTTGTTGTCTGTTGCAACCAATCCAGGAAGGCAGAGGTGATTTTCCAAGCAAGGTCCAAGAGACAAGCAGTGTCTACCTTGCTGGCCCGACTACTTCTCTTGAAGAAGCCTTGAGCCACCATGTGAGCAGTCCAAGACCCTGAGGCTGCTGTGTGGTGAGGCCGCATAAGAGGATCTGACATTCATAAAGATAGACAGAGGCTCACTTAGCCCCTGGTGGTCCCAGACACTCCGCCAACAGCAGCTTCTGCCCACACCTGCTATTCCAGCTCCAGTTACCTGATTGTAGCCCCACACACGAGAGGCTCCCCTGCCAGAAACGCCCAGCTAAGCGCTCCCAAATTCCTCACCCACAAAGTCAGCATGATAGAATGCTTGTTTTATGGTGCTAAAGTTGGGGGTAATTTATTACTTAGTAAGAGTAACCAGCTAGGTGCGGCGGCTCACGCCTATAGTTCCAGCACTATGAGAGGCCGAGGCAGGCAGATCACCTGAGGCCAGGAGCTTGAGACCAGCCTGGTTAACATGATGAAAACCCGTCTCTAATAAAAATATGAAAATTAGCCAGGTGTGGGGATGGGCGCCTGTTCTCCCAGCTACTCTGGAGGCTGAGGCTGGAAAATCGCTTGAACCCGGGAGGCAGAGGTTGCAGTGAGCCAAGATGACGCCACTGCACTCCAGCCTGGGTGACAGAGTGAGACTCCGTCTCAAAAAAAAAAATAGTAACCAGAGTACCAATTTAGGAACCATCCTGTAGCAGGTAGCAGTGTAACTGGGAAACAAAAATCTGTTCCCACTTAGCTTGCTGTTCTCTCCTGAACCAGTCATGCCTGCAGGAACATCTCAAAGGTCACCCTCACATGCCAGCCTGGCACCTCAATGCTGTATGTTCCCTAAAAGCACAGCTTTGAGGCCTCCAAAGGGGTAAAGTGTGGTGGATCAGCGAAGTGCAGTGGCTCATACCTGTAATACCAGCGCTTTGGGAAGCCGAGGCTGGAGGATCGCATGAGACCAGGAGTTCAAGACCAGCCTGGGCAACGTAGTGAGATCCCGATTCTATTTTTATTTTTATTTTTTAATTTCTTAAGTGTGCTGGATTATCTGACACTTCTGTGACCTCCTAGTGAGAACCAAACACCAGGAATCGGCAACCTGGACCCCTTCACAAGGCTTTCCAAAGGGAATCCTTTGGCCCCATGACACTTCTATTTATTTATTTATTTATTTATTTATTTAGAGATGGAGTCTTGCTCTGTCTCCCAGGCTGGAGTGCAGAGGCTCACTGCAACCTCCACCTCCCAAGCTCAAGCAATTCTCCTGCCTCAGCCTCCGAGTAGCTGGGATTACAGGCACGTGCCACCATGCCCAGCTAATTTTTGTATTTTTAGTAGAGATGGGGTTTCACCATGTTGGCCAGGCTGGTCTCTAACTCCTGACCTCAAGTGATCTGCCCGCCTCGGCCTCCCAAAGTGCTGGGATTACAGGCGTGAGCCACCGCGCCTGGCCCCCATGGCACTTCCGTGACATTGATGGGGAAAGTGCAGCAGAACTAGGCATGGCGGAATCCCTCTTGTCTCTCTTGAAGGACGGTGATCCCTGTCTGGGCCCTGGTAGGGTTTGATCTGCCCTCACAGCACCTCCACCTACTCTGAAAACCCTCAGGTGGAGGCCGAGCATGGTGGTTCTTGCCTAAAATCCCAGTACTTTGGGAGGTTGGAGTGGGAGGATCACTTGAGCACAGGAGTTTGAGGACAGCCTGGACAACATGGGGAAACCCTGTCGCTACAAAAAAATACAATATTAGCTGGGTGTGGTGGTGCACGCCTGTAGTTCCAGCTACTAAGGAGGCTGATGTGGGAGGATTGCTGTAGCCCAGAAGGTCAAGGGTGCTATGAGCCGAGATCATGCCACTGCACTCCAGCCTAGGAGACAGAGTGAGACCTTGCCTCAAAAACAAAAACCCAAACCAAAACAAAACAAAAAACCTGGCCCAGCTGGGATGGGAGTGCCCTCCTGAAGGCAGGAGTCAGGCCGAGGCAGCAATAGGAAGAGGAGGATAGAAGCTGCCTGGCCTCGCTGTGGTCTCTGCTACTGAGTGGAAATATTTCCAGTTTGGTGGCTTAGTCCTTGCGACCCAGCCCTTGACCCTGTTGGTGATACCGATTCTCATAACAGGCTCTCCAGAGCGTCCTCTTGCCATTTGCCAGAGTGGTCTAGGAGCTTCCCGCATGGATTCCACAGTATCGCCCTGTGACATGCCCATTTTACAGAGGACACCCGAGTCACTCAGAAACACAAGAGGCTTGCCCAAGGTGACGAAGTGGCAGAGCTGGGGCTGGGCCCAGGCCCACTGAGCAATACTGTCCTAGGCAGAACAGCCAAGGCAGGTTCCCAACCTCACCCAGGACCCTCGGAGTTTTGGGGCTCCCCCCACAGTGCCCCCAGCTGCCTGTTTCCTCTGCCCTGTTCCCTTCACCTCCTCTGTACCACCTCTTCTTCCTCCCTCCTTTTTTATTTCCTTGTTTTGTTTTGAGATAAGATCTCATTCTGTTGCCCAGGCTATAGTGCACTGGTGTGATTATAGCTCATTGCAGCCCTGATTTCCTGGGTTCAAATGATCCTTTCATCTCAGCCTTAGTAGCTGGGACTACAGGCCTGTCACCACACCGGGCTAATTTTTGTTGCTTTTTTTTGTGTGTGTGGATACAGGGTTTCACTATAGTACCCAGGCTGGTCTCGAACTCCTGGCCTCAAGTTGACCTGCCTGCCTCAGCTTCCCAAAGTGCTGAGATTATAGGCATGAGCCACCGTGCCTGGCCTAATTTCTGCCACTTTCTGACATTCTTAGAGAGAAGAGGGTCTAGAGGCAGCAAAGTTCTAGAGGTCCTCTCCACTGCTGGGGAGAAATGCCACCAGATGGCATAACGTTATAGTTAAAAGCTGAGCTCATGAAGTCCAAAGACATGGCTGTGAAATTCAGCTCTGCAACTTACTAGCCTTGAGCCTCAGGATCCTCATCTGTAAACTGGAAATAATTAATAGTACCCAACTCATAAGGTAATAGGCTTAAATTAGATAATATAGATTAATGATTTAACCCAAGGCTACCCCCAGCTCAATAATATTAACTAACATAATCATCGCCACCATCATTACTTGTAATAATGAGGGGGGTAAGTGATAGGCACTCAACAAATATTAGTTTTTTGGGTGGGGGATTGAGAAGAAGTCTCACTCTGTCGCCCAGGCTGGACCACAGTGGTGCAACCTCTGCCTCCCAGGTTCAAGCAATTCTCTTGCCTCCTGTCTATAGCTGGGACTATAGGCACACACCACCACACCTGGCTAATTTTTTTTGTATTTCTAGTAGAAGCAGGGTTTCACAATGTTGGCCAGGCTGGTCTCGAACTCCTAGCCTCAAGTGATGCTCCCGCTTCAGCCTCCCAAAGTGCTGGGATTACAGGCGTGAGTCACTGTGCCCAGACAGCAAATGTTAGTTTCTATCCTTCCTTTATCTGATCTTCAATATACAGTTGGTCCTTGAACAACGCTGGGGTTGGGGGTTCTGACTGCCCCACACCCTGCAGTCTAAAATCTATGTATAACTTTGACTCCCCCAAAACTTAACTACTAATTGCCTACTGTTGACCAGAAGCCTAAGTGATAACACAAAAAGTCAATTTGTCAGAGGCGTTTGAACTGGAGAAACCTCATCTTGAATAGGGGCTGGGTTAAATGAGGTTGAGTTCTTCTGGGCTGCATTCCCATGAGGTTAGGCATTCTTAGTCAGAGGATGAGATAGGAGGTCGGCACAAGATACAAGTCACAAACACCTTCCTGAAAACAAAAAAGCCCGTGGCAAAGAAACCGGCCAAAACCAGCCAAAACCAAGATGCCCATGAAAGTGACCTCTGGTCTTCCTCACTGCTTTTTTTTTTTTGAGACGGAGTCTCGCTCTGTCACCCAGGCTGGAGTGCAGTGGCATGATCTCAGCTCACTGCAAGCTCCGCCTCCCGGGTTCACGCCATTCTCCTGCCCCAGCCTGGCGAGTAGCTGGGACTACAGGCGCCCGCCACCACGCCCGGCTAATTTTTTGTATTTTTAGTAGAGATGGGGTTTCACTGTGTTAGCCAGGATGGTCTCGATCTCCTGACCTCGTGATCCGCCCGCCTCGGCCTCCCCAAGTGCTGGGATTACAGGCGTGAGTCACCGCTGCCTGGCCCTCACTGCTTATTATACACTAATGTGAACACATTAGCATATTAAAAGGCACTCCCATCAGCACCTTGACAGTTTACAAATGCCATGGCAATGTCAGGAAGTTACCCTATATGGTCTAAAAGGGGCAGGAACCCTCAGTTCTAGGAATTGCCCATCCCTTTCCCAAAAAAACTCATGAATATTCTACCCCTTGTTTAGCATATGATCAAGAAGTAACAACAAGTGTAAGTAGCTGAGCAGTTCAGGCCGCATCTCTGCCTCTGGAGCAGCCATTCTTTAATTCCTTTACTTCTGGCTGGTGTGCAGTGACATGTTCCCGGCTCACTGCAACCTCCACCTCCTGGGTTCAAGTGATTCTTGTGCCTCAGCCTCCCGAGTAGCTGGGATTACAGGCACGCGCCAGGCACCACGTCCAACTAATTTTTGTATTTTTAGTAGAGACAGGGGTTTCACCATGTTGGCCAGGCTGGTCTGAAGCTCCTGACCTCAGGTAATGCACCCGCCTTGGCCTCCCAAAGTGCTGGGATTACAGGCGTGAGCCACTGCACCTGGCCAATTCCTTTACTTTCTTAACAAACTTGCTTTCACTTTTTTCTGTGGACTTGCCCTGAATTCTTTCTTGTGCAAGATCCAAGAACCCTCTGCTGGTGTCCGGATCAGGACCCCTTTCTGGTAACAGCTAGGACTACAGGTGTGTGCCATCATGCCTGGCTAATTTTTTTTTTTTTTTTAAGTAAAGACAAGGTCTCGCTATGTCACCCGAGCGAGTCTCAAACTCCTGAGCTAAAGCGATCCCCCAGCCTTGGCCTCCCAAAGTGCTAGGATTACAACCATGAGCCACTGCTCCCGGTCCTGCCCCTACATACTATATACCGTATTCATACAGCAACATTAAGCTAGAAAAAAGAAAATGCTATTAAGAAAATTATCTGGGGATGGGCGCGGTGATTCACACCTGTAATCCCAGCCCTTTGGGAGGCCAAGGTGGGTGGATCACCTGACATCAGGAGTTCAAGACCAGCCTGGCCAGCATGATGAAACACCATCTTTACTAAAAATACAAAAATTAGGCCAGGCGCTGTGGCTCAAGCCTGTAATCCCAGCACTTTGGGAGGCGGAGGCGGGTGGATCACGAGGTCGGGAGATCGAGATCATCCTGGCTAACATGGTGAAACTCCGACTGTACTAAAAATACAAAAATTATCTGGACATGTTAGTGTATGCCTGTAATCCTAGCTACTTGGGAGGCGAATCACTTAAACCGGGGAATCAGAAGTTTCAGTGAGCCGGGGTCACGCCACTGCACTCCAGCCTGGCCACAGAGAGAGACTCTGTCTCAAAAAAAAAAATTAGCTGGGCAAAGTGGCAGGTGCCTATAATCCCAGCTACTCGTGACGGTGAGGCAGGGGAATCACTTGAACCCAGGAGGCGGAGGTTGCAGTGAGCTGAGATCATACCATTGCACTCCAGCCTGGGCGACAAGAGCAAAATTCCACCTCAAAAAGAAAATCATGGGCAGGCACAGTGGCTCATGCCTGTGATCCCAGCAGTTTGGGAGGCTGAGGCAGGCAGATCACCTGAGGTCGGGAGTTCGAGACCAGCCTGGCCAATATGGTGAAACTCCGTCCCTACTAAAAAATACAAAAATTAGCCGGGCTTGGTGGTGCAGACCTGTAATCTCAGCTACTCAGGAGACTGAGGCAGGAGAATCATTTGAACCAGGAAGGCGGAGGTTGCAGTGAGCAAAGAGGGTGCCACTGCACTCCAGCCTGGGCGACAGAGTGAAACTCTGTCTCAAAAAAAAAGGAAGGAAGGAAGGAAAGAAGGAAGGAAGGAAGGAAGGAAGGAAGGAAGGAAGGAAGGAAGGAAGGAAGGAAAAAAAGAAGGAAGGAAGGAAAAAAAGAATAAAATCGTCTGGGCACAGTGGCTCACGCCTGTAATCCCAGCCCTTTGGGAGTCTGAGGTGGGTGGATTGCTTGAGCCCAGGAGTTCAAGACCACCCTGGGCAACATGGTGAAACCCCATCTCTACAAAAAATACAAAAATTAGTGTGGTGGTGCGAGCCTGTAGTCCCAGCTACTCGGGAGACTGAGGCAGGAGGATCAACCACTTGAGCCTGGAAGGTGGAGGTTGCAGTGAGCCGTGATTGGGCCACTGCACTCTAGCCTGGGTGACAGAGCAAGACCCTATCTCAAAAAAAGAGAAAGAAAATTATGAGGAAGAGAAAATATATTTACTGTTCATTAAATGGAATGGGATCATCATAAAGGTCTTTATCCTTGTCTTCATGTTGAGTAGGTTAAGGAGGAGGGGAGCAAGGGAGGGGTTGCTCTGGTTGTCTCCTGGCTGGCAGAGGTGAAAGAAACTCCACATCCATGCGGACCTGCGCAGTTCAACCCATGGTGTTCAAGGCTCAGCTACTTTCACCCAGCTTTCGTATCTTCATTATGAACTGAAGACTAAGCTCTTTTTAAAAATAGATGTTTAGGCTAGGCACAGTGGCTCACGCCTGTAGTGCTAGCACTTTGGGAGGCCAAAGCGGGTGAATTGCCTGAGTGGTTTGTTTGCCAAGATAAACTATCCTGGAAGAAGTGGCAAAGGTGGAAAAAAAAAAAAAAAAAAGGAAAGAAAAAAAGGAGAGATAAACCAGATAAGCCTCTGGAGAGCACAAGGGAGTGCCCTGAAGACTGTGTCCAGTAGTTTACCCAATGCGGGCCTTCGCTCCTGAGGTTTGTCCGTTCAGCTTCCAGATCTGAGGTCCTTCTCTCCTTCTTTTCCTGCTGGCATTGGTAAATTGCAAGATGTGTTATTGAGTAAAAAAACCAAGTTGTAGAATGATATGATCGGTCTGATCCCTTTGTGTGAAAACAAATCAAATGCACACAACCACACTGTTTATTTCAAAGGATAAGTATATATGCATGCAAATACGTAGAAAAATGCCCGAGGCAGCTGCCACAAAATGATAACAGAGATTACCTCTGGAGAGCCGGGAATGGATGTGGGGATTAGAGAGCATGTAAAACAGACAGTCACAGGAGACTTTAGTCTTACTTATCATGTTTAAAATGTGTGTTTTTTTAAGAACTAGTAATATTTCGTGCATTATTTATGTGATTAAATTTTTTTTTTTTTTTTTTTTTTTTTGAGACAGAGTCTCACTCCATTGCCCAGGCTGGAGTGTAGTGGTATGATTTAGGTTCACTTCAACCTCCGCCTCCTGGGTTCAAGAGATCCTCGTGCCTCAGCCTCCCAAGTAGCTGGGATTACAGGCATGCACCACCACGCCCAGCTAATTTTTGTATTTTTAGTAAAGACGGGATTTCTCCATGTTGGTCAGGCTGGTCTTGAACTCCTGACCCCATCTTAAAAAAAAAAAAGAAAAGAAATCCCATAACCTCTGGGTAACAAATAGAGTCTGTGGCCTGTGTTTGGACAGTCACTGTTCTAGAACCATTAGCATGGCCTTCTCTTTCCTAACTACCAATGAGATCCCCAGCCCCAGTGAATTCAGGGCGATAGGCATTTCTTGTACCACTGCCACCCCAGTCACTCCAGTCTTTTTTTTTTTTTTCTCTTTTTCTTTTTTGAGACAAGGTCTTGGTCTGTCACCCAGGCTGGAGTGCAGTGACACAATCATGGCTCACTGCTCAACCTCCCAGCCCCAAGTGATCCTTCCACCTCAGCCTTCCCAGTAGCTGAGACTACAGGCATGCGCCACCACACCTGGCAATTTTTTATTTTTTTACAGTAAGTTTCACTCTTGTTGCCCAGGCTGGAGTTCAGTGGCGTGACCTTGGCTCACCGCAACCTCTGCTTCCTGGGTTCAAGCGATTCTCCTCCCTTAGCCTCCAGAGTAGCTGGGACTACAGGCATGCGCCACCACCCCCGGCTAATTTTGTATTTTTAGTAGAGACAGGGTTTCACCACATGGTCAGGCTGGTCTCGAACTCCCGACCTCAGGTGATCCGTCTGCCTCGGCCTCCTAAAGTGCTGGGATTACAGGCATGAGCCACCACGCCCAGCCTAATTTTTTAAATGTTTTGTAGAGATGAGGTTTCATTATGTTACTCAGTCTGGTCTGGAACTCCTGGGCTCAACGGATCCTCCCTCCTCAGCCTCCCAAAGTGCTGGGATTACAGGCATGTGCCACGGCACCCGGCTTACCCCAGTCTATTTTTATCTGCTAACTCTTGTTGCTTTCCAGTAGCAGACTCCTGCAGGGGGCTTCTTTATGGCTTGCTTATTATCTTGTATCCTTCGCAGCTCGCCCCTGGGTTTTACTTGCAGCCCTCTTCTGAGCTATCTTTTTCCAGATAGCATCTCCCCCTCTGGGGGATGGATTATTGAAGGCAAGGGCCGTTTCTAGGCCCTGGCCTTAATAATTCATCCACAGGAAGGACCTTTGTTGGATGAATGGATGGGCGGAAGTTTAGTGCAACAATCCCTAAGTAGTCGTTTTTTGTTTTTGTTTTTGTTTTTTTTGAGACAGAGTCTCTCTCTATCACCCAGGCTGGAGTGCCGTGGCGCCATCTCGGCTCACTGCAACCTCCGCTGTCTGGATTCAAGCAATTCTCCTGCCTCAGCCTCCTGAATAGCTGGGATTACAGGCAAGTGCCACCACGCCCAGTTAATTTTTGTATTTTTAGTACAGACAGGGTTTCACCATGTTGGTCAGGCTGGTCTCAAACTCCTGACCTTGTGATCCACCCGCAGTTTTTTATTGTTTTTGTTTTTGTTTTTTTTTGAGACGGAATTTCGCTCTTGTTGTCCAGGCTGGAGTGCGGTGGCACGATCTCAGCTCACAGCAACCTCTGCCTCCTGGGTTCAAGCAATTCTTCTGCCTCAACCTTTTAAGTAGCTGGGATTACAGGCATGAACCACCACACCCGGCTAATTTTTTTTTTTTTTTTTTTTTTTTTTTTTTTTGAGACAGAGTTTTACTCTTGTTGCCCAGGCTGGAGTGCAATGGCGTGATCTTGGCTCACTGCAACCTCCTCCTCCTGGGTTCAAGCGATTCTCCTACCTCAGCCTCCTGAGTAGCTGGGATTACAGGCTTGCACCACCACACCCAGATAATTTTTTTTTTTTTTTTTTTTTTGTATTTTTAGTAGAGACAGGGTTTCACCATGTTGGCCAGGCTGGTCTCAAACTCCCAACCTCAGGTGATCTGCCTGCCTTGGCATCCCAGAGTGCTGGGATTATAGGCGTGAGCCACCACACCTGGCTGGGTCTGATTTTTTCTATTCCTTGCTTGACTAACCCATACCAATTTTCTCAGGACTTTCCTGGTTTAACACTGAAAAGCTCCACACTCCAGGAATCTCTTCATTCCTGAATGGCTGCTTACCCTACCTACTCCCCCAAGCCCCACCAATCAACACATCACATGGAAGATAAACTTTTTTTTGAGACGGAGTTTCGCTCTTGTCACCCAGGGTGGAGTGCAATTGTGCAGTCTCATCTCACTGCAACCTCCACCTCCCAGGTTCAAGCGATTCGGAAGAGAAACTTTTGTTGGTCCCTGTGGTAGGCAGAATTCTAAGATGGCCCCTGGGTTCCTGTCCCCTCCTGTACATGCCCTGTATAACCCTCTCACCTAGAGTGTAGGTGAGATCTGTAAATATTATGGGATCTTGCTGCTGTGGTTAGGTTACTAATCAAGTTGATTTTTTTTTTTTTTTTTTTTTTGAGACGGAGTCTCGCTCTGTCGCCCAGGCTGGAGTGCAGGGGCGCGATCTCGGCTCACTGCAAGCTCCACCTCCCGGATTCATGCCATTCTCCTGCCTCAGCCTCCTGAGTAGCTGGGACTACAGGCGCCCGCCACCACGCCTGGCTAGTTTTTTTTGTATTTTAGTAGAGACGGGGTTTCACCGTGTTAGCCAGGATGGTCTCGATCTCGGACCTCGTGATCCGCCCGTCTCGGCCTCCCAAAGTGCTGGGATTACAAGCATGAGCCACCACGCCTGGCATCAGTTGATTTTTTACTCCATCAAAAGGAAGATTCTTCTGGATGGACCTGACCTAATCAGGTGAGTCTTTAAGAGAAGGTGGAGTGTCAGAGAGAAGTATTCACTCCTGCCGCTCCCATAAATTCTACAGCTGCAAGAAAGGAATTCTGCCGAAAAAAATACATAAGCTTGGACCCCAAGCCTCAGATGGAACCTCAACCCCAGAAACACATTTATTTCAGCCTTGTGAGCCCCCAAGAAGAGAGTCCAGATACACTCTGGCATCACTTATGACCTACAGAACTGTGAGATAACATACTTGTGTGCTTTTAAGCGGCTAAATTTGTGGTTGTTATGCAACAATAGAAAACTAATATGATATTGTTAAGGGCAGCCTTCCATGTATTCCATAGAGAAAGCTATGTGACTATGGCAAGTTCCTCAGTGTGCCTGAGCCATTGTGAGTAATGCTGACATCTGTGTCTCTCTGTCTCTGTCTCTCTGTCTCTGTCTCTGTCTCTCTCTCTCTGGGTGGGCCAGATACGGTGGCTCACATCTGTACATCTGTAATCCCAGCACGTGGGAAGGCCAAGGCAGGAGGCTGAGGTGGAAGGATCACTTGAGTCCAGGAGGTCAAGGCTACAGTGAGCCATGATCACCCCACTGCACTCCAGCCTGGGTGACAGAGTGAGACCTGTCTTAAAAAAATAAATAAATAAGCCAAGCGCAGTGGCTCATACTTATCACACAGTAATCCCAGCACTTTGGGAGCCCAAAGTGGACAGATTGTTTGAGGCCAGGAGTTTGAGACCAGCTGAGCCAACATGGAGAAACCCTGTCCAAAAATACAAAAATTAGCTGGGAGGGCGTGGAGGTACAAACCTGTATTCCCAGCTTCTTGGGAGGCTGAGGCACAAGAACTGTTTGAACCCAGGAGGCAGAGGTTGCAGTGAACTGAGATCACACCACTGTACTCCAGCTTGACTAATTCAAGACTCCGTCTCAAAATAATAATAATAATAATAATAGTAATAATTTCTACCAGGATTCTGGATGCGTCACTTGACTTCACTGTGCCTGACTTTCTTTGTTATAAAATGGATCTGATGTTCACCTACTTTGCCTCACAAAGATGATGGAAAGGACAAAAGGATGAGAGAGAGAGTAATTCCACACCTCAAAAGGAAAATGAACAAATATGAGTCCAATCCTTTCTCTTTGTGTAACTCTGTCATAGACATGGACGGTTCTGTCTGCTGGGTAAACACTGCATCAACACAGTGAATTTGGAGAGAATGGTTCCGCCCTTCCACTCCAACTTCATGGTTGATGGGGCTCCAACCTTGGCCACTCTTGATTGGTTTAGGGATGATACCTGATCTTTCTGAGCCAATCAGAATCTTGCCCTGGGATTCTAGAACTGAGATAGCAAAGTCAGTTTCTCTTCAGTGGCTGAAAATGAAGTCATGTAAACTCCTAAGTTCATCTGAGGCTAAGCAGGGCTGTTTGCTCCAATATTCCATCATCCAGGCTGAGGAACAAAAATAGCAGGTTGGCCACAGGAAAGAAGGATGAGGCCAAAAGAGGCACACAAGGCTGGGCACCATGGCTCAAGCCTGTAATCCCAGCACTTTGGGAGGCCAAGGTGGGCGGATCACTTGAGGTCAGGAGTTCGAGACCAGCCTGGCCAACATGGTGAAACCCCAAGTCTACTAAACATACAAAAATTAGCAAGTCTTGCTGGGGCATGCTTGTAGTCCCAGCTACTCAGGAGGCTGAGGTGGGAAGATAGCTTGAACCTGGGAGGCGAAGGTTGCAGTGAGCTGAGATCATGCCACTGCACTCCAGATTGGGTGACAGGGCATGACCCCGTCTCAAAAAAAAAAAAAAAAAAAAAAAAGGCACTGAGATTTACCAAGGAGAGAGCTGAAGAGAGTGCTTCCTGACTGGCCAGCCTTTCCCATGCACCAACCTAAGACCGTCTGTGGTATGCATTTCGCAAGCTTCCCCAGCATCACTGCAGCATATCCCCAGCCTTCTTTCCACTCCTCAAAATTCTATTTTGTTTATTTATTTTGAGAAAGTGTCTTGCTCTGTTGCCCAGAGTGATCATGGTTCACCCTAGCCTCCATCTCCTGGGCTCAAGCAATCGTCCCACCTCAGCCTCTGGAGTGGCTGGGACTACAAGTGTGCACTACCACACCCGGCTACTTTTTACAAATTTTTTTAAGGGATAGAGTCTCACTATGTTGCCCAGGCCATTCTCAAACTCCTGGACTCAAGTGATCCTCCCACCTCAGGTTCCCAGAGTGCTGGGATTACAGGCATGAGCCACTGCACCCGGCCAAAGTTTTATTTCCTGGAGTGAATACATTTTTCATTGTGGTAAAATATAGATAACATAAAATTGGCCAAGTGCAGTGGCTCATGCCTGTAATCTCAGTACTTTGGGTGGCCAAGGCGGGTGGATCATGTGAGGTCAGGAGCTCGAGACCAGTCTGGCCAACATGGTAAAGCCCTATCTCTACTAAAAATACAAAATTAGCTGGGCATGGTGGCACACACATGAAATCCCAGCTACTTGGGAAGCTGAGGCAGGAGAATTGCTTGAATCCAGGAGGTGGATGTTGCAGTGACCCGAGATCATGCCATTGCACTCCAGCCTGGGCAACAAAAGTGAAACTCCATCTCAAAAAAAAAAAAAAAAAAAAATTTGCTGGTGAGGTGGTTCACGCCTGTAATCTCAGCACTTTGGGAGGCCAAGGCAGGTGGATCACAAAGTCAGGAATTCGAGACCAGCCTGGCCAATGTGGTGAAACCCTGTCACTACTAAAAATACAAAAATTAGCTGGGCATGGTGGTAGGTGCCTGTAATCCCAGCTACTTGGGAGGCTGAGGCAGGAGAATCGCTTCAACCGGGGAGGCCGAGGTTGCAGTGAGCCGAGACTGCGCCATTGCACTCCAGCCTGGGTGACAGAGTGAGATTCCGTCTCAAAAAAAAAAAAAATCAACTGGGCATAGTGGTGGGCACCTGTAGTCTCAGCTACTCAGGAGGCTGAGGCAGGAGAATCACTAGAACCCAGGAAGCCTGGGCAACAGAGCAAAACTCTATCTCAATAATTATCATCATAATAATAACAACATAAAATGTATCATTGTAACCATTTTTAAGTGTACAATTCATTGGCATTGTTATGCAACCATCGCCACCATCCATCTCCAGAATTTTTCATCATCACAAACAGGAACTCTGTACCATGAAACAATGACTTACCATTTCCTCCCTCCTCCCAGTGCCTGGTAACCTCCATTCTACTTTCTGTCCCTATGAACTGGACTACTCTAGGTACTTCGTATAAGTGGAATCATGCAATACTTGTTTTATTGTGTCTGGCTTAATTTATTTAGCATAATGTTTTCAAGATTCACCCACGTTATAGTGTATATCAGAATTTCATTCCTTAAGGCCAAATAACATTCCATTGTATCTATATGCCACATTTTATTTATCTGTTCATCTGTTGATGGACATTTGAATTATTTCTACCTTTTAGCAAATGTGAATAATGCCGCCATGAACATTGGTGTAAGACAGATCCCTTTTTGTTGTTGTTGTTGTTGAGACGGAGTCTCACTCTGTCACCCAGGCTTGAGTGCAGTGGTGTGATCTCGACTCACTGTAACCTCCACCTCCCAGATTCAAAGGATTCTCCTGCCTCAGCCTCCCGAGTAGCTGGGATTACAGGCGGCTACCACCATGCCCAGCTAATTTTTTTTTCTTTTGCGACAGAGTCTCACTCTGTCGCCCAGGCTGGAGTGCAGTGGCTGGATCTCAGCTCACTGCAAGCTCTGCCTCCCGGGTTCCCGCCATGCTCCTGCCTCAGCCTCCCGAGTAGCTGGGACTACAGGCACCCACCACTTCACCCGGCTAGTTTTTTGTATTTCTTTTAGTAGAGACGGGGTTTCACCCTGTTAGCCAGAATGGTCTGGATCTCCTGACCTCGTGATCTGCCCGTCTGGGCCTCCCAAAGTGTTGGGACTACAGGCTTGAGCCACCATGCCTGGGCTTTTTTTTTTTTTTTTTTTAAGTAGAGACGGTGTTTTGCTATGTTGGCCAGGCTGGTCTTGGACTCCTGACCTCAGGTGATCCACCTGCCTTGCCCTCCCAAAGTACTGGGATTATAGGTGTGAGCCACCACACCCAGCCCTGATCCCTTTTTTGGTTTATGTCAATCAGTGATAATTTTTGTTTCAGACAATCATAAGATTTCTATCTAATACACGAAATGAGAAACTGTAATCCCTAAAGCCAGATGACCTCCTGCCTTCCCAGAATGAATAATCCAACCCCAATGTGTCCCCAGACCCGTCTGAAATTCTGAATGGGAAAATCTAGGTAGGAATGAAGTCTGGGAACTGGAAAATGAATGATACTTTTTGTACTATTCCACCCTGGGGCCTGGTAGTCAGGAGAATGAGAGTAGTAATTTAAGATAGTGGGGTTTAGCATGTACAAGCTATTTAGTAGGCAGGCATTATGGAATAAATATGTAAGCAGAAGCTTGAAGAGAAGAAATGTTCAAAACATGACATTGTTTTCATCTTTTTAGCCTCAGAATGTGGCAAATTCATTCACACATAATTTGTTTTTGTCTACATTCACTAAGCATCTAATATATGTCTACTAGGACTGAGACTGTTGTGCTAAGTACACCAGAAATGACCTCTGAATCTTGTAACATCCAGTCCAGCAGGAGCTGGCTCATAGTAAGTGCTCAGTACGTGTGCATGTGTGTTTGTTTATTTGTTTGTTTGTTTTGAAAAAGGGGCTGGCTCTGTTGGCCAGGCTGGAGTACAGAGGCATGACGTTGGCTGTCTGCAACCTCCACCTCCTGGGCTAAAGCGATCCTCCCACCTCAGCCTCCCAAGTAGCTTGTATTACCGGTGCACACCACCACACCTGGCTATCAATACATGTTTTGCATGAATTATTTAATAATCATTTCTGTATGCTTCCTGGCATTTAATATACAGCCAGTTTTTGACAAATGTCATGCTTGAACAAGTGTCTCACAATCCGAAGTGAAAAGTCTCCCAGATTATACACAAAATAAAATCAAAATACAATAGCTGGGGCTGGTCGATCTGAAAGGGATATTCCCAATCTCCCAAGAGTTTCTTTGGCTGAGTTTTTCCCACAAGCCAGTGAGCTTTGTATTCACAGGCATAACCCTGCCTGAAGCACCTGTCAGCCACCACCATTACTTGCTGCAATCAAGGCACAAATGAACGTTCTCAGACTATCGGAGGGTAGATTTGAGAGACCACCTAGAGGCCTAAGGTAGAAAATTAGACCATATCATATGGTCAGAATTGATCCTATTTATAATAGCCAGTTAAATATATGTGAGTAACTCTTCTGTTTAAAGACCTCATTACAAAGAAAGTATCTCCAGGCAATCACAGGGATGAGGGGAAAACAAAACATTAAAAATGAAAGTAAAAATATTAAAGGTTTAAAACCTACGGCCAGGACTTTGGGAGGCCAAGGCAGGCTGATCACTTGAGGTCAGGAGTTTGAAACCAGCCTCGCCAATGTGGTGAAACCCCGTCTCTACAAAAAATATACAAAAGTTAGTTGAGCATGGTGGTGCATGCCTATAATCCCAGCTATTCAGGAGGCTGAGGCAGGAGAATTGATTGAACCAGGGAGGCCAAGGTTGCAGTGAGCCGAGATTGGGCCACCACACTCCAGCCTGGGACACAGGGCGACTCCATTTCAAACAAACAAACAACTACAGTATTAAAGTACATAGGAGGGAGAACAACAGCTGACAAGTACTAATACATTTCTAGGCCAGATACGTGGCTCACACCTATAGTCCCAGCACTTTTGGATGCCAAGGCAGGAGGATCACTTGAGCTCGGGAATTCAAGATCAGCCTGGGCAACATGGTAAGACCCTCATCTCTATGAAAAAAACATCATTTAAAAAAAATTTCTATGCTGGGTGCAGTGGCTCATGCCTGTAATCCCAGCACTTTGGGAGGCCAAGGCGAGTGGATCACTTGAGGTTGGGAGTTCGAGACCAGCCTGACCAACATGGTGAAACTCCATCTCTGTTAAAAGTATAAAAGTTACCTGGGCAAGTGGCAGGCGCCTATAATCCCAGCTACGCAGGAAGCTGAGGCTGGAGAATTGCTTGAACCTGGGAGGCAGAGATTGCAGTGAGCTGAGATTGTACCACTGCACTCCAGCCTGGGCAACAGAGCGAGACTCTGTCTCCAACAAACAAAAACAAAAAATCCTGGAAGGCACAAATTGGATGGCAGAGTAGCAACTCATAAAGCAGAGCAGAAGCCAATAGTCTTTGCAGGCCAGGCGTGGTGACTCACATCTGTAATCCTAGCACTTTAGGAGACCAAGGCGAAAGACACTTGAGCCCGGGAGTTTGAGACCAGACTGGAAAACATGGTGAGATTTTATTGCTACAGAAATTTTAAAAATTAGCTGAGCATGGTGGCATGCACCTGTGCTCCCAGCTACACTGGAGGATGCTCCTGTGCTCCCAGCTACTCAGGAGGATGAGGTGGGTGGGATTTCCTGAGCCCAGGATGCCGAGGCTGCAATGAGCTGTGTCCACGTCACTGCACTCCAGCCTGGGCAACAGTGAGACCTGTGTCAAAAAAAAAAAAAAAGGGGGGGCTGGGTGAGGTGGCTCACTCTTGTAATCCCAGCACTTTGGGAGACCAAGGCGGGCAGATAGTTTGAGGTCAGGGGTTCGAGACCAGCCTGGCTAACATGGTGAAAGCCCATCTCTACTAAAAATACAAAAGTTAGCTGGGTGTGGTGGCAGGCGCCTGTAGTCCCAGCTACTCAGGAAGCAGAGGCAGGAGAATCGCTTAAACCCGGGAGGCTGCAGTGAGCCAAGATGGCACCACTTGACTCCAGCCTGGGCGACAAGAGCGAAACTGCATCTCAAAGAAAAACAAACAAATTCAGGAAATCAACCCAAACAGGCTACTAGAACTAATAAGTGAGTTTAGCAAGGTTTAGGGATAGAAGTTCAATCTAAAAAACAATTAGGCTCGGTGTGGTGGCTCATGCCTGTAATCCTGGCGTTTTTAGGAGGTTCAAGCAGGATAACTGCTTGAGCCCATGAGTTTGAGACCAGCCGGGGCAATATAGTGAGACCCTGTCTCTACTGAAAAATAAAAAACTAACCACTGCATGGTGACACGGGGCTATAGTCCCAGTCATTCTGGAAGCTAAGATGGGAAGATTGCTTGAGCTGGGGAGGTTGAGGCTGTAGTGAGCTGTGTTTGCACTACTGCACTCCAGGCTGGGTGACAGAGTAAGACTCTGTCTCAAAACCAAAAACAAAACAATTAATTTCGATACATCGGTAATAAACAATTGAAGATCAAAATGTTAAAACGTATCATTTACAACAGCACCAAAAGCCATGAAATATTTAGGTATAAATCCAACAAAATATGTGCAGGATCTGTATGCTAAAAACTGTAAAACACTGGGTCAGAAATTAAAGACCAAAATTAATAGAGCGATGTATAATGTTAATAGATTGGAAGACACACTATTGTTAAGACGTCGATTTTCTCCAAATTGGTCTATAGATTCATGATTTCAATCAAATTCCCAATAGATATTTATTTATTTATTTATTTATTTTAGAGAATGAATCTCGCTCTTGTCACCCAGACTGGAGTGAAGTGGTGTGATCTCGACTTACTGCAACCTCCGCCTCCCAGGTTCAAGCGATTCTCCTGCCTCAGGCTCCGAGGTAGCTGGGATTACAGGCTCACCCCACCACGACCTGCTAATTTTTGTATTTTTGGTAGAGATGGGGTTTCACCATGTTGGTTGGCCAAGCTGGTCTCAAACTCCTGACCTCAGGTGATCCACCTGCCTCAGCCTCCCAAAGTGCTGGGATTACAGGCATGAGCCACCGCACCCGGCCTAGATTTTATTTTTTTTAGATATCAACAAGATAATTCTAAAATTTATTTGCTAAGACAAAGGAACTTGAATAGCCAAAACAATTTTGAAAAAGAAGAACAAAGTTGAAGGACTTACACTACCTGATTTTAAGATTTACTGTAAAGCTAAAGTAATCAAGACAGTATGGTGTTGGTGAAAAGATAGGTACATATGTCAATGGAACAGTATAGAGAGTCCAGAAATAGACCTACACCTATGTGGCTAATTCATTTTTTTTTTTTAAACGAAGGTACAAAGGCAATTCAATGAAGAAAGAATAGTCCCTTTTACAATTGGTACTGAAACAATCAGACATCCTTATGACACCAAAATGGAGCCAGGTGCAGTGGCTCATGCCTGTAATCCCAGCACTTTGGGAGGCTGAGGCAGAAGGATTGCTTGAACTCAGGAGTTCAAGACCAGCCTGGGCAAGATGGTGAGACCTCATTTATACTTAAAAAAAAAAAAAAAAAAAAAAAAAAGCCAGGTGTAGTGGTGCATGCTTGTACTCCCAACTACTGGGGAGGCTGAGATGGGAGGATTGTTTAGCCCTAGAGGTTGAGGCTGCAGCGAGCCATGTTTGTGCCACTGCACTCCAGCCTGGATGACAGAGCAAGACCCTGTCTCAAAACAACAACAACAACAAAGAATCTTGACCCCTACCTCACACTTGATGCAAAAGTTAACTCAAAATGGATCATAGGCCTAAATGTAAAACATAAAACTATAAAACTTCTAGAAGAAAACATAGGAGAAAATCTTTGTGACCTTAGGCTAGACAGTTCTCTTGTTAGATAAGATACCAAAAGTACAATCCATAAAACAAAAAATTGATAAATTGGGCATCATTGAAATGAAGAACTTCCGCTATTCAAAAGACAAATGATCAGAAAGACAAGCCACAGCGGCCGGGGGCGGTGGCTCAAGCCTGTAATCCCAGCACTTTGGGAGGCCGGGACGGGTGGATCACGAGGTCAGGAGATCGAGACCATCCTGGCTAACACAGTGAAACCCCGTCTCTACTAAAAAAATACAAAAAACTAGCCGGGCAAGGTGGCGGGCGCCTGTAGTCCCAGCTACTTGGGAGGCTGAGGCGGGAGAATGGCGTGAACCCGGGAGGCGGAGCTTGCAGTAAGCTGAGATCCGGCCACTGCACTCTAGCCACTGCACTCTAGCCTGGGCGACAGAGCCAGACTCCGTCTCAAAAAAAAAAAAACAAAAAAAAAAAAAAAAAAAAAAAGAAAGACAAGCCACAGACTGAAAGAAAATATTTGCAAATTGGCCGGGCGCGGTGGCTCAAGCCTGTAATCCCAGCACTTTAGGAGGCCGAGGCGGGTGGATCACGAGGTCAGGAGATCGAGACTATCCTGGCTAACGTGGTGAAACCCCGTCTCTACTAAAAATACAAAAAACTAGCCGGGCGTGGTGGCGGGCGCCTGTAGTCTCAGCTACTTGGGAGGCTGAGGCGGGAGAATGGCATGAACCCGGGAGGCGGAGCTTGCAGTGAGCCGAGATCATGCCACTGCACTCCAGCCTGGGAGACACAGCGAGACTCCGTCTCAAAAAAAAAAAAAAAAAAGAAAAAAAAAAGAAAATATTTGCAAATCACATATTTTATAAAAGACTTGTATACAGTATATAAAGAACCTTCAACGTCCCCCAAATTTTTTAAAAACCCAACTTCTAAAATGGGCAAAACTTTTAAACAGACAGTTCATCAGAGAACATCTACAAATGGCAAATAAATTAGCAGAGTTGTTTGCTAAAAACAAAGCAAAACAAAATATCAAATGGCAAATAAGCATAGAAAAAGATATTCAACAGCATTAGTTATTAATTAAATGTAAATTCAGTCCAGGCACGGTGGCTCACACCTATAATCCAAGCATTTTGGGAGGCCGAGGTGGTGGATCACCTGAGGTCAGGAGTTCGAGATCAGCCTGATCAACCTGGTAAAACCCCGTCTCTACTAAACACAAAAAAAATTAGCCAGGCATGGTGGCACATTCCTGTAATCCCAGCTACTTGGGAGGCCGAGGTAGGAGACTTGTGTGAACCTGGGATGCAGAGGTTGCACTGAGCTGAGATTTTGCCATTGCACTCCAGCCTGGGCAACAAGAGTGAAACTCTGTCTCGGAAAAATAAATAAATAATAAATAAATAAATGCAAATTGAAACTACAATGAAATGGTACAACATACCTATTAGAATGGCTAAAGTTGGCCAGGCGTGGTAGCTCACACCTGTAATCCCAGCACTTTGGGAGGCCGAGGTGGCAGGAGTTCAGGACCAGCCTGGCCAATATGGTGAAACCTTGTCTCTACTAAAGATACAAAATTAGCCGGGCGTGGTGGCCTGTAGTCCCAGCTACTCAGGAGGCTGAGGCAGACAAATTGCTTGAACTCAGGAGGTGGAGGTTGTAGTGAGCCAAGATCGCGCCACTGAACTCCAACCTGGGTGACAGAGTGAGATCCTGTTTCAAAAAAAAAAAAAAAAAAAGGGGGCTAAAGTTTAAAATGTGACCAGACTCAAATGTTGTCAAGTAGGTAAAGAAACTGGAAAACTGGAATGTTCACATGTTGCTTACAAGAATGAAAAAAACTAAAAAATGGTACAAGCATTTTGTTGTTTTTGTTTGTTTTGTTTTGTTTTTTAGAGAGAGGGTCTCACAATGTTGCCCAGGCTGGTCTCAAACTCCTGAGCTCAAGGGATCTTCCCACCTTGGCCTCCTAAAGTGCTGGGGTTATAGGTGAGTCACCATGTCTGGCCTGGTACAACCACTTTGGAAAGTAGGTTTATAGTTTCTTGTTTTTTGTTTTGTTGTTGTGTTGTTCTGTTTTGTTTGTTTTTGAGACAGAGTCTCGCTCTGTCACTCAGGCTGGAGTGCAGTGGCACCATCTCAGCTCACTGCAACCTCCACCTCCCAGGTTCAGGAGATCCTCCTGCCTCAGCCTCCTGAGTAGCTGGGACTACAAGCATGCACCACTATGCATAGCTAATTTTTGTATTTTTAGTAGAGACAGGATTTCGCCATGTTGGCCAGGCTCGAACTCTTGACCTCAAGTGATCTGCCCACCTTGGTCTCCCAAAGCGCTAGGATTACAGGAGTGAGCCACCACGCACAGCAATAAAACTGTTCAAAGAAATGTTGGAGCCAGTGAGGTGGCTCACACCTGTAATCCTAGCACTTTGGGAGGCCAAGGTGGGCAGATCATCTGAGGTCAGGGGTTGGGGACCAACCTGGCCAACATGGCAAAACCCTGTCTCTACTAAAAATACAAAAATTAGCCAGGCATGGTAGTGCGTGCCTGTAATCTTAGCTACTCAGGAGACTGAGGTAGGAGAATCGTTTGAACCCAGAAAGAGAAGGTTGTAGTGAGCCAAGATTGCACCACTGCACTCCAGCCTGGGTGACAGAGTGAGACTCCATCTCAAAAAATATATATATTTGTATATAATGTATATATATATTTATATGTATGCGTGTATATATGTGTATGTGTGTGTTATATATATACACACATATATATATGAGATGCTAGAAGACAACAAGAGATGCCTTCAGTGTTCTAAAGGAGAATTATTTATAATCCAGAGCTCTATAACTAGCTAAATCATTAATTTTGAGGGGCCAGCTGAGTTGGCTCATGCCTATAATCTCAGCACTTTGGGAAGCCAAGGCAGAAGGACTGCCTGAGCCCAGGAGTTCAAGACCGGCCTGGGCAACATAGTAAGGCCCTGTCTCTATTAAAAAATAATAATTTTTTTAAAGAGTGAAGGCCGAATAGATTGTTTTGGACAAGTGTGGTCCCAAAAAATTTACTAGCCAAATTTACTAAGTTTCTTAGAACTTACTTGAGGGTGTAGCACTACTCTATGGTACCAGCAGGGTGGTACGAGGCCAAAGGTGGAATCAGGGAGATATACAGTCACGTTCCTGTCAACAATCGACAGCATATTCGACGGTGGTTCCACGAGATTATAACACTGGGCCTAGCGCGGTGGCTTACGCCTGTAATCCCAGCACTTTGGGAGGCCGAGGCGCGTGGATCACCTGAGGTCAGGAGTTCAAGACTAGCCTGGCCAACATGGCGAAACCCCGTCTCTACTAAAAATACAAAAATTAGCTGGGTGTGGTGGTGGGCGCCTGTGATCTCAGCTACCTGGGAGGCTGAGGCAGAGACAATTGCTTGAAGCCGGGAGGTGGAGGTTGCAGCAAGCCAAGATCATGCCACCGCACTCCAGCCTGGGAGACAGAGCAAGATTCCGTCAAAAAAAAAAAAAAAAAAAAAGATTATAACACTGTA
Organism: Macaca mulatta; assembly: GCF_049350105.2. Classification (NCBI taxonomy): domain Eukaryota; kingdom Metazoa; phylum Chordata; class Mammalia; order Primates; family Cercopithecidae; genus Macaca; species Macaca mulatta. The sequence continues at coordinate 17,009,014 of NC_133420.1, read as the reverse complement.
TTTTTACTGGATCCTTTCTATGTTTAGATATGTTTAGATCCACAAATACCTACCATTATGTTATAACCGCCTACAGTAGTCCATATAGTACCATGCTGTACAGGTCTGTAACCTAGGAGCAATAGCCTACACCATATAGCCTAGGTGTTGTAGTAGGCTATACTATCTTGGTTTGTGTAAGTATGCTGAGATGTTCACACAGTAATGCATTTCTCAGAACATAATCCCATCACTAAGTGACAATTATATATATCATACACACACACACACACACACACGCATTCCCTATTAAAGGTAGATTCTAATTTACTCTCTGATACTAAGACAAAGCACTATTCCAATAGTTGGATCACTCCTATTGGTCTAAGACATGCCTGTATCCCTCAGTCAGTGTTGGAGAGTCTTCATAATTCTATTTTTAAATTTTCAGATTTCATGCTGACATGCTGTTTAGTCTGCACTTGACATTCCAGTGGACCCTTGACATTGGAAAAGGTCTGGTCTGAGGACCTGTAAAAATCTCTAAATGGAGAATCCTCTCACTCACGATCTATTGCTATAAGCTATTTCTGCCTTAGAGATACAAACAACGCAGATCTTGGGATGGCAATGCAAAGCTTCCCCAAATTACAAATGACCGGATGCTGAGGGTCTTTAGGGTAGTTAATGAATGTTGGAAACCACCCATGTTATATCCTTTAAAATCTACTGTACAACATTCTCCATGCTTACTTTTTTTCTCTTGATTTATTTGAAAAATCGTGTTACTATTCAAACATATTTGCTGTTTCTCCCTGGAGATGAACTATATTTCTCTGCCACTTGATCAGTGCTTGGCCACGGCTTGCTTTGACCAATTAAACGTGAGCAGAAGTGCCACATGCCAGTCACTTCTAGGCAAAGCTTTAAAAGCCAATGTATGCTTCATACTTCTGCATCCTATTGACAACAGGCACACATTCTTCAACCAATAAAACACGAACAAAAGTAGTGCCTAGCACTTGAGGCAGAAGCTTTAAAAACCAGTTCGCGCTTTGTCACTCGCTTCTTCCTCTGCCCTGATGAAGTTTAATGTTCTGGACAGAGGCTGCTATCAGCCTTGGCTGAAGACTAAATAGGACATGTAGTGGAGGCACCACCATGTTCATGTATCGAGTGAGAAATAACCTGTATTGTTGTAAGCTACTGAAGTTTTAAGCCTTGTTACTGTAGCATAACCTAGACTCTCCTTATTGATACAATTTCATTTTAGCGTGGCTTCTAGTTGGTGGTATCTAGAGGCATTGCAATGTTATCAATAGGAAAGGTTTGCAAAACTACTCACAACCACAGTATGTGGATTTTTCTTTTCTCTCTTTTTTTTTTTTTTCTTCAGACTGAGTCTTGCTCTGTTGCCCAGGCTGGACTGCAGTGGCATGATCTCGGCTCACAGCAACCTCCACTTCCCAGGTTCAAGTGACTCTCCCGCCTCAGCTTCCCAAGTAGCTGGGATTACAGGCACCTGCCACCATGCCTGGCTAATTTATCTTTTTTTTTTTTTATAGAGACAGCATTTCACTATGTTAGCCAGGTTGGTCTTGAACTCCTGACCTCAGGTGATCCACCTGCCTGGGCCTCCCAAAGTGCTGGGATTACAGGTGTGAGCCACTGCGCCTGGCTTTTTCTTTTTCTTTTTTTTTTTTTGAGACAAGGTTTTGCTCTTCTTGCCCACGCTGGAGTGCAATGGCACATTTCTTGGCTCACTGCAACCTCTGCCTCCCGGGTTCAAGCGATTCTCCTGTCTCAGTCTCCCAAGTAGCTGGGATTACAGGTGCCCACCGCCACGCCTTGCTAATTTTTGTATTTTTAGTAGAGATGGGGTTTCACCATGTTGGTCAGGCTGGTCTCGAACTCCTGACGTCAGATAATCTGCCCGTCTCGGCCTCCCAAAGTGCTGGGATTACAGGTGTGAGCCACCACGCCCAGCCAAAGTTTTCTTTTTTAATCTCTAAGAATCTTTCCCTGTCTTCTTTGGACAAGAGCATTCTCCTTCATTCATTTCACAAATACTGAGAGCCAATCAAATGTCAGGCATTGGTGCTAGGTGGTAGGGAGAGCAACTAACAAGACAAACATAGACCTTATGTCAGCAGAGGCTTTATTCTAGGGGAAAAGGCAGACAATAAACATATAACTGCATGATGATTTAAAAGCAACTGTGGTAAGTGCTATAACAAGATGATGAAGTCTAGGGTGTTAGTAGAACGTCATGACAGGGTCATCTGCATATTCTATGCCCCCAAATATAAGTGACCTGTTGAAAGTTATTCAACCAGTAAAAGAGGGGGAAACAAAACTCTATCTTCCTACTTACAGATTCTCCGGTCTTTGGACCAAACCTTGGAATATAACTTATATTTGGGCCAACAGCCTTGTTTTCACTATTTATATTCATAGGCAAAGCCAGCTGGACTATGCATGAATCAACATTCTAACCTCAGAGATATATTTTAAAAATTCAAAACAGAAGTTATCACTGATACTGGGTTCACGTGAACAACTGTGTTCATGAAAGTTGATACCATTGCCATTCCTTGATTTTTAGAAGCATAGCAAAGTTAAAACACTCCACACACCCAGAATGGGCAATAAATGGATGTGTTGGCATGATCCTCCTCATGCTGGCACTTCAACAACACAGCAAGCTATGTACTTTTGAGCAGGGGTTGAAACATTTTTCCTGACAGCGATCTTCGAGCTTGCAATTTTGCCAAATTCTTTTATTTTTCCATAATTTATGAATTATTCTACTTGGCATTATTGAATACAAAATAAGCTTACTAAGCACCGACCATGTGCCAAACCCTAGGGATACAGGGAAAAATAAATCTCTGTTCTAAAGTAACTCATAGTCTAGGAGAGAAGTGATTCACAAATAAAGAACTATGCTATGTTATTGATCAAGTATTCCTCATACTTCTTTAGAATGCCCAAACCTCTCTTGGCATAATGACACAGTGCGGGTTGAGGGTGGGGTCATCAAGGAAAGTCATATGGGACTTTTTTTCCCCAAGAAAGCGTCTTGCTGTCACTTAGGCTGTACTGCAGTGGTGGGATCATAGCTCACTGCAGCCTTGACCTCCAGGGCTCAGGTGATCCTCCCCCTCTGGCCTCCCAAGGAGCTGGGACTACAGGTGTATGCCACCACACCCGGCTAATTATATTTTTTGTAGAGACGGGGTCTCACTATGCTGCCCAGGCTGGTCTTGAACTTCTGGGTTCAAGAGTTCTGCCTGCCTTGGCCTCCCAAACTGCCAAGATTACAGGCGTGAGGTACCGCACCTGGCCCATATTGGATTTTATTTCCTTTTCTTGGTGCTTATCTTCCTTCACAACTTCAAGATGGGCATAAAAATGTTTGACAACATGGTTCTTCATTAAGTCCAATTCCTAGTCATAATAGGGCTTGGGAAATAATATGCACAAAGGCAATCGTGCTAATACAAAAATGGGGGCCTCCTAAACCTTGTTACTTGTTTGCTCACTTATAAGAAGAGCCAATTCAAAGGCTCAACTGAATTCTAGCACTAAGATTCCTTCCTTGCTGTAGAACAGCTGTACCTAGTCACTTCCATTAAAGTTACACGGGCGTTGCAAGAAGCCTCCTGCAATACAGTTTTGACTCAGCAGGCATGGGAGTAACGATGGTCCTGTGGTACTTCCTGCACCCCCAGAGTCCCAGAGTTGACACCACGCTGGCTTTTCAGTGGGCGCGTCCCTCCTGGGGGCGTCACCAGACAGCCCCAGGCGGAAGTGGCGGCAGCCCATCCTCATGCAAACTGCAGTGTAAGAACTGGGGCCCAGGACTCCTCGCAAACGTGGGACGCTGACATTCTGTGGTGCTGTCCCAATGCCATTTCAAAGCGCTCAGCCCCCAACTTTCCAACTAATAGCCATTTCAGGGAGGGACTGCCCAGGACCAGGCTTTTGATGAACCACGTTCAGGGTGTCGTCTTGGGAGAGCCACGTCAGTCCCTCTGAGATTCCAAACGGCCGACAGAGGACACCTCGGGACCACATCCGAGCCTCAGGGACCTGTCAAGACGCCATCGACGATCCTGGACCACATCTCGCCCGGGAAGGGAAGGGTCGCGACCGGACCCTGGAGACCGACGGCTGCCTGGCGATCTGAACCCACCCCGGCGCTGCCCTCCCGCCCCCACTTCCGATTGGTCGAAGGTCACGTGCCCTGACCCCGCCCCCGCAGACGCGGCTCCTCTAGCTGAGAGCTGCGAGCGTCCCGGCTTCCCTTCCGCCGGAAGTAGGGCGACTTTCCTTTTCCGGCTACGGGTCCCCAAGCAGAGCGGGAGGCCGGACCGGGGAGCCAAGCGGCGGCGTCGGCTGCGGGGGCGACGGCGGCGGGGGCGGTAATGGCAGAGCTGGTGCAGGGGCAGAGCGCTCCTGTGGGGATGAAGGCCGAGGGCATCGTGGACGCCCTGCACCGGGTCCGACAGGTACGGGCGCAGCCGGCTGGCAGGAACACGAGATCCCGAGGCGGGGCCTGGCGGGCGGGGAAGAGGAGTTCGGGCCTGGGGGCGGGAGGCAGCCTGAACCGACGTCTCAGCCAGGCCGGGCCGTTCCGTGGGGTTCCTACAGCCGGGAGGAGCCAGGGGGATAAGGCGCCACTGCGAGGCCCAGGCCCGACCTGTCGGGCGGGTCTCCCAGGTGCTTGAAGTCGCTGGAAAAGGGTTTGCCTAGAGCTTCTGACCCCATCGTGCCCCAGCGGCCAGCGTGGACCCACAGTGTAGCCAGCGCGGGGTTCTGAACCTCGCAAGGGGAGGGGTCCGGGCAGCCCACGGGGAGGATCTGGGTGTAGACGTAAAGCAGCTGTCTCACGCCCAGTAGCTTGTTAAAACTTGGGGAACGACGTCTTTAGACTTTGTGTTGAGTAGAAGGAACTCGAGGGCATCTTATATGTGAGGGTGCTCTTTGGAGAGGGGAGAGAGGGAGGTGTTACAAGTGTGGGGGTGGTCCCCAAGAGGCAGAAATTTCTCATGGCAATCTTGCCTCTGGTTGGGAGAATGATATGGCCTCATTCCGACATTGAAACTTTACTGTCTGACAATGTCGTACATTCTGTCAGAGTTAAATTAACTGGGTTTTAAAAGGCTCCAGGCTTCCCTAGAGAGTGAATATGGGACCTGCCAAAAATACTCATTAGAACAGAACGTGCTCTTAAATTGTATCTCAAACTTACTTACAAGTTAGCCCTAACACTTAAACTTCCGCTGTTAGATGTCTTATGTTCTCTTCTCTTCTTACGTAATTGTAAGCGCACTGATACTTTAAAAGTTGGGCTATAACTAATTACTGCTTGATTCCTAACAGAAAGCCACAGGAGTCATTGTGTTAGAAGAAGGTCTTCACTCGGGCGCTTGAAGATATGGTCTTTACATCTCTTTCCAGTATTCCAGGGGAGGGAACCCTACCTGTTTCCCTGATACTGACTTTTCATGTTATATATTGATGCTCCTATAGACATTATATTGGATCCCAGAACTTTCCAAACCTGTGGTTCCACCTAAAATTTTATCTGATGAATTGTTACTTTACTGCCTAGGTGCCAACCAGTACGGTAGTGAGTATCCATCTTACTTAGACTTCAGATCCACCCATGGCTATAATGGATGAACATACCACCCAGCTCCCCTTCCACCACTCTGCTTGCTGGTGTGTTACGGTGCTCTCCTCTACAGTACAGGGTCCTGAACCTTGTTTCTCACTGGCTACTAATATGTAGTGGCTTTCGCTCTGTGCTGATGTGTGACAGTCAACTTGTTGGCCTTCTATGTCCGGGAAGAATTATAGTCACTGCCTTAAAGGGCTCAGATCCTCAGTTTGCAGAAGGCCTGTAGTTGAACATAAAGTGAATTTTGAACCATTGAGAAGACATTCCGCTTCTCTTGAGCCAGTGGTTGAACTCATATTCTTGGACAACCTGCTCCAGAGGGAAACCCTCTGTTAAATGCTGACCTAATGTGGATTGTTGAAGCAGTGGTGTTTACTACTAGCAGTGAAAACTTCATTGGATTTGTTCTCAGCTCTGAAATGCACCATTGACTGGAGCAGTAATAAGCCCAATGGAGACAGGGCTGTAAGTGTGTTCCTTCTGAATGTTAACAGCTGGAGGTCCATACTATCTCCAAGGATTTGATGGCCTTTAAAAACTAAAGAAAAAAACAGGTTGGTGGGTAATTTTAGGTTTATTGCATATAGATTTGCATTGGGCAAGAATGGAATGTTAGAAATCTGTAATACTGTATGCTGATGGTAAACTTACTCAAAGGATCTCATTTGGGCATCTGGAAGGTGATACTTCTGTTTCTTTGTTATATACACAGCATGTTGCAGAGATGTGATTTTTCTCACCATTAAATAGAACTAAAAGACGGTATATTTATTTAAATGCAAAGCTTTTTCCCCTTTTATGTCTCCTCATAAACCCCAGAGACAGTCTGTAAGGCCCTCTTAAATTTGTCAGACAGTGAAGTGTCTCATGCTCAGTTTTTCTAGCAGATCTTAATAGAATCTCAGTTGACCCTGCTGGGATTGGAACCTGCAGTTTCTATTAAGTCTGGTGTGTGAAGTCCAACACCTTATCAACTAGGCTTTCCCTCTGACATCTTGAAGCCTCCGTGTATATCCTTTGGACTCTTTGCAGCAAAGTGCATCAGTTGTTGGTTTACTCTGAGCGTGGCATTCTTAGATTGAGAAGTCGTCTCTGAAGATGTCAAATAAAATGTAAAAATTATCCCCAGCAGTGTGAAGTCTAGTGAGTTAATGTTTGGCACAAGCAGGTAATTTACATCCATTCTATAGGGTAGTAGAAATGTGATCTGGGCAAGTCACAGTGGCTCAAGCCTGTAATCTCAGCACTTTGGGAGGCTGAAGTAGGAGGACTGCTTGAGCTCAGGGGTTTGATACCAGCCTGGGCAACATAGTGAGACCTTGTCTCTACTAAAAATTTAAAAAATTAGCTGCATGTGGTGGCCACCCCTGCAGTCTCAGCTATTGTCTCAGCTATTTGGGAAGCTGGGGCAAGAGGATAGCTTGAGCATGGAGATCAAGGCTACAGTGAACCGTGATTGCTCTGCTGCATTCCAGCGTGAGTGACAGAGTGAGACACTGTCTCAAAAAAAAAGAAAGAAAGAAATGTGATCTCATTCAGTTCCATGGATGAAGATCTAAAAAACTGCTGGATATTAAAAAACATATTGTCTACTTTTCCCAAGTCATTGGCTGGTTAGCAGAAGTAGTGTTTCTTCAACTAGTTCAGATAAGACAAAATGATGTTCCACGGCCGTCTTTATCCTGTCTGTCTAGGTTACAAGGGGACCTCTGAATGAGTAGATCCAAGTCTGGTTTATGTTGTTCAGTTTTCCTAAAAATATTTTTGAATGTTCCTAGAAAGTCTACCGCTGATAATTTAGTAGCACCTGTCATCACGCGCAAGCAATCGCTTGTTAGGATAGTGTGATACCACAGTGCGTTGTAGGTTGACAGCAGCCTTCCACAAGCTGGACCAGCCAGCTGTCTGCCAGTCATCACCTACATAGAAATTGTTCTCCTGAGAAACTACTAATGCTTTTTAATGCTTTAAAAAAAGCATTAGATCTGTTTTGATCTAGATAGACTCACTCAATGCCTCTGGATTGTGTAACTACAGCACATAATATTGATACAGAATGCAGTGTAAATGGTGCTTCATGAAGTTCAGCATCGTGGTGGCACTACACTCAAATGAGTGTGACCAAGCCATTGTAGAATTAGTAGAAAGTAACCGTTTGACAGATTTTTAGGCCCAAATCTCTTCTTCACTGGCACCTTTTTTGGGGAAATGTTGATTGGTGTGGGGGCCTCAGAAGTTCCACAGTCCTCCTGAAAATCTCTCCCAGTGCTGCTGTTTCACACTTTAAGCCTGAGCACTAGATAATTTGGGATGTGTGCTGTATACCTTGGGCTGATTTAGAGCTTTAGTTACTTTACGATTCTGGCTTTTTAGAACAAGCACTGAGTTTCCTTTTAAGAGAACACTGTACATCTACCATTAAAAGAAAAAGCCTCCATTCATTGGCCAGTGTGTTCACCCTGCGAGGCTCATTTAACACATGGTTTTGACTCCCGGTTCAGTTGAGTGTACTGAGCACTCAAGAGATATGAGTGGTACTCCACTGAGACTGTCTTGTACATGTCCAGTGATTGAATAGCTCAGGTCATCATTTCTCAAGGGACTAACCCCTGCCTGTACACTCATTTTAGCTTTCATAAACACTTGAAGGAAACTAGTGTCTGCAGGAAATCCATGGGCTGCTCCTGTAGCTTTACCTTGTTGGGATCCAGTAGAGTACCTGGCAGAGTGAGTCTTCCTTAAAGGGTTTTGGTGACGTCACTGAGGGTGTATGCGCCACCACATGTTAACGGAAGTGCTGAACTTCATATTGGGTATTGGAAAGTAGATAGTGAACTATATATTCCACTGTATGTCTCTAAGGCTTTTCTCATTTTCAGGTGAGAACATTTATAATATGATAATTTATCATATAATTATTTTGGGATAGAGACAGGGTCTCATTATGTTGCCCAGGCTGGTCTCAAACTCCTGGCCTCAAGCAATCCTCCAACCTCAGCCTTTCAAAGTGCTGGGATGGGTGTGAGCCACCTTACCCCCATGCCTGACTGTCTTTATTTTAAAATCTGATAGCCCATGTGTATTATCAAACTTTGGTTTCTTCTGAAGTACAGTTATTTCATAGATAGAAATTTACTTAGACCACAGTTCTCAAACTTGTGACCTGTAAGCTATAGAAGACTTACAGTGGGCCTGCAGGCATGCTTTATTTGACCCACACAGCACTAATGCTTAGAAACTAGAGTGATTTTTGGCTGGGCATGGTGACTCACACCTGTAATCCCAGCACTTTGGGAGGCCACGGCAGGCGGATCACCTGAGGTCAGGAGTTCAAGACCAGCCTGACCAACATGGAGAAACCCCGTCTCTGCTAAAAACAAAAATTAGCTGGGCGTGGTGGCACATGCCTGTAATCCCAGCTACTCAGGAGGCTGAGGCAGGAGAATTGCTTGAACCTGGGAGGTGGAGGTTGCAGTGAGCCGGGGTGGTGCCACTGCCCTCCAGCCTGGGCGAGGTTGCAGCCTGGGAGAGATTCCCTGGGCGAGGTTGCAGTGAGCCGAGATCGCGTCATTGCACTGAAGCCTGAGCGAAAAGAGCAAAACTTTGTCTCAAAAAAACAAACTAGAGTGATTTTGTATTTTTTAAAAAATGAGATTTCGGGCTAGGCATGGTGGCTCACGCCTGTAATCGCAGCACTTTGGGAGGCCGAGGCAGGTGGATCACGAGGTCAGGAGATCGAGACCATCCTGGCTAACACAGTGAAACCCCGTCTCTACTAAAAATATAAAAAATTAGCCAGGTGTGGTGGCAGGTGCCTGTAGTTCCAGCTACTCGGGAGGCTGAGGCAGGAGAATTGCTTGAACCCGGGAGGTGGAGGTTGCAGTGAGCTGGGATGGTGCCACTGCACTCCAGCCTGGACGACAGAGCAAGACTCCATCTCAAAAAAAAAAGTTTTGGCCAGGCATAGTGGCTCATGCCTGTAATCCCAGCACTTGGGAGGCCGAGGCAGGCAGATCACTTGAGGTTAGGATGAGACCAACCTGGCCAACATGGTGAAACCCTGCCTCCACTAAAAATACAAAAATGAGTCAGGCATGGTGGCGCGCATCTGTAATCCCAGCTACTCGGGAGACTGAGTGAGCCACAATAATCACTTGAACCTGGGAGACAGGTTGCAGTGAGTGGAGATTGCATCATTGTACTCCAGCCTGGGCGACAGAGTGAGACTGTCTCAAAAGAGGAAAAAAAAAAGATTTCTGGTTTCCCTAGAAAAGATCTGGCCACACCGCTCCCACAGCCTGCACAGCGATAATCGGGGAGGAGCTGAGTAGCTATTGCGCTTTTGATGTGAGGCATTCACACTCTCCAGGTTGCCTTCATTCCCGCCATCTTGCTATTGTTTTATACTGTTCTTTGGGATGCCTAATTGACAGTTTTTTACTTATCTTTTTCTAAATTGTGAGTGAGTCGCCTCTGGTTTTTATTTGAAATTTCTAATGGAAAGAGCTCTGGATGGAGAGTTAGGAGGTCTGAGTCGCCTGGAAGCCGATGCATGACCTTGGGCTGGGTTGGCCTTCCCTAGCATTTGATCCGTAGGCTGTTTAAAGATCTTCCGTGGAAAAGAGATCATGGGCAGTTAAGTTTGGGGAATGCAGGATTAAATAAAGGTGAATTGACTTCTTTAGGACTTGTCAGAACCTTTAACATGCTTGTGTGCATTAACTCCTGCAGGTGTGTAGGATGTGTTTTGTTGCATTAACTCCTGCAGGGGTGTAGGATGTGTTTTGTTGCATTAACTCCCGCAGGGGTGTAGGATGATTAACTCCCGCAGGGGTGCAGGATGTGTTTTACTGCATTAACTCCCGCAGGGGTGTAGGATGTGTTTTGCTGCATTAACTCCCGCAGGGGTGTAGGATGTGTTTTGTTGCATTAACTCCCGCAGGGGTGCAGGATGTGTTTTGTTGCATTAACTCCCGCAGGGGTGCAGGATGTGTTTTGTTGCATTAACTCCCGCAGGGGTGCAGGATGTGTTTTGTTGCATTAACTCCCGCAGGGGTGCAGGATGTGTTTTGTTGCATTAACTCCCGCAGGGGTGCAGGATGTGTTTTGTTGCATTAACTCCCGCAGGGGTGCAGGATGTGTTTTGTTGCATTAACTCCCGCAGGGGTGCAGGATGTGTTTTGTTGCATTAACTCCCGCAGGGGTGTACGATGTGTTTTGTTGCATTAACTCCCGCAGGGGTGTAGGATGTGTTTTGTTGCATTAACTCCCGCAGGGGTGTACGATGTGTTTTGTTGCATTAACTCCCGCAGGGGTGCAGGATGTGTTTTGCTGCATTAACTCCCGCAGGGGTGCAGGATGTGTTTTGCTGCGTTAACTCCCGCAGGGGTGTACGATGTGTTTTGTTGCATTAACTCCCGCAGGGGTGCAGGATGTGTTTTGCTGCATTAACTCCCGCAGGGGTGTACAATGTGTTTTGCTGCATTAACTCCCGCAGGGGTGTAGGATGTGTTTTGTAAATGTTCTGAAGTTAGATCACTTCATGCCCTCTTTCCCTGGAACCAAATCACATTCTGTGCATCAAACGTCAGGAAATGTGGAGCTAGATAATTTCAGCAGTCTCTTCAAACCTTTAGATATTCAGAGTGTCCATCTAACTGGATCTGGAAAAATTTCACCATGTTATTTTGGTTCTTGTGCTTTCTCATGTTATATCTGCTATCTATTCATACTCCTTTCTCTCCGCTTCTTTGCTGTGTAGTCTTTATTCTGATACTTTATCTTAGAATCATCCCAATTGAAAATGTTCTGCATTTGGAGTTTTATTGTAAAGATTTTGCTCGTTGGTTTTGGGTTTTTTTGAGACAAGGTCTTGCTCTGTTGTCCAGGCTGGAATGCAGTGACACGATCACAGCTCAGTGCAGCCTGGATCTCAAGGGATCCTCGCACCTCAGCCTCCGTAGCCGGCATGCACCATCACGCCCGGCCTACATTTTTATTCTAATACCAGATGGTTACAAATCACTTGTAAGACTGAGTAGCGTGATTGGAAGCAGTGATTTGATTCAGATTACTTACCATTAATTGAAGATCTACTGAGTCCAAGGCTGGATGCTGGGCCAGTGCAAAGATAACTAAGACAAGTTTGTAAGTGGTTTTATCTTAGTGCGGAATTCAGGCTTTACAACCACCAGGTAAGATAGGACCAGGACTATCAATTCTCTCTCGCTCCATTTTAGTTATAAATTGAGATAGGATCTCTCTCTCACCCAGGCTGGAGTGCAGTGGCGCAGTCTCGGCTCACTGCAACCTCTGCCTCTCGGGCTCAAGCAGTCCTCCTGCCTCAGCCTCCCCAGTAGCTGCCACTACACCCAGCTAATAAGGGCTATTAATTCTCATTTTATAATTGAAAATAATGAGCCAGAGGGAGATAAAGCAGTTTTCTCAGAGGTACACATAGTTAATATATGCAGTAGTTCTTGAACCCATGCCCTCTGCATTTTAAGAAGGACTTGATTCCTTAGCAGAGGGAGTTGGGTAGTTTTTCATCTCAATGAGGTGGCTGAAGCAGCAGCCTTTTTTTTTTTTTTTTTTTTTTTTTTTTTTAAAGGCAGAGTCTTGCTCTGTCGCCCAGCTAGAGTGCAGTGGCGCAATCTCGAGTCACTGCAAGCTCAGCCTCCCAGGTTCATGCCATTCTCCTGCCTCAACCTCCTGAGTAGCTGGGACTGCAGGCGCCCGCCACCACGCCTGGCTGATTTTTTTTTTTTTTTTTTTTTTTTTTTGAGACGGAGTCTCGCTCTGTCGCCTGGGCTGGAGTGCAGTGGCCGGATCTCAGCTCACTGCAAGCTCCGCCTCCCGGGTTTACGCCATTCTCCTGCCTCAGCCTCCCAAGTAGCTGGGACTACAGGCGCCCGCCACCTCGCCCGGCTAGTTTTTTGTATTTTTAGTAGAGACGGGGTTTCACGGTGTTAGCCAGGATGGTCTCGATCTCCTGACCTCGTGATCCGCCCGTCTCGGCCTCCCAAAGTGCTGGGATTACAGGCTTGAGCCACCGCGCCCGGCCAGAGACGGGTTTTCACTGTGCTAGCCAGGATGGTCTCGATCTCCTGACCTCATGATCCACCCGCCTCTGCCTCCCAAAGTGCTGGAATTACAGGCATGAGCCACCATGCCTGGCCTTTTTTTTTTTTTTTTTTGAGATGGAGTCTCACTCTTGTCACCAGGCTGGAGTGCAGTGGCATGATCTCAGCTCACTGCAACCTCCACCTCCCGCGTTTAAGTGATTCTCCTGCCTCAGCTTCCCAAGTAGCTGGGACTACAGGCACGCACCATCACGCCTAGTTAATTTTTGTATTTTTTGTAGAGATGGGGTTTCACCATGTTGGCCATGATGGCCTGGATTTTCTGACCTCGTGATCCTCCCGCCTTGGTCTCCCAAAGTGCTGGGATTACAGGTGTGAGCCACCGTGCCCAGCCTAGCAGTCTTTAAACAGATCATTGGAGGGGATGGTTGGTGGAATTCAATGAAATGGAAGGGGAAAGCTAATGGGCGTGTCACATTTAGGGCCTTTGGTGGGAGCGACCCACCCGGAACAGTATTTCGGCGTAGAGCCTCACCTGATCGTCTTAGCATTCTGCCTACAGATGGGCCTCTCCATATCCACTTTAAATTTAGCAGATGTTTAAGGAGCACCTTCTACGTGCCAAGTATTTTGCTATGCATTAGGAAAGTTGTTCTTTAACTTTTTCAGAACATGGACCTTTCTGAGACTCTTGAAACTTTGAACCTCTCCCCAGAAATATTTAAATAGTTTGGGATGTAATTTTGGGAAGTCGTGAATTCTCTAAAACTAACCCCTGGGGCTCCTAATTAAGGACTCTTTGTCCTGAGGGTACCAAGACGATGGAGACAGCTCCAGTCCTAAGCTCTGGTAGTGGGGAGACAGTATAACCAACAGGTCACTCAGTGAGAGTATGCTATTTAGATGTAGTTCATAAGGTGATTTGCAAACACAAATGTGGGAGTATTTAATTCTGCCTAAGCATAGGAGGGATGAGGTTGTCAGGAAAACCTCCCAAGGAGAGCTGCATCTTATTCAATTGTCATAGAATTCTTTATTTCAGTTATTGCCAGTAAGTAGGGCAGGATCAGCCGGGGCTCCATCTCTGATGACAACAATAGTTGTCATTCATGGAGCCCATGTTGTGCTGGGTGCCAGGCAAGGATTCTTATATATGTTCTTTCATTTGATGGTCACAAAACTCCTGGGGAATGGCATTGTGATGTGATTATTAAGAGACAGACTTGAGGTTCAGACAGTATAAGTTCAATTTCTGGTTCTGCCACTTACTAGTTTGACTTTAGACAAGTTATTTGTTTCAGCCTTAGTTTTCTCATCTGTAATGCAGAAATAGTTGATGATAGTAATAATTTTAAAAACAAGAGTATTAGAAATTAGGAAGTTACCCTGGGTGGTGGGGTGGGTAGTGACTGAAGGGGGCATGAGGCAGACTTCTGGGGTCCTGGTGATGGTTCTTGATCTAGGTGCTAGTTACATAGGTATTTTAGTATCCAAAACTTCAGTGAGCTATAAACTTATGATCCATGGATTTTTCTGTGTCATTATTGTTCTTCAATAAGAGGTTAAAATAGCAAGCATTTCTGGTTCCTTACTGTGCACCCGGCATTGTTTCTAGTGCTTTACATTTGTTATCTTGTTATCCCTGTGAATACAATTCCAGGCAAACTGGTTCCAAGTCCCACAGTAAGGAGAATAGTAGCTACTTCAGAAGGTTGCTGTGACAATTAAATGAGGACACTGTCAGGCACTTAGTAGGCAATATGTTTGATGCACTGTCTTCTTTGTAACATTAGGTAGTGGGATGCAGGACTGGGACCTGCCCCTAGGGCCCATGACTCCAAGCCTGTCTTAGGAACTTGTTCTTAGCCACGGGGCTACTTGCCTGGCTGCATACTGTTTCTTCCCACTGTGGGGAGTAGAGACTTGCGGTCCAACCTCCCTTTCTCCCAGGCAGGGCCTCTCTGGGTGGCTGTGCCACTGAGGGTCTGGGGAAGCAAGTTGGGTTCCCACGCCCTTGATGCTGGTGTGAGTCTCCACCTCTGCTTGCTGTATCCATGCGAATCAACAGGATCTGTGTTGAGTAGCATGGACACATATGTGGATGGCATTCAGGTGGCTTTGCCTATTTCGGATTGGTGTAGAGTTCTAGTAAGTATGAAGTTGTGGGGCTATTTGCAACTTCTTATTTGGATTTGTAAGGTGATCTACTTTGGTTATGAAACCTGTCAGAGAATTTAGTCTTGAAAATGTGTACTGGGAATAATTAATTGCCATGTTTTCTATCTTTAGTGATTTGTGTACTACCTTTATGATTTTTGCCATATCATTGAACCTTCAGTACACTATTTAATATTCTTAAATTTAGATTATTTATTTATTTATTTATTTATTTATTTTGAGACGGAGTCTTGCTGTGTCACCAGGCTGGAGTGCAGTGGCTCAATCTTGGTTCATTGCAACCTCCACCTCCCGGGTTCAAGCAATTCTCCTGCCTCAGCCTCCTGAATAGCTGGAATTATTGGCATGCACCACTACACCCAGCTGATTTTTGTATTTTTAGTAGGGATCGGGTTTCACCATGTTGGCCAGGCTGGTCTTGAACTCCTGAGTTCAAGTGATCCACCAGCCTTTCCATCCCAAAGTGCTGGGATTACAGGCGTGAGCCACTGCACTCAGCCAGATTTATTTTGAATATATATGCATATATATATTTTTTGTTTGTTTGTTTTGTTTTTTTGAGAGACAGGGTCTGGCTCCTGCACAGGCTATAGTGTTGTGGCTCAACCATAGCTCGCTGTAACTTTGAACTCCTGGGCTCAAGGGATCATCCTGCCTCAGCCTCCCAAGAAGCTAAGACTACAGGCTCATGCCACCACACTCAGCTAGGTTTTTGGGGGTTTGTTTTTGTTTTTGTAGAGATAAAGCCTCACTATGTTGCCCAGGCTGGTGTCAAACTTTGGGCTCAAACGATCCTCCTACCACAGCCTTCCAAAGTGCTGGGATTACAGATATGAGCCACCATGCCCGGCCTATTTAACTTTTTTTTTTTTTTTTTGCCAGTGACATATCCCCAAGGAGATCCTGAGAACATGTGCCCCTAAAATATTTTTTAAAAGGGAACTAAGTCAGTATCATATCATAAGTGGAAAACTTTGTCATGCATAGAAGGTAATTGTAAGAACAATGGAAGTTTAAAAACATTCATCCATGTACCTCCCAAGATCACCTTGTGCATTTTTCTTTTTTTTTTTTGAGACGAGTCTCGCTCTGTCGCCCAGGCTGGAGTGCAGTGGTGCAATCTTGGCTCACTGCAAGCTCCGCCTCCTGGGTTCACGCCATTCTCCTGCCTCAGCCTCCCGAGTAGCTGGGACTACAGGCGCCCGCCACCACGCCCAGCTCATTTTTTGTGTTTTTAGTAGAGATGGGGTTTCACCGTGTTAGCCAGGATGGTCTCGATCTCCTGACCTCGTGATCCGCCCGCCTCAGCCTCCTAAAGTGCTGGGATTACAGGCGTGAGCCACCGCGCCCGGCCTCACCTGGTGCATTTTTCTTGGGAAAACACTGGTTTAGTCTGCCTCTGCATTTTACAGGTGAAGACACCAAGGAGCAAGGCTCGTGAAGGTCTTCCCCAAGGTCACAAACGGGAAGAACTGGCTGGAAAATCAGGACTGTTGACTGATTCCTGGTCCAGTACTCTCCTCCCATGAGTTTCCTCTAACCACTGGTGGTTAAGTGTCTGTGACGTTGATTTATTTTTCATTTATCACTGTGCTTAAAATAGCACGGGTAGTGAGATAACCCATTTGCCTCCCCCTAAAAAGGGAAAATAACTTGTGTGGTAGAAAATTGATAGCAGAGTCCGCTCAAGGTCACGCTTGCAGTTAAGAAGAGAGTGGCCTTGGTTTTGTGGACCATCCTGGCTTTTATCTCCTGGCCTACACCGTTATGAACTGAGCACTGTATCTCACTTCCCTTAAGTAACTACTGTTTAAAATGATCAATTGTGTGAAGAATTGCTTGGGCTCTGTGCACTGGAAGTCATTAGACTTTATTTAAGTCCTTGGGAACTGAGATATGTTTAAGAAAATATTAGGTGGAGGGAAGGAAGCAGCCAAGTGGTCAGAGAATTTTAGTCTTGAAAATGGACACTGGGAATAATTTTTTTTTTTTTTTTTGAGACGGAGTCTCGCTCTGTCGCCCAGGCTGGAGTGCAGTGGCGCGATCTCGGCTCACTGCAAGCTCCGCCTCCCGGGTTCACACCATTCTCCTGCCTCAGCCTCCCGAGTAGCTGGGACTACAGGCGCCCACAACCGCGCCCGGCTAATTTTTTGTATTTTTAGTAGAGACGGGGTTTCACCGTGGTCTCGATCTCCTGACCTTGTGATCCGCCCGCCTCGGCCTCCCAAAGTGCTGGGATTACAGGCGTGAGCCACCGCGCCCGGCAAGGGAATAATTAATTGAAAATAGAAAATTAATGTTTTCTAACTTCAGTGATTTGTGTACCTCCTTTATGGTTTTTGCCATATCGTTGAACCTTCGATGTACTATTTACTTGGACTCCAGACTCAGGAAGATCTGGGTTTGAATACTGTTTCTGCCACCTTTTTGTTTGTTTTTTTTTTTTGTAAACTGAAAGCAAGTTTATTAAGAAAGGAATAAAATAGAGCAGTCTGTTTCTGCCACTTATAAGATGGGTGACTTTGGGCAGGTCACTCCATGTCTGAGCCCCAGTTTTTATTGTCTTAAAATGGAAATAATAAGGCCGGGCACGGTGGCTCAGACCTGTAATCCCAGCACTTTGGGAGGCTGAGGCGGGCAGACCTCGAGGTCAGGAGTTCGAGACCAACTTGGCCAACATGGTGAAACCCCATCTCTACTAAAGATACAGAAATTATCCGGACATGGTGGTGCATGCCTGTAACCCCAGCTACTCAGGAGGCTGAGGCAGGAGAATCTCTTGAACCTGGGAGGCAGAGGTTGCAGTGAGCCGAGAACCTGCTAGAGAATCAGGGTGAGGAATAAATGAAATAGCATATTTAAAGTGGTTTTAGCAGAGTAGCACTCATTACATTTTAATTCTATTTTATTAGGCATTTAAAATCATTTTTTGGAACAAGGTTGTATGTGGAAGAATGAAGGAGTATATTGCTTCTTTACAGTATAGTGTAACATAGTCTACACCATAGTATAAATGTGATTTATACATTGTAATATTGAATTTATACCCAACATTTGTTTAACCAGGGTTGAAATGCAGTTTCCTCACTTCAGAGCTGTATGTCAACTGTTATTCTGTACTACTTCTCTCATAGTGGAAATTTCCCAAATTGTAGATAATGAGGTAAGCATGAATTAAGAAGAAACCTGAAAGGCTTAGTCACATTTTGGAAGAACACTTGTTGATTTAATCTAAATTAGGAATAGGAAGCTGTTGTAACACTTTATCATGGCAACTTTGGAGGAAAAAATGACATGAAACTACTACATACGTTAGAAGGCAGGCCAAGGACTCAGGAATACAGTTTAGCTACTTTAGAAGGAAGAGAAAAGGGCCAAGCGTGGTGACTTACGCCTGTAATCCCAGCACTTTGGGAGGCCAAAGTGGGTGGATCACCTGAGGTCAGGAGTTTGAGACCAGCCTGCCCAACATGGTGAAACTCCGTCTCTACTAAAAATATAAAAATGGGCCAGGCATGGTGGCATGTGCCTGGAATCCCAGCTACTCAAGAGGCTGAGGCAGGAAAATTGCTTGAACCCAGGAGACGGAGGTTGCAGTGAGTCGAGACCCAGCCCCCGCACTCCAGCCTGTGTGACAGAGCAAGACTCCGTCTCAAAAATAAAATAAGGAAGGTAAAAGATCTGGAAGCCCAGAGGCGTCATTTAAAGGGAGCTGGTATAAAGTCATATAGAGCTTGTGTTTGGGGTCCTGTCTTTTTGTTTTGTTTTGTTTTGTTTTGTTTTTGAGTCAGTCTCTCACTCTGAGATGAGTGTGGCTGTGTTCTAACAAAACTGTAATTACAAAAGCAAGTGGTTCACCAGCCGTAGATTGCCAAGCCCTGGCCTAGACTACAGTAATGTCTCCTAAGGCTGAGTCTGACTTGGACTATCTTTTCCTTCCTTCCTTCTTCCTATCTTGTCTCCTCACAGTCAAGGGGATCTTTTTTGTTGTTTCCTAGAGATGGGGTCTCGCTCCATCTTCCAGCTGGAGTGCAGTGGCTCGATCATAGCTCACTGTAACCTTAAACTCCCCGGCTCAAGCAGTCCTCCTGCCTCAGCCTCCTGAGTAGCTGGAACGACAGGAATGCACCACCACGCACAGCTAATTTTTTATTTTTTGTAGAGATGGGGGTTTTGCTGTGTTGCCCAGGCTGGTCTAGAACTCCTGGCCTCAAGCAGTCATCCCGCTTTGACCTCCCAAAGTGCTGGAGTTACCTTTGCTAGCCACCATGCTCTTGGCTGGGGATCTTTTAGAAGCATAAATCAGCATGTTACTCTCCTGCTTAAGACTTGTATTAGCTGCCCAACAGCCTTCATGTAAAGTCTAAGCTCCTCACCATGACCTGAAAGGGTCCAGTATGAATCTACCACCTTTGGAACATATCTAGTTCCTTCCGCGCTGGCAAGATTGACTTCTTTTCCAGGCTCATACCTACCAAGCTTGCTCCTGCCTCAGGGTGTTTGTACAAGTTCCTCTGTGTAGAACATACTTTCTCAGATTTTTATGTAGCCAGCTCCTCATTGTCACGTAGGACTCAGATGTCACTCCTCACAGTGGCCTTCCCATTCACCCCATTTAAAGCAGCTTCCTAAGCATGCTCTGTGTGACATTATCTTCTCTTATTGTGGTAATGCTTATCACCTGCCAAAATGATCAGTTTATTGATTATCTGGTTTACCTTTAACTTCCCCCAGCTGCTGACTCTTAAGTACTAGGCCTGGTGGTTCTCCCTCACCACAAAAGCTCCAGTGCCTCAAAAAGCCCATCACACAGTAGGTACTTAACATTTATTGGGTGAATTGCCTTGTTTTGCAACCATAGTGTAGTATTTTGGTGTGCTCAAGTATTCCTCTGCCTTCAGGGATCTTACTATCTTTTCAAAAACTATGAACTATGTGGTATTACCCTGGGGCATCATGCAGAGAGGAAGGAGACTTGCCTCAACATCACACAACTCATAAATGTAAGGGATGATGTCTGCTGTTTAAATCCTGCATTTGGTTTTCAGTATCATGATTGTCTTTGGTTGGTTGGTTGTTTCAGGTAATTTCTGTTGGTCCCAATAGGTCTGAGACTTCTGGGAACATTTGGACTAGCTCAGAGCTACCACTGAAGACTTTGCTCTGGGGGACAGCTGTGCTAGCTGCCCCCAATAGACCCCTGTTTTTTAACTTTAACTGAGGGACTAACATCAAGAGCAGTTGCTGTAAATATTCCTTTGGTTAAATGAAAGAGTTACTTTCTAATGAAGATCACATATAATTTCCTGCTGAGAACAAAGTAGATAAGAAGTTCTGCATACCATTTGTTTCTGGGGGAAATTTTTAACAGCTGTGTTCTGTTCTTTCACTGACAATAAATATTAAAAGTTGAAATACCTCTTAGAGATCATCTCCCTTTCTCTGCTGCAGGAATCCTTCTGAAATTGTTTGGACACTTCCAGTAAAGACAAGCTTATGTTACATCTCTATAGATCACACATCAATTTATAGAGATTAAAGTTTATAGGATGGGTGTATTCCTGAGGAATTGTCAGGCTGGGCACCATGACTCACACTTTTGAGCCATGGGATTAGCCAAAGTGCTAGTTCCTGCACTTTGCGAGACTGAGGCAGAAGGATTGCTTGAGCTCAGGAGTTCGAGACCAGTCTGGGCAACATATTGAGACCTCATCTCTATTAAAACTTTAAAAAAATAGGCCGGGCGCTGTGGCTTATGCATGTAATCCTAGCAATTTGGGAGGCCGAGGCAGACAGACCACCTGAGGTCAGGAGTTTGAGACCAGCCTGGCCAATGTGGTGAAACCCCGTCTCTGCTAAAAATACAAAAATTAGCTGGGCGTGGTGTTACACGCTTGTAATCCCAGCTACTTGGGAGGCTGAGGCAGGAGAATCGCTTGAACCCAGGAGGCAGAGGTGACAGTGAGCTGAGATCATGCCATTGCACTCCAGCCTGGGTGACAAGAGCAAATCTTCATCTCAAAAAAAAATAAAAATAAATTTTAAAAAATTTAGCTGGACATGGTGGTGCATACCTGTAGTCTCAGCTATTTGGGAGGCTGAGGCGGGAGGATCACTTGAGCTTGGGAAATTGAGGGTACAGTGAACAATGATCACATCACTGCACTCCAGCCTGGATGACAGAGTGAGACCCCTTTGTCACATTTGAGCACACAAGGCCATTCAAATATTCTTGGGGAATTTGTTGCATAAGCGAACCCTGTGAGAAAACCTAAACTTTCTGAAGAAAGTTCTTCAATTGTTGGCTCGCTTTTTTTTTTTTTCTTAAGATGTGACATGCCTATATATTAAGAGGTGACTTAAAACTACTAATTTGCGGCCGGGTGTAGTGGCTCACGCCTGTAATCCCAGCACTTCGAGAGACCAAGGCGGGCGAATCACTTGAGATTGGGGGTTCAATACCAGCCTGACCAACATGGAGAAACTCCGTCTCTACTAAAAATACAAAATTAGCCGGGCGTGGTGGCACATGCCTGTAATCCCTACTTGGGAGGCTGAGGCAGGAGAATCGCTTGAACCCGGGAGGCAGAGGTTGCGGTGAGCCAAGATCACGCCGTTGCACTCCAGCCTAGGCAACAAGAGTGAAACTCCGTCTCAAAAAAAAAAAAAGAAAGAAAGAAAAAGAATACTAATTTGTTTGTAGAGACACATTTTTGAAAGTACTCTGAAGACACATTATTATTAAGACCAAAAGAAAACTCACTTAACAGTGAAAAGTGTTTGTGCTCTTGTGGTGCTGCCTTCCATTAATCTAGGTCAGGGGAGAAATGGGATAACAGCCCTTTAAAGAGGACACTTGTCTTTCTCCCTCAGATAGAGCCATGGTTTGTTACTGAGTGTTTAAATCTGATTCTCTCTGTAGATTGCTGCTAAAATTGATTCAATTCCTCACTTGAATAATTCCACACCTCTAGTGGACCCCTCAGTATATGGATATGGAGTACAAAAACGGCCCTTGGATGATGGAGGTAAGTTGCCAGAAATATCTTTGCCTTTCAGGTGGTAGTGAACCTGCCAGTTAAGTTTGAATTTGTCAGCCATTACCTTAACGACTCTCTGAAGTGTCACTCTGTCCAGAGGAATGGTTGAAGGGAAGTATTTAGGATGATTTTTCGCAGCAGTCCTTCAGCATTTGAGTTCCTATTTGCCTTGATAATACAGAAATCTTTTCACTGGGCTCTGAGATAAAGACTTGGCCCCTGAGCATCAGCTTGGAAGTAATTTGACCTATTTGAGAATTTTGTTTGATTTAGCCCTCTGTTCTTCAGTGCGCGTGGGAATTGAAGTTCCCACTTTCTCCAAAGAAAGCTACGATTTGGTGCATGCCTCAAGGGAAGCTGTGGCTACATCTTGACCTTAAAGAGAAGAATGGTGACCTTTCTACAGTCTGGCTGCCAGATTTTTCACCATTCCCATTTATGTCAGGCTTTTTCTAGAAGCATCCCTTTTCTTTAATTCATTTATTTGTTTGTTGTTTTGTTGGCTGGTTTATATACCCTACTCCATCCCCAAAAGAATTTGAGAACACTTAGAAGGGGCCATCCCCAGCACTCTGGCAGAGTTATCTATCAGATGTGTTTCTGTAGAGAGCTTGGGCATCTTTATCATATTTTGTCTCCTGTTACTATAGAAGAGATAGTGAAATACACTAGATTGACATGAATTTGCATGTAGTCAAGTGAGTCGGTGTCTTCTCTGTGTTCTTTTTCTGTCGCTGTGTACCCAGTCATTTATGTTTGTACATATTTCTATGATGTATTATGTGAAAAATGAAGGTGTAGAGCAGTATGTATTGTATAATCTTTTCTCCCAAAAGTGCATGTTTTTATGTACATAGAAAAATATAATTTGCCATGAATCATTTCTCTGGTCTCCAGGAATTCTGGTTTTCTTTTTAATCCCCCCTTAGCGATGGGATCACACTCTGCTCAGGCTAGAGTGCACTGGCGCTGTTGAACTCCTGGGCTCCAGTGATCCTCCCACCTTGGCCTCCCAAGTAGCTGGGACTACAGGCATGAGCCACCACGCCTCCTAGTGCATTTTTAAATTCTCCAGTTCATAGACTTGTTCACAAATCTCAATGTCCTGAATAAACCCTATGTTAAGGTTCTTTTTAGTTAACTTAAGAGTTGAAGTATTTTATTTTATTTATAATTTTTGTGACTGCATAGGTGTATATATTTATGGGGTACATGAGATGTTTTGATGCAGGCCTGCAATGTGAA
Source organism: Macaca mulatta (assembly GCF_049350105.2). NCBI lineage: Eukaryota > Metazoa > Chordata > Mammalia > Primates > Cercopithecidae > Macaca > Macaca mulatta. The sequence goes on along the minus strand of NC_133420.1, from coordinate 16,985,801 downwards.
ATAAGCACATCGTGGAAAATGGGGGTATCTATCCCCTCAAGCATTTATCTTTTGAGTTACAAACAATCCAGTTGCTCTCTTTATTTTAAAATGTACAATTAAGTTATTGTTGGCTATAGTCACCCTGTTGTGCTATCAAATAGTAGGTCTTATTCGTACCCATTAACCCCCCTTGCCCACCTCCCCGAGCCCCTTTTGCCCCCTACTACCCTTCCCAGCCTCTGGTAACCATCCTTCTACTCTCTGTGTCCATGAGTTCAACTGTTTTGATTTTTATATCGCATAAATAAGTGAGAACATGTAATTTTTGTCTTTCTCCGCCTGGCTTATTTCACTTAACATAATGCTCTCCAGTTCCATCCATGTTGTTGCAAATGACTGGATCTCATTCTTTTTTATGGCTGAGTTGAAGCGTTTTTAAATAGACCCAAATAACACCTCCAAAAAGTTCTAGAGGACTGAACTTCAACCTCCTAAAGGTTAAAGAACCCTGCTTCAAGGGAAAGTTAGAAAGTTCATATTGCTAAAGAAGTGGTCTGGTAGCCTCTGTCAAAGGTAACCCAAGCCAAACCAAACAAACAGCTACACAGCCTTTGGAAATCTTTATTGCTAAGAAAAATATGCCAGAATTCCGGCGGCTTGGTCTGCCTCTGCTTTTCTAAACTTTTCATCACACCATCAGCAAGACTGTGAGCCCAGAAGGCAGCCAGGTAAACATGAACATCACTTCCCTTCACAGGATCTGCTTGTTCACATTCTTACTCTCTTAAGAGAGTGGCCCAGTGACCTTCCCCCTACCAGAAGACAAGTGACAAAATGGGGCTGTGGCAGTCCCCAGACGCTGAGACCAACGCAGAACTCAAATTCTACACATGGAGAAGAGCTTGGAGAAGAAAACAATATGTGTAATCCTGTGATTTAAACAGTGCTCCCCAGAAGACAGGATTCATTTTTTCAAGCTCTAATGCAGAATGTAAGAAGCCTGAAGGAAATTCCTTTTTCTTCAAATACAGCCTGTGGTCACATAAGACCAGGTGTTCAGGGAGGACAGGAGGTTCAGCACGACACAGAAACTTTCCTTCTTGCTATAGGAGGGGTTCATATTTAGAGGGAAGAAAAAGATAAACCATGGTCATTTTCTGTTTGTAAAGACTTATTCCCCAAAAGGTACACATGGAAAAAAATATGGTTATCAAAACAAAGAAGTGAAAATACGCAATATACTAATGAACCCCTGAGGTTTTAAGTGAGATTCTGGACCTACGGGGTGATCTTGGCCAAGTCAACTACATCTGCCTGTGACCCAGTTCTCTTTGTCAATACTGATAATGTCTTTATTAGTGCTAATTTCTTTCAAATGTGTGGGCAATGGACTAATGGGAGAAAAATGTCTGCAAAATGCTAAAGGGCTTCGTTTGCAAATATTTAGGTATTCCTTATGCAGAGGACACAGCAGATACCTGCTCACTGCAAGCACAGGTTTTAACACTTCAGCTCCACGCAGTGAGTGAAAAAAACAAGGCTGAATTGTGAAATTGTTGTGAAAGGCTGAATGAGTTGTGAAATATATTGATTTCGATTTCTGGAAACACTGGGCCAAAGAGACACTGTCCTTTAATGGGCTATGTGCACAGGGGCAGACAACTTAGTTTTTACTTTGCTGTCTCCGAAGAGGAACCAAAGTATGATTGCCCCGAAAAGATAAAAAGGTTAATTTGCATTACAGCTTTCTGCTAAGGCAAAAATGCCGATAATGCAGTCACCCCTATTTGGCCTAGGGAGTCACGAACACCAGTCAAATATAAAAAGATCACAGCTTGTTATTTTGGATAAGCAGTTTAAATGGTTATCTTAGTTCCGGTGGCCCTGGGGTGAATTTTCTGTTTTGTGGTCATAAACACTTTGTAAATACACAAGAACTTTTACAATCAAATGAGTGCTGTCCCCTTAAAATCTTCAGTGTGAGTCTCAAGAATTTTCCCGCAAAGGCTCCCACATCTAAAAACAATGGCCATCTCCTCTTAGAATTCCTAGAGATGCCCGACATGGTGGCTCACAGCTGTAATCCCAGCTACCCAGGAGGCTGAGGTAGTGTGAAAGCTCGAGCCCAGGCATTCGAGGCCAGCCTGGGCAACATGGCAAAACCATATCTCCGAAAAATAAATATTTAAGGCCGGGCACTATGGCTCACACCTGTAATCCCAGCAGTTTGGGAGGCCGAGGCGGGCGAATCATGAGGTCAGGAGATTGAGACCATCCTGGCTAACATGGTGAAACCCGTCTCTACTAAAAATACAAAAGATTAGCTAGATGCCGTTGCCTGCACCTATAGTCCCAGCTACTTGGGAGGCTGAGGCAGGAGAATCACTTAAGCCTGGGGTGTGGAGGTTGCAGTGAGCCAAGATCGCGCCACTGCACTCCAGCCTGGGCAATAGAGCGAGACTCTGTCTCAAAAAATGTGTGTGTGTGTGTGTGTGTGTGTGTGTGTGTGTGTGTGTGTGTGTGTGTAAAGGTTTTTTTTAATGTGCTAGGCAGTGGAACAAGGGGAAGGATTTGTTCCTGATATAGAAAAGGGATTTGGGTTAGTTGTGTTTCAGGGAGTGGCGGTTTTGAGCCGGCTGTCAGAATGCTGTTCATGAGCCTGCTTAGAACCCAGAGCAGAATTTAGAGCTCAGTGTGAAAGCTTGCCTGGATGCCTCTCCCTGGGAGGTAGCTGTCACCAGTCACTCCACCGCCCTCCAGCTTTGGATCAGGCCATTTTAACCTTCCCTGTCTTCAATCTTGACACCCACATGTTCCAGCAGTCTTTGATATGCATCCTTGGCACCCCACCAGTTCAGGAATCTGCCTTCTGGTCTCAGTTGTGGCACCTTTTCCATCCAGTACGTGTCTCATGCTTCAGCTGGAGCATCTCCCTGCAGTCAGTCCAACCAGTTTCATTCCTCCAGTAGCCAGGGAGGTGCAGATCTTCCAACCTGGCCGTCGCCTGCCCTCCCTGCTCGGCTCCTCCTGTGCACCCTGTACAGCAGCCTGGACGGCTGTCTCTTCTCTCTCCTCTCTCACCCAGCTCTTAACCTGCCCCACTCCTGCTCAGCCAGCTTCCTCCTAGAAACCTATCCTCTTCTGTATCTTTTGACTTTCTTCAGTGCTCAGCCCACATGCCACCTAGCCTCTTGGTCTTCTCTCTACCCTTTCCTTCCTTCCTTCCTTCCTTCCTTCCTTCCTCCCTTCCTTCCTCCCTTCCTTCCTTCCTCCCTCCCTTCCTTCCCTTCCTTCCCTTCCTTCCCTTCCTTCCCTTCCTTCCCTTCCTCCCTTCCTCCCTTCCTCCTTTCCTCCCTCCCTCCCCTTTTCCCTTTTCCCTTTTTCATACACCCACCTCACTAGTGAATATTAAGTCATATCCTTCTCTTAATTTCTAAAGCAGTGTGTTTGGCCTCTGCTTGGGGCAGACAACATCCCATCCTTCCTTCTGCGGTTTCTGGGTCCCGCCACGCACCTCTCCTAGCAGAGCCTACGTGATGTGGCCATAGATACTGGCCTCATTTCCCATGGACTCTTCATGCTCAAGTTCCCCCGTTTCCTACGATTAGCATTTTAAAATTTTGGAAAAAGTAACTTCCAAATTTAAGAGAATAATATTAGCTAAGTGATTTAGAAGTGCAAATTTAAATGTAATCTAAATTAGAGGTTGGCAAGCTTTTCTTTTTTCTTTTTTTTTTAAGACAGGGTCTTGCTGAGGCTGGAGTGCAGTGGGGCAATCATGGTTCACTGCAGCCTCTACCCCCCAGACTCAGGTGATCCTCCCACCTCAGCCTCCTGAGTAGCTGGGACTGCACTGCACCTGGCAACAAGCTTTTTTTATAAGGGACCAGATAGTAAGCATTTTAGGGGCCAGGCATGGTGGCTTATGCCTATAATCCCAGCACTTTGGGAGGCCGAGGTGGGAGGATTGCTCGCATCCAGGAGTTTGAGACCAGCCTGGGCAATGTAGCAAGACCCCATCTCTACAAAAAAAAGAAAAAAGATTAGCTGGGTGTGGTGGTGCATGCCTGTAGCTGCAGCTAGCTACTCAGGAGGCTGAGGCGGGAGGATTTCCTGAGCCTGGGAGGTTAAGACCACAGCGAGCAGTGATCGCACCTCTGCACTCAGCTTGGGCGACATAGTGATCTCAAAACAAACAAAAATAAATGTAAGGTTGCAGGCTATGTATCCCACCTACTAAGCTACACTATTAGAGTTCAGAAACAGCTGTAGCATCTGTATAAACAAATGAGCATGGCTGTGAGCCACTAAGATATTTCACAGAAACAGGCAGCTGGCCCTCAAGCTTAATTTGCCAGTCCTCAGCTAAAATCAGCCTCATCAGTTGATGAACATTTTCTTCATCTTTAGTTAGGGAAGTATATAGAGAGTACCCCTCCCCCAGTTTCTTTAAACAAGTCTCCTGTCTCATGGTTCACTGTCCAGCTGCCCTGACCACCGAAAGTGCTTTTTCATGTTTGCCCAGAGCTGATGGCCAGACGGAGAAGTCACTTCCCATTTGCCCCTGTGTATCTCTCCTGATCCAAGATCAAAGCCTTTCGAGTTTTCTTCCTCAGGAGAGTTTTAAGGAGCTTTCTTAGTTGAACTAAGCAGGCCTTACCCTCCCCTGCATTCTGTGTAGTGGGTGGCACCAAAATGAGGGCTTCGGGAAAGTACAGCACTGTCCTCACCACTAGGGTGGCGGGGGAAAGGCCACGCAAGGGGCTTTGAAACTGTGCTTGCCTCTTCTCCCGAAGACTCGCCTTTGCTATTTATGTGGCACCTTCTTTTTTCCTTATTCGTTTTACTTCGTGAGCTGCTGAAGAAAGCACCTTTTATGTAGTACCACACTTCCTAATTTTGATAATAGAGTTGTTCCCCGTTTATTCATGACTTCATTTTCCCACAGTCAACCACTGCCAAAAATATTAAATGGAAAAATGGAAAATTCTAGAAATAATTCCTTTTTTTTTTTTGAGACGGAGTCTTGCTCTGTCACCCAGACTGGAGCGTAGGGGTGCGATCTTGGCTCACTGCAACCTCTACCTCCCGGGTTCAAGCAATTCTGCCTGCCTCAGCCTCCCGATTAGCTGGGATTACAGGCATGCGCCACCACAGCCAGCTAATTTTTGTATTTTTAGTAGAGATGGGGTTTCACCATGTTGGCCAGGCTGTTCTTGAAAGCCTGACCTCGTGATCCACCTGCCTCTGCCTCCCAAAGTGCTGGGATTACAGACGTGAGCTACCGCGCCCGGCCAATTCCTAATTTTTAAATTGTACACCATTCTGAGTAGCATGTGTATCCACACTGTATACGCTACCCACTCACCAATGTATAGGAAAAAATATAGTATATACAGGGTTTGGTGCTCTCAATGGTTTCAGCCACCTACCAGGGGTCTATGGAACATATCCCTCATGGACGAGGGGAAATTGCTGTATTATTACGAGGTAAAGGACGAATTCTTGGGCGTACTGCCAAGTGAATTATTTGCAGGAAGAGTGAAATAGACTATTTCTATGATCCTTTCCAAGCTTTGTTTCAGTACTTGTGGCATAGGGCAAGGACTGAAGAGGAGGACAGGAAGGAGGAAAAAAAGGAATGAGGAGAAAAAGACGTTTGAAAATCCAAGACCTTAAGGAGAGACAGGAGATAGGAGGTACAAGTGGTAGCGGGTGGTGAGAGCCATGATGCCCGGACCCCTGCCTGTGACCTGCACCCCAGGCAGGTGCTGCAGGCACCAGTCTCCACTCTGGAAAGAGGAAAGCGAATCTCAGGGGTGTTGATACTTTCCCTGAATGGGGGATGATGACAGATGCTGGAGGGATGAAAAGCCAAAACCAAAACCTAGTTCCTGAGGGTAGGAGGGGTTAGGAGGAAGGTTTGCCTTTTGTGAAGAGGGAAGAGGGAAAGTGAGACTGGGATGTGGTTGGGCAGTTGTCGTCAAGGGCAGATGAAGGCTTTCCGGGAGCAGGTGGACATGGGCAGGCTTCCCAGGTTCCTTTTCCAGCTCCTTGCCTCCTGTCTGCCCTCTTCCCTAAAATGGGCCTTTCTGAGAGTCACGTCTGCCCCAGAAGTTTATGCCTTTCCTGCCACGCCCCTTCTCCCATTCTCCGCTTTTGGTGTACCGTGGGCAGTCACCTGGGGTGGAAAAATCCCCAAGCAGTGGGGCCAGGCAAGAATTCTGAATAGAGAATCCCAAGGTAACAAAGGGTAGAGCCTTGGTAAGAAATAGTGAAGGGAGGCTGGGCATGGGGGCTCAACCCTGTAATCCCAGCACTTTGGGAGGCTGAAGTGGGAAGATCACCTAAGGTCAGGAGTTCAAGACCAGCCTGGTCAACGTGGTGAAACCCAGTCTTTACTAAAAATACAAAAATTGGCCAGACGTGGTGGCTTGCATCTGTAGTCCCAGCTACTCGGGAGGCTGAGGTGGGAGAATGACCTGAATCCGGGAGGCAGAGGTTGCAGTGGGCCAACATCATATCACTGCACTCCAGCCTGGGCAACAGAACAAGACTGTCTCCAAAAAAAAAAAGAAATAGTGAAGGGGACAGGGTCTGATTTTATCCAGTTGACAACTCCTGGCAAAGGCTCTGTGCCCTACCCCCCACCTCAGCCACCCCCATTTGTTTCTTCCTCCCTTCACCCATCTATCCATGTTAGGGTTATAATTCAGAAGTGAGATGATAGTTACATGGGTACATACATATGTGTAAGCTGATTCAGAAGTGAGATGATAGTTACATGGGTACATACATACGTGTAAGCTGGAAAAAGGCAGAGAGATTTTTCCCCTTGGCAAAGCATGATCTGGCTGGTTGGTTGACAGTTGGCTTAGCCAGCTGGGTAAAATAGTAGACATTTTCCACAAAAATGAATGAGCTAAACCTGTGGCATCAATGTTGTGACAAAAATATAACTCGAGCTCATGTACAGTGCCTGTTACATTCTTCATGGCTGTTAATAGGGAGGAAAAGTAGTTGCCAAATGAAAAGAGGATTCATAGGTTTCCAGAGTTCAACTTGATGGTACAACCACTCTCGAATACAGTTTTGGAGTGTTACAAAACTAAACCTACACTTATGCACAGTCCACAATTGCACTGTTGGGCATTTATCCCCAAGAAATGAAAATGTTCACACAGGAGCCTGTTCACATAGCAGCTTTGTTCGTAATAGTCCCACTGAAAACAGCCCACCTGTCCTTCAAGTGATGAATGGTTCTGCTGCGATACAGCCATACCGTGGAATATTACTCAGTGGTGAAACGGGACAAATGCTGAGTACATCCAACAACTTGGATGAATCTCCAGGGTGGCAAAAGCCAATCCCAAAAAACTACATACTGCATGATCCCATTTGTGTAACCTTTTGGGAACGGAGAACAGATTAGTGGTTGCCAGGGGTTAGGGATTGAGTCGGAGGAGAGGGGGTCGTGTGAGATCACAGCCAGAAGGGAACCTGAAGCTTAAACTCCTTATTGTTGTAGATGAGGAAACCAGTTTCTGAAGAAGTAAGTGGTTTGACCAAGGCCAGATAGATACATGGTAAGTGACAGAAGGGAAGTTGAACCTGGGTCTCTGTCTCATGTGCCCTAATAGTTTAGTACTTAAACATGTGGACTTCAGAGTCTGAGAGATCAAGGCTTGAATCCCAGCTTTGCTAGGTGTTAGCTGTTTGACCCCGGGCAAGTTCCTTAATATCTCTGAGCCTGTGTTTCCCCGTCTGTAAAATGGACCTGATGATAACCTGCCTCATCAGATTATCATGAAGGTTGTATCTCATTATTTTCAAACTTTAAGAAATACCACTCCCGGGCCGGGTGCGGTGGCTCACGCCTGTAATCCCAGCACTTTGGGAGGCCGAGGCAGGTGATCACGAGGTCAGGAGATGGAGACTGCCCTGACCAACATGGTGAAACCCCATCTCTACTAAAACACAAAAAATTAGCTGGGCATGGTGGTGCGTGCCTTTAGTGCCAGCTACTCGGGAGGCTGAGGCAGGGGAATTGCTTGAACCCAGGAGGTGGAGATTGCAGTGAGCCAAGATCGTGCCACTGTACTCCAGCCTGGTGACAGAGCAAGACTCTGTCTCAAACAAAAAAGAAAAAATACCACTCTCCATATGAGAAAAACTGTTTCCATCAGAACTAGTTAGTACAGATGTATTAAAACACGTATGTGACTGAAATGAAAGTTTTATGAAATACATTACCCTTTTTATATATGGTACATTCTGTTTTCTCTTTCATGTTTTAATAAAGCTGGTTGTGACCCCCTGTATTGATTTCATGACACTGGCGTAAATGAAAGTAAAGCTTAGGGCTATGAGTATAGTATCATAGAATTCTTTTTCCTCTTAGGCACTTGGGGAGAAGGTGCAGGGCCCAACGTGTCCCTGGAGGCTAGGGTAGGCCCCCTCATCTGTTGCCTTCTGCCTTCCCTGCTAGACTCTAAGCTCCCTGAGGGCAAAGGTGACTTTGTTAGATTGTTGTATCCTCAAGTCCTGTCACAGTGCTCAGCACCTGGAAGGCACTGACCTGTGAGATGAAGAATGATCAAGAGAGTTAATATCACAAAATTAAACAGTGATAAGTGTTGAAACCCACAAGATTAGAGGACAGGGGAAGATGAAGCGGTACAGAGTTTGCACGGGCACAGGCCCCTTGCCTGCATGCCATTCTGAGGGCTTGGGTGCAGTGCGATAGCACCTTCCTCTTCAGTTAGATGGGAATGGCAGTGACAGTAGCTGCCTCAAAGGTGGGTTATTGTAGGACCAGGTGGGTTCATGCAGGTGAGGCGCCCAGGAAAGCACCTAGTGTGGCTGGGGGTGGGGGGTGTTCTTTCCACTCACAGAAGTTTATAGTAGACTGCAGGTAAGAGTGATGTGATTGGCTGGCACAGTGGCTCACCCTGTAATCCCAGCACTTTGGGAGGCTGAGGCAGGCGGATCACCTGGGTCAGAAGTTTGAGACCAGCCTGGCCAACATGGTGAAACCCCGTCTCTACTAAAAGTACAAAAATTAGCTGGGCGTGGTGGCGCACACCTGTAATCCTGGCTACTTGGGAGGCTGAAGCAGGAGAATCGCCTGAACCCAGGAGACAGAGGTTGCAGTGAGCCAAGATCGCGCCACGGCACCCCAGCCTGGGAGACAGAGCGAGACTGTCTCAGACAACAACAACAAAAAAGAGTGACATTATTGAGATAAACTTGAATTTACTTTCACTTTTTAAAAATAATTTGCAAAATTAATAAATTATGCTTGCCAAAGTACTTTCAGCTGAACTCAGCATGTCAGTGTTTCGTGGCCCTGGAGCAAGAGTTGCTGCCTAGAACACAGGAGGTCTTTGTAGTGTCCCTGGGGGAAAAGCTTTCTAAAAACTCCCTGAATCTGCACCGCTAAGTGTGTGTTACTGACCTGAGGTGGGGCGTGGAAAGCCATTGGTCAGTCAGAGGAGACTGCACATCCAAAGAAGAGGCAGAGGAGGGAGGATTGTTTTCAAATTCTAAAGAAGATTTGGGTTATTTGCTTTTGCAGTTATAAATATTGGTATTCCCCTCCCCCCCCACAACAGACTCACTCACCTGCCTCTGGCCAGTGGTTCCGTGTGGGTGTGCTGGCTGAGCTGTTGTGAAGGAGGAATTGGCACTTTTGTTCCTTGTGCTGGGGTGGGAGTGGGGGTGTAACTATTAAAGCTGATGTGACTGGGCAGTGTGGCTCACGCCTGTAATCCCCGCACTTTGGGAGGCCAAGGCAGGTGGATCACCTGAGGTCGGGAGTTCGAGACCAGCCTGACCAACATGGAGAAACCCTGTCTCTACTAAAAATACAAAATTAGCTGGGCGTGGTGGCACATGCCTGTAGTCCCGGCTACTCAGGAGGCTGAGGCAGGAGAATCGCTTGAACCCAGGAGGCAGAGGTTGCTGTGAGCTAAGATCGCGCCATTGCACTCCAGCCTGGGCAACAAGAGTGAAACTCTGTCTCGGAAAAAAGAAAAAAAAAAAAGCTGATGCATATTGCAAAGTTGCGTGTATTTCCCAGTGCTGTTTTGTTTCTTTCAGAGGAAGAAAAAAAATGAAGTCTTTTTTTTTCTCTTCATTAGCAGGGAAAAAATGTCTGATCACCTTTTTTTGTTTGTTTTTGTTTGTTTTATTTTTGAGATAGTTTTGCTCTGTCATCCAGGCTGGAGTGCAGTGACACGATCCCGGCTCACTGCAACTTCCGCCTCCTTTGTTCATTGCATGCCAGCCTCCCGAGTAGCTGGGGTTACAGATGTGTACCACCACACCCAGCACATTTTTGTATTTTTTTCTTTTTTTTTCCTTTCTTTTTTTTTTTTTTTTTACTAAAGACAGGGTTTCACCGTGTTGGCCAGACAGGTCTCGAACTCCTGGCCTCAAGTTACCTGCCCGCCTTGGCCTCCCAAAGTGCTGGGATTACAGGCATGAGTGGCCACACCTGACCTGACCTTTTTTTTTTTAAGATTATTATTAAAATTGGCAGAGTATTACTCTTCAGAAAGAATTTATGATTTTGTGGAATGACTCACAGCCCAGGCAGTTCGTATTACATAGTGCACAAAGGAAATGAGAACTACACCTGGATGTGCTGGAATTGCTCCAGGGGGACCTTTGGAAGCAAGAAGATGATGCATTGTCAACCAGCACACGCCATTAGTGGAAATAGGACTGATTTTACCCAGCATTTTTCCTTTTTTCCAGGAAAATGAGTGTAGTTCCATTCAATTGAACATGATAGGTGTTCCCATCTGCCTCCTTAGTGTGACCCCTTCTCGTTGCGAAGACTAAGGAGAGGTTCCTGTTCCTGGAGTTGGACATAGAACTTGGCCATATGAGTACCCAATGCCCCGATCTAACTGCTGGTTTTCATTTTTAGGCACCAAATGGGAACGTTCTGAAGGGAATGAAACTGTAATCGCATGTTTCAACCTTGGGTGGGCTCCAGAATTTGCATGGAGGAGGGAGATGATTTATCCTTCCTAAGCATCCGCCAGCTCAGAGTTGACTCTGGGCTTGAACCTGATTTCCTCTCAGTGGTGTAGCTCTCAGCAGCCCATCTATTTGGGATGATAGTGTGTACATTTCCATCTCTGGCCATTGTGAGTGCCTCCACTGTGGCTGGTCGGAATGGTGTTGTGTGCGTGGCACCTGTAACACATACTTTGCCAACAAAAAGGAATTGCCATTTTTGTGATGAGCACAAAATTTCAAATGGCTTTTGAACAGGAGCTCTCTGAATATTCTTGTGAATCTCAGGGAGTTCTTTATGGTAGCACTACCCTTTGTTTCTGTGGCTTCTCTGGCTGAGACAGAAATTTCTGAAGATCATCGGCCCTTTGACATCCTTTACCAAACAACACAGTGAACCAGGACCCACGGTGCGGCCTCTGCCCCAGCTGAGGAATGCTGAGTACCTCTCTCCTCTGTGTTCTCATCATTTCAAGACATTTTAGTTCTTCTGGCTTCAGTAGATTCTTTACCCACGAAGAGGGGGATTCTGATAGCAATCAGGGAAGCTCAGCTGACTGAGGAACAGCTAACAGGCTCGCAGGGGCTCTGACATGGACATTCTCCTTTGCTATGTTTCTTTTCCTCCCCACTGCCCTGTGTGGCCAATGTTCCTCCCTCAGGAATGTCTCAGCCCCGACACTATTCAGGGCCTGAGTCTGTGGTGAGGATTCCTTTCCCGACCTGGCGGTTGTCCAGTTTTCCTGCAAAATGGGAATTGTGAGCACTACCTGTTCCAAGCAAGAATGTTTGTTATATTCAAACAGATATGCAAAGAGAAAATTTTAAGAGTCAATAAAAAACAATTCTCGTATCCCTGAGATAAGCAGATTAATAGTGTCGAGTGTCAATATTTTGGCTGTAGACCATTATCTTGTTATCGATCCGGAAGAAATATGGTATTGACTCAGTAGCTTCGTTTACTTTTTGCTAGCATTGTTTTGCTTTGCTTTTTCTTCTTTTTAAATGTCACGGTCTGCTTTTTTTCCTTTGTCTCTTCACTGTCCAGTCAGAGAATGACAGCACTGAGTTTGAGCACAAGCAGAGCAGTTGGGTCCCTGTTTCAGATGTAGTTCGGTTGTCAAATCATTTCATTCTCTGACCTCAAGTGGGTGGAATCGATCCTTTCCGACTTACCTCATGTCCTTAGAATAGCTTTCCCCAAAGACGTATTTCTGAATGCCCTTTTTAGCATCTTGTAAGGTGCGTTTGGTCGGTTCTTTGTGATATGTTTAGGATTTGTACTTTTTCATTGTTTGCTGACTGTTTCCTGAGCTGCATTTTCCAAAAGAGAAAGACTACAGAATCATTTTTGCTGATGGCTGGTGAAGGAGACACTCATCAATAGCTGAAAGAGGAGAAACTGGAACAAAAAGCGTAGCTAAAGTGGTTTTGTGGGAATGTGATTACAGAGTTGGTTTTAATAATAAGAGGCTGTTTGGCACCGTTGTCTCTGTGAAATGGGCTTGAAAGGCAGTTGCTCATTCTTAGTGTCCACTGCACATGGACTGCTCTGGTGGGTCCGTGACGAGGCCTGTGGAGGGAGGAGGCCAGATCCTCTCCTTCAGATGCTTATGCTGTTGGTGGGGGGGGATCCGGTGGGGGGGCACCAGGGGGCGTCTCCTGCCCCGTGGCCAGGAGGAGCATATGTGCGTGTTCCTCATGACTACAGCTGCTGTGGGGCAGTCCTTAACAATGCATCCAAGGAGGGTCAATCTTCTCATTTGTTTTTAAAAAAGGATCTCTTTCCATCTTTACATTGAGTTTGGATCCAGAGCAGGAGGGAGGTAGGAAGTTAGAGGGATTTAGGCTAGCAGGATTTTCTCCCAGGCCTCACAGCATGTGGACACACAGATCAATTTCTTATCCTGTGTTCAGCTGGACACTGGGTTAGAGACTGTGTTGATCAAGATGTCCCCTCCTGTTTCATATCATATAACGCATTCATTTCAGCCACTGAGCCTAAATTACTGTTTGCTTTCTTTCTGCCTTTCTTTCACCCCTCCCCGAAATGGTAAGAATGGTAAGGATGAAGTTAGTTTATCCGTGCTAATGCTTTGATTTTTTTTTTTTCTCTTTCTCTTTGCCACAGTAGGTAACCAGTTAGGGGCCTTGGTACATCAAAGGTAAGCAGTGGGTTATGTTTTATTATTTATTGATCATTTCTAATTGTTTATTGATCCACCATCTGTACTAGAGTGCTAGAAAGTCAGAGGTTGAGTGTGTGAAAAAGCATGGGTTAGGCTTCTTTAAGACTCGAGGTTTTTGCTAGCCATTTCCAAGATAGTGTCAGCTCAGGGATAAACTAATACAAGGCATTAAAAATCAGCCATTATTGCAGTAACTTAAAATACTTGTAGAAGATTGGAGTTGCTCTTTCTACCAGTGTACATTTAATTTAAAAGGAGAGAATGAGATTTTCCCACCTGGTTTTGTGGTGTTGCCAATATTTCATTAATCCTCAGCCTCTTCACCTGAGAAGGGACACCTCGAAGTGTGAGGGTCAGACACTCCCAAGAGAATGCCCAGGAAGTATGGGTGGGTGGCTAGTGTGTAGTGGGGAGGCCAGAAGCCAGGGTTCCATCCCTCCAAAGTGGTAGGGACTTGCCAGAGAGCCTCAGCCCAGCTGATTATCTGTTTCTGTGTCCCCTCATAGCCTTCTGTCAAACATTGAGGATTTAGAGAGACACAGAAAGAGCCCTGAGTTTTACAAAGGCCAGTCTGTAAGATGGGGTATGTGTGGTCATAGTGTATCGCCCTTCAAACAGGAAAACATATACAAGAAACTGCCACAGTTTCTCTTCCGGAAGGATGAATTTTGTGCTGTGTATCTGTTGCTGTAACATATCCTTAACCTTCTATCAGCAAAACAATTCTGTCATCTTGGATTCTGCCTAGCTGTTTGGGAGTTTCTAGAAATCACCAGGCATCAGTTAAACAAAAGTTTTATCCTGGGTTTTTTTGTTATTGTTTCTTTGTTTGCTTTGTTTTGTTTGTTGATGAATTGAAAAATTTAAATGAGGTGATCATTAGTATCAAATGCTGACTTTCCTATAAAGCCATAACTAGCCAGGATTTTCTTTTCCAAGGTGTTTATATTTTATACCTTGGACAAGTTTCAGCCTTGCATTGAGATTAGAACGTTTTCTTCCTGGAAACCCAGAGTATGTTTCTTGCTCAGAATCCGCTAAAGTTATTCCTTAGGGCCAGGAGCTGCCTGGGCTTTGTGACATTTTGTATTGCAGTAGTGTTGAAGCCCCTCTAGTCAATTCCCAGGTAGTATTTTCTGAGAATAGACAGAGTAGACAGCTCATGCTACACATGGTATGAGCAGCAGCCTCCTGGCCACAGGCACAAGAGCCCTGTCTTCCGTCGCAACAGAGTCAGGAAGCACATCCTGACAGGGACCTGGCTTCTGCTGCAGGACATGTTGGGACGGCAAGACTTGGCATTCACATCCATGGTGTTACTGATTAGCAAGCTGGGAATGAATTGCCTGATCTGGGGAGAACACATATATCCCAAGAGGTGGAGAGAATCCCGTCTTGTACATAAGCTTGAGGGTGTAAACTCCACAAAGAGAAGACTGTTGTTCCCATCAAAATGATACAGTGGCAAGTGCTATTTATGCTGTTGCATTTCTTCTAAGTAATGCACTCTCCCTAAAAATATGCACTTATTCCATCTTTTCTGTGATGGGTAAAAATCCAGCTGTGTGAGAGATGTTTAAAAATGCTTGCCCCTTTTTTTTGTTTTGTTTTTAACTACTTGCATTTAGCATCCTCCCAAGGTAAATGTTGAGATTTAATTGCTTTCTGGGGTGTTGGGCAAATTGGACATTGTCCACAATACACTGTATGGCAGATTTGAAGGTTTGTTTGAAAAAAGCCAATGCAATAGTAGTTTTAAAAAAAAAAAGGCACATAATGGATGGGATAGCATTTAACAGAAGTACCTTGCAGAGTAAGTGAGGTAATTATTCTGTTCTGGCAACACTGATTACGCCTGCATCGGATACTGATTCCATTTGGGGCATCTCAACTTAAGAAACATCCATAAATTAGAAGGGAGGCCAGCAGACAATAAAAAGATTGGGAAACAAGGAATGTTGAAGAAAAGTTGGGTATCTCTTCATCTAGAGAGGACTCCACAGTGGAAGTCTGAACATCTCCCACAACACCGGAGGACCTTTCAGTGACCTGGGATTGATGGCCCGTTGGTTAGAGAGCACCTAACCAGGAAGAATGAGGCAACGCTGAGAGGTGCTGTTTGAAGAAAAGGCAGCTGTTAGAGGAGGTGGTGGTTTCGTGAAAACCCGAGGTTTCTTCCTCTGACACAGGGAGATGAAAGGCTTAGACCTTTAGGAGGAATGATTGACCAGAGGGTTCATTACGTGACACTCTTTGTAGATGGTGGCGGATTTGTTGGCCAGATTGGCCTGATGTATTTTAAGCTTTTATCTTGCAACATTGCCAGTGTGGGCAATTTGGGGACCTAAAATGGCTGCAAAATTCTGTATTCTGTATTTTTTCCAAAATGTTCTTTGTTTTTAGGACAGTAATAACGGAAGAATTCAAAGTGCCTGACAAAATGGTTGGATTTAGTAAGTATCCGTGTTGTCTACTTTTTCCCTGATTCCTGTCCCTTTTTCTCTCTGTTTTTTTCTGAGCTCCTTTGCCAGGAGGTCCTTTTTGTTTTGATCTCTCTTGTGGGTGTCACCTGTAGTAGAATGCTTTGCACATGCCATTCCCCACAGCTCTGAAGTGCTGCAGAAACCAGAGCGCTGGGCTGTGGATGCCCCCGCCTTCCCCACGTCTCCTCACCTCAGCTTGAATCGCCTCTGCCTGTAGGCTGTTTCACACGGGCTTTCTGCTGCCATCGTGCCCAAAGAGTGGAGATGGGCTCACAGGGGCCAACTCGATGTGTAGTGTTGTGAGCCAAGTGTCACAGTTTGTGGAATTAATTCAGTCATTCATGCGTGGTGAAATATGGAATGGGGGCGTGTATTCTGACCCTGTTCAATTTGTTTCAGTTATCGGCAGGGGAGGTGAGCAGATTTCACGGATTCAAGCAGAATCTGGTTGCAAAATTCAGATTGCTTCAGGTAAGGGCTTTTTAAAAATAGATACCAATTTTATAGAAATCAGTATTTTACAAACATTTCCAGGTTCGGTACTTTGCTTGTTGCTTGGGTAAGTATATGCGATTGGTGTTTTCCTTGCACTTCGGGAGTTGGACTCCTAAATGAGAACCAGAAGGATCAGAGCAAAGGTGGGCCCGGAGATAAAGCCTCGTATCTGGCTTCTGGGGTAAACTCTCCCTCAGCTCTGTGGCCAGACATGGCCCCTTCCCAAACACCTGCCACTCTAGGACCTATGTTTTCTGCACCAGAATGTTATGCCAGACATAGTGGCATAGTGGGGCCTGTAGGAATCCTACGATTTTGGGGTCACTCCTTGACTGTGTGCATCAGGAGAGCCTCCCCTGGATGAGACTGTCCCTTCCCTTTGTGGGAAGAGGATAGCTGGGGGTCCTGGCTGGATTAGCACTCACTGAACATGTTTTCCAACCTTTCCTAGCTGGGTTCATTTTGACCATGCAATATGGAGAGAGATGGAGTGAAGAACAGTTTTTTATTTTATTTATGGTTTTGTCATCTAATTTGAGCTTGACCTCTTTCCATTGCAAAGGAAGGGGTTTGAAGGACATTTGACTAGAAAAATGTTTGTCCTTTTAAAAGAGACGTATTACAGTGTCTTGAAGGCAGTAACTCCCGTTAGCTGTTTCTCTTTCATTTTTTTGAGGAAGGATTTTGAGAAGCAAATTTTTTAGGAACAAAATGAGGCATCGTGTGGTGTTAGAAAGTAACGTGTTTCTCTCGTTCAATGGCCTAGTTCCACATAGATGTCACTGATCTCTTGGGACACTCATGCCATAACTGGTATGTCCTGATATATGTGTCATGAAGTTCCTTCCTAGTGTGCTAGCTTGTGTGCCGTGTGCAGAGACATCACCATTGAGCTGCAAATGGAGAAACTGAGGAATAGCACGATAAAGGGACTGAAACAATTACTAGCGTGTGAATGGCTCAGAAGTGAAGCTGAGACGGGTAATCAGGACCAACTCACAGATCCTGTCACGTCCTTCTAGCTTCCCCTGTGGGACTTGTTTCTGCTTCGAGAACCCAGGGTGAAGCTACCAGCTTCACATTCTGTCCACAAGCGGAAGCAAACTGTCTTTTTCTGGGAGCCTGGGCCTCTGCGGGGCTGGCGCAGGCAGCAGCCCTAGAGAGAGTCTGTACAGAGGCAGAGGTGCATGTGCCCGGTGCCCACCAACACCCCTCATCTTCTTGATTCTTCTTATAGAGAGTTCTGGGATTCCAGAGAGGCCCTGTGTACTTACCGGAACCCCAGAAAGTATTGAGTAAGTTTATTTTATTTACTTTTTCTTTCACTCTTCTTCCTCCTTCCCCAAATGGGGAGAAATGGAAGGGCAACACTGTTACTGAACACTGTGAATCTGTGCTGCAGTCTGGCCACACAGGCAGATAATTCCACAGGAAAAAATCTGGGAGGTTACTGTGCCAGGGGATTTTGTTACCTTAAGTACACGAGATATCGCCTTCGTTCTAAACCCCACAGCTGTCATAACTTCTCCTTCAAACCAGGGTCTCAGGAGTGTACATTCACCCCACCTGAATGCTCTAATCAACTTACTTCTTCCTTGTTAACACTTCCTTTACCTGAGCAGGTCTGGATTAGTAAGCCAGTCAGTTGGTGAGCTACTGAGAATCCTGGTACCAGGTCTTTTGGCTGGAGGCTGATCCCGTTACCCTTCTGATATTTGTGAACCAAATGAGTCAACTCTTCATGACCTTTGCTCTACTCAGAGGGCCGTATGGACTGGCCAGAGGATGTCTTGACTTTTGGCGCCCTTGCAACAGCCTTAAGACTAACATTGCTTTCCTACCCTATTACTCACAAACTCAGAACCTTATACCAGGTGCAGGTGTCATA
Organism: Macaca mulatta; assembly: GCF_049350105.2. Classification (NCBI taxonomy): domain Eukaryota; kingdom Metazoa; phylum Chordata; class Mammalia; order Primates; family Cercopithecidae; genus Macaca; species Macaca mulatta. The sequence continues at coordinate 16,967,736 of NC_133420.1, read as the reverse complement.
AATCCAAGAATCTCCCAGGAAAGGGAAACATACTGACTTATAGCCTGCTTGCTGTCCTTCAATCTACAGAGCAGCACTGCATTTGGGGCCAGGAGTGCTAAGATTATATCTGGCTCAATACGGGTTGTTTTATTGTTTCCATTTCTCAGGGAGTCTAGATGAGCTTAAATTCTCTTGTTCTGCCATCACATTGCAAGCAGTGAACCAGAATAAATATCGCTGGCAGGTGTGCATTACAGGGCAAGCTGGATGGTTTGCTGGAGTCAAAGCATTTTTCTTCCAACACAGGTTAATCTAGTACACAAGCAAAATATTAAAAAGCTGCTGTAACTGGGAAGATACACGAAGCTGATTCTGTACGCAAAGGCTCAAGACGACAAAAGGCCACATCTATTTCCTGCCTTTCTCTTCTTTCTTACTACTCTTCTAACCATTCCTGCTTCCTGTCTACCCAAGGACCAGAGGCAGTGGGATTATAACTTTAGGAGGAGACAAATTTCATTTTCTTCAGTGAGCAGCACAGCCAGCCTGTTCAGTAGCTGAATTCTTCTCCATTAGAGAAGCCAAAAAGCAGATCATGTGTGGCAATTTAGAGAATAAATACGAGAAATAACAGCCAGGAGAAATTCTGGTGCAGAAAAGGAAATTGGCCCAGCAGATGACTTTGGTGGTCTGGGCTGTGCTGTCGCCATGTTACAGTTGCCCTCCCCCGCTGCCCAAGAAATCAACACAATGGCAGGACATGTGACATGCAGGGTCCCAACTTGGCTGCCATGGAAAGCCCAAAGCAGGTGTCTGTGAGTGCACAGCTGCATCCAGCACCGCCTCCCCCTTTCCCACCTCTTGGAACCAAACTGGGATTCATAGCCTTAGCTTAGAAGTCATAGAGCAGTGTTGTTGGTTATGAAGAAGCAGCGTGGAGTATGGGAGTTCAGACAGTGAGTACTAATCCTTGCTTGCTTTCTTCCCATCTTTCTCATTGCTGGCTGTCTCTCCTGCCTGCGTTATTTAACAAATGTGTACTGAGTATACTCTGTGAGAAGGGTCGTGTTGGATGGGGGAACAGAGAGATGTAAAAGGATAAAAGATGGTCTCTGCCCCCAGAGCAGCTGGCATCCTAGTAGGAGACAACACCTTTGTGGAGACATAAGCATGAGCAGAGGGCAGGCTTGAAAGGGGCGGCAAGGCTCTGTGTCGCAGCGTTGGTACTATGGTGTGTGTTGCTTTTAAATTCCAGCCCAGTAGCGTGGCGGATGGCAGAGAGACCTCCGGGTTGGGGCAGGAGCTGGAGCTGGATGGAGGGCTGCCCTGACTCCCGCAGCTTTTCCCTCAGTGCTATTTCCCTGTCTTGCACACCCAGAGCCTCCATTTAATGCTGGCTCTCTTGTGGTTCTTTTCCCTCCCAAAGACAAGCCAAACGGCTCCTGGGACAGATTGTGGACCGCTGTCGAAATGGACCTGGCTTTCATAATGACATAGACAGCAACAGCACAATCCAGGAGATTCTCATTCCCGCATCTAAAGTGGGTCTGGTCATCGGCAGAGGAGGGGAAACAATCAAGCAGTTGCAGGTATGTAAGCCCGGAGCGCGGAGCACAGCGGCCGCTCTCAGCAGGTCTTCGGCTTCCTGGCCCAGAGATCTGCTCACGGCCGGCATTCCCTGACTGGGCTGGCTTTGCACAGCGTGATGCTGAGGCTTCCTTCCTCCATTTGACAGACAGCTTCTGAACGTACACCACGGCCACGCCTGATGCCAAGTATGACGCCAAGTACTGGGGCAGGCGTGCCCTATCAGGGCCCCTGTGAACTTTGAGCAGCCTTTTTGGCAGTGAGCTCTGTGAGGGCTGCTTTTATCATCAGAGGACAGCATCTCAGATAAAAGTGCAGTATTTGGAGTCAGAGGCTCAGACCCAGCATTCTTCCTCCCTCATTGATTGATCTTAAATGTGCTCATTTACTTTTTGAAGGTTCAGGGTCTTTGTGTGTCAGAAGGGGCAAGTGCCGGCCTCACTGTTGTGATGGAGCTGAAATAAAAGCCGTTCTTTTCTTCTTATGTAAGAGCCTGTTACTGAGTGAATGTTCCGTGAGCATTAGCTCCTGTTAGTGCCAGAATCGCTCTTCTGAGAGACTCGGCACCAGACACGTTTCAGAATTTGACACTCCCAGCAAGTTCTGGGGTAGTACCCTGAAATCAAATGTGTATTTCTGTAGCTAAATAGAGTGATACACTCAGAGAAAAGAAAAAAATACATTGACATGAGTTCAGTTTTGCTGCCAGATGAATTATAAATAAACTTTTCTTTCAGAAAAGGGATTTTGCAGTTGCAAGTAAAGGATTGTGGCTTCCCTTGCGTGCCATCTCATAACCCGGTCCTTGGGTCCCGGTTGTAAGGATGGTATCCTAATGTAGATTCTGAGAGTTTATCATTTGGGATCCCAGCCTCCAAGTTTTGGTCCCCCACTCATTAGCTCTGGACCTAGAGCCATTACACGCTGAAGTAGAAAGATGGCAGGACTTGACTCTCAGTTCCACGGAAGTTCTAATCACATAATGTCAGATGGAGTGTGTGCCAAGTGCCTGGCGTTCAGTAAAAGTAGCTCCTTAGTGCTTAGATACTGCAGGGACTGGAATCATTTTAGCAGATGGTTTTACATCTCGCATTTGGACGTGGTCTTACCCAACCTATATGTCTGCTGTCACAGAAGCCAGCTTCATGGCCCAGGTTGGAAGGCAGTCCCTGGTGGTAGGTGGGAGGTGGGCTTATTGTGGGTGTGACTGGATCCAATTCATGACAGTGAGGGCTGTGCCGGTGTGTGTTCCCCACAGGAGCGGACAGGAGTGAAGATGGTCATGATCCAGGATGGCCCATTGCCCACGGGAGCAGACAAGCCTCTTCGTATCACTGGAGACGCATTTAAAGTACAGGTAGGAAAGAGCCATGGGTTGGGTGAGTCCTGGCTGTGGGACTGTCACTTGGTGGTACCCTAGAGCTTTTATCTTTCTCAAGTAATTGTGAAACTGGCTGCTCCGTTATTGAAGGTAAACTGTTCTCCTCAACAAAGTTTGGTGATGAAAAGAATCTAGGTTTGTGCTGCCCAAAACCAGAGGCCTTAGCTACTTGTGGCTATTTAAATTCACTCACATTCAATAAAAACTGAGCTCTTCATGTACACTGGCCACACCTCAAATGCCCATAACACCTGAGGCTGGTGGTGACTGTTCTTGGACCGTGTGTGTGCAGAACAGTTCCGCGCTTCTGCTGGTGGCGCGGCTCAGGACGGTTGTTTTGTTTTGTTTTGTTTCCCCCGTGTCATCCTTCCAGGTGCAGTTTTGATTTGCTGACCTGTGGTCAGCTTAGATGCAGGCTGTGCTTGGCTTTTACTTGCTCATTCTCTTCTGGGCTTATTTTGCAAGCCCTTCAGCTGAGGTTGGAGGTGAGCACAGGTACCAGAGCCATCCAGGTACCTGGGCACCCTCATAGCAAGTGTCCTGGGCCCCGAGCTGCCAGGGGAGACAGCCCCACTGGCTGAAAGCAGTAAGGGGCTTGGTTTTCAATCCCCTGGGGTGGTCCTATCCTTCCAACTCTTGCTGGTAGCAGGAATTCAAGTGGGCAGAGGGTGTAAGGTTTTTGTCTGTCCTCAGTGAAACACAGATGTACTTTTTTCTGCCACCTGCAGCCTGTTTTACCATTGCCACATTCAGAGTAGCTCCAGGGTGATGCTCCTCGATGAGCCAGGCCACCATCAAGAATGGGTCTTCTCCGGGAGCACTGGGGTTTTGATCAGTGAAAGTTTCCAGTCCCTGGCAAAATATTTCTCCCAATTCTGAACCCTATCCTTCAGCTAAGCTGGTCAAGGTACACCTGTAAAATAACAGTTTTAGAACAGGAGTGAGGGCAGTGATGGGCATGCTTCTGCCTGGGGACTCCAGTCGGTGATGCGGTCCTTCACTTCCATCAGGCCAGAGTCCTCATGTGCTGTCTCCTCCAGAGCTCCCGGCCTTCTCTCAGTGTGAACAGTTGGGCATTTAAGGAACCAGATTGCCTCTTGCCTTTCCCCACCCTGCTCAGCATCCAGCGTGGGCTCCAGTACTGTGGTGGTGTCGGATCCAGGCCTGTGGCAGGCTGCGGGGGGGCCACAGAGTGCCTGCTTCTTGACTGCCTCCCTCAGAGGCCGCCTTTCTCTGTCACAGCCTTTGATGGTGTCTTTTTTAGGGAAAAACCTCAAGCAAAGAATATATCATTAATGTCCCATAAATTTGCAGGAAATAATTTTAACTTAATGGGTTTTAGTATTTTTTAAATTTTAAAACTATATTTCACTTTTTTTTTTTCATTTAGGAGATGGAGTCTGCTGTATTTAGGGCACCTATATACCTCTTCAGCCTGCCTAACGTTTTGCTGTATGTGTGTGCATATGTGTGTGTTTCTTTATCATTCAAGTGGCAGATGTTATGACTCTACCCCTAAATCCTTAAGCATGTATCTCCTAAGAATAACCAGGGCTAAGAAAACTGTACTTGTAAAACATCGTCTGGTATCCAGTACATATCCAGATTTCTCCAACTGTCCTAAGATTTAAATTGCTGACGGGTTTGTTTTGTTTCTTCCTAGACACAGTTCTCACATTCCCTTGAGTTGTAAGGTACAGTAGATCTTGAGCACAGATTCCTGTGTGGCTGGTACTGGCACGGGCTGGCCGACTTGCAGCGACAGACTTGCCAAGTGTGTGTTTTGGGGAGAAGGACACTTGAGTCTGCCTGGGATATAGTGACGTCCACAAGGAAGTCTCAGCAGGAGATTATAGAAATAAGATAGGCTTGCCCTTTTGTTGTTGTTTGTTTGTTTGTTTAAAGCAATGTATTTGGCTTTCAGCCTTTTCTTTTTAACTTACTGGAGTGCCTCTGTGATGTAAAGCCTTGGCAGAGTTCTCTGTCTCGTGGACCTGCCCTCAGTGGGCGTCTTAGACACCCCTTCCTGCTAGAAAGAAATGGCACCAAGAAACACCTAGGTCAATCCACTGTATTGATCAGAAAGAAAAAGATTTAAAAATTTAAAAACACCTAGGGGTGATAGGAATCCATTTCTGACCACACGCAGATGTGCTCACCCAACTGAGGCTTTTTATAGAAGGTGGACCCTTACCTGTGTGGACATTTGGACACATCACTTCAAATTTGATACGTGCATCCCTACATGTCCCGTAAGCAGTAAGCGAATTGTCCTAAAGCTGAGCGCCTTTAAACCCCAAGTTAAGAGGGTTTGATCTTGAAATTTCACCTGGTGGTGTATCTTTTTTCAGGAGTTTTTCTCATAATGCTTTTTGTTTGTGTTTACGCAGCAAGCAAGAGAAATGGTACTAGAGATTATCCGAGAAAAAGACCAAGCTGACTTTCGGGGTGTACGTGGTGACTTCAGCTCCCGAGTGGGAGGAGGCAGTATAGAGGTATGCTTAAATTACAGGTTAGTAGGCAAATGAGATGAGGATTAAAGTTGTAGGTCACACTTCTGTCAGCTCTTTAACCTTGAGCAAGTTAAGTTTTGTCTCAAAACCTTAAGAATTACCTCGCTTGTTAGGGTGGGTGTGAGGGTGGACTGGAACGGAATCGGCCTGCAGTGAGGGGAGCTGGCTGCATTTCAGGGCATGGGGCCGTTTCCCTTGGTTTTGAAGCTTTGCTTTAGAGGTTAACCAGTTGCCCAGGTAAAAACCAAAGTTCAGGATTTCTTGGTGATGTATATTATGATTCTATCAAACTCAGCAGCCTGTATTTATTGATGAGGTTGCAGGGGGGTCAGAGTCTGTCCTAGAAAATGAAATGTTGTGTGCGACAACATGGATGAACCTTACAAACAGTATGCTCATTGCAATAAGACGGATACAGAACAAATATTGTACGATTCCACTTACCTGAGGCACCCAAGAGGCAGATGCATAGAGGCAGAAAGTACAGTAGAAGCTATCAGATGTGGGGGGAAGGAGGAGTCATTGTTTAATGGATACAGAGTTGCTGGGGATGATGAAATGGATATGGATAGTGGTGATGGTTACACAACATTGTGAATGTTTGTAATGTCATTGAATTGTGTACTTACAAGTGGTTAAGTGATAAATATTATGTATATTTTAGCCACAATAAAAGAAAAATGAAGGAAAAAAATACACTTTAAAGAACCACTAGGGCTACGCATGGTGGTTCATGCCTGTAATCCCAGTGCTTTGAGAGGCTTAGGCAGGAGTACTACTTGAGGCCGGGAGGTTGAGATCTGTCTGGGCAATATAGCCAGACATCATCTCTACCAAAACAAAAAAAAATTATTTAAATTAGCCCGGTGTGGCACATGCCTATAGTCCCAGTTGTTCTAGAGGCTAAGGAGGGAGGCTCACTCCTCCCAGGAGATCGAGGCTGTAGTGAGCTACAGTT